>NC_137618.1:28923728-28939310 GCF_963280865.1 Gymnoscopelus braueri
TATGACCTATGTTGTTTTCCCAGGATAGGGACTGAAGTGGGTGCTTGTCTATTTCTTTTTTTACCTCAGTAAGGTAGACGCAGCAACTGCGCGGTCTTGAGGCTCACGAGCCGCCTCGGAGTCTATCTATTGTTTTCCTAGGATAGGGAGTGAAGAGGAGTGCTTGGTTTTGTTACCTCAGCAAAGCAGGTGTGCCGACAGCGTGGGCAGCCAAAGGCCGCGCGCGTCAACGAGAATGCTCACAACGCATTGCAATCCTGTAGATCTGCAATTTTATTTATTTATTATTTGCGTCATATTGCGTAGAAGTATAATAGGGTTTCAGTGCTTAAGAAAATGCTGAAAATGCAAATGGATCAGGGTCCTGATGCATCTCTAGGTGTTTATAATGTTTTGAGCTATGTTTAATTAAATGTATTCATGTATTGCATTGTGATTATGTATTTAGTTTTTTTTCCCCCCTTGTCTTCCCTCTCCCCTGGCGTGGTAGGCACACCCACGCAGCCCTGAGCACTCACTTGCACTTTATCATTCATTCATCATTACATTGTTTACACATACACCCGCAATGGAAATAAGCTGTCACAACTTTATCGTGGTTTTATCCTTTTTGATAACGGTGAAGCCTGTGTGCGTATATAATATTGCATTGTCAATAAAGATGTCAAAGTCCATTTTGTTCCATTTGTACACTCTCAGAGTTATGGGGTTCCTGAAATGAAAAAAAGAAAGAAAAAGAAAACTTTGAGAACCGCTGCACCAACAGAAGCCTGGTGCAGTCCTTGATGAGACTCTGTTAAACTGCAACAACCAGCGGAATAAACACTGGCGGTTCAGCCCTCAGCCCCCCGGCCCCTCTGCGCCCCGTGTCACAAGGCCAAATCGATACCCTACCCCCTCTACTCTCCACGGTGAACCTTGACCTCTGGTTTGACAAAGGGAAGGAGAGAGAGAGAGAGAGAAAGAAAAAAATAACTTCTTTGAGTGTTTTTTTTCTCTGGTCCCAGTGCTGAACAAACAAAGCTGCCCCTTTTCTAACACACACACACACACACACACACACACACACACACACACACACACACACACACACACACACATAGTGATACAAGTAGCTGCTCAGAGCAGCTTATGAAAGGAACATTTAGATAGATAGATAGATAGATAGATAGATAGATAGATAGATAGATAGATAGATAGATAGATAGATAGATAGATAGATAGAGCTCTGCACTGCAGCGTTCCCCTCCTGGCTGTGCCCTGATTTGGCTCCCACAGCGTCAGTTTGATTGCCACCAGTTCCAGTGCCTGACGCAGCGCCCTGCCAGCCTCATTCTTCTCTCTCTGACCTGGTCTGTGACCCGTGGGAGGCCCC
This sequence comes from Gymnoscopelus braueri, assembly GCF_963280865.1. Lineage (NCBI taxonomy): Eukaryota > Metazoa > Chordata > Actinopteri > Myctophiformes > Myctophidae > Gymnoscopelus > Gymnoscopelus braueri. The sequence goes on from NC_137618.1 coordinate 28,925,104, forward strand.
CGTAGAGTTCCACGTTTCTGAAGTGGTCCGCCCATGTGCCACCAAGCGCCATTCGTAGCATTTCTTGTGTAAACGCCATCCAACGCCTTTTGCTGCTGTACTGTGAGCGTCCATGTCTCGGCCCCGTACAGCAGTACTGTAGGTACGAACAGCCACTGTTGTACACACAAAATGAACGGGAACAGGACACGGGCCATCTTCTGAAATCCTGGGACTACATTTCTGCACAGAACCCTTAGCCAGCACCCTGTGTGCGTGTGTGGCTATTCCTAGGCCTCGTTTGGGGATACATATTGGACATGAAACCAGTTGATAGGGGTGGTTGGGCAGGTCAAATTGGGGACAAGATTGTTGTTCCCAGTTAGATTTCAATCTAGCTGGTGCGTGCGCGCGTGCGTATATGTGTGTGTGTGTGTGTGTGTGTGTGTGTGTGTGTGTGTGTGTGTGTGTGTGTGTGCGCGTGTGCGTGTGCGTGTGCGTGCGTGTGCTGGGAGCCAGCACACACAGGCTTCCCATCTCATCCCTGTAGAGAGGGAACAGGATACTGAACCTATAGGAAACTGGGAATACTGGACATAGTGGACTCTCAGAGCATAAAGTCAAACTGGGTACTTTGTGGGAACGGACGTGCTTTCAAGGCAGGGGAGATGCTGCTTATGAAAGGAAAAGGGGAAATACACTTCTCCTATGAGGCTTGTCCTCTGGGATCATCACAAGAACAGTCTCAGAGCTGTGAAGATTTGACCTGTAAGCAGTGGTGGAAAGTACATGTACTGTACGTACATTACTCAAGTGCTGTATTAAGTACAATTACTTTACTTGAGTATGTACATTTTTCAATACTTCACACTACTCCTTTACATCTCAAATTTATCTTGCACATTTGGCAAAAACACAAATGACAAAATACGTTACAGACAGATAGATGTGAAAATAGTTCTGAAATATATTCACCCTTTTTGTATATTTCTACACATGTAAAATCTAAACATGTTCAGTATGGGAAACTATAGTCAGGGTTTATTATTATACCATATCTGATTGATGACAGTCACCTTTAATTAACAATCCAATTAATGAATTGCTGCTGCACTCAGAGGGCAAACAGGAAGTGTGTGTGGAGGTTGAATTAGAGAAAGAGACAGCTGGCAGGACGAAGTCACACAAAACATCTGTCTAAACATTCTGACACACAATAATACCACACTTTAACTGGCCCTTAACTTAGAGCTAGCTGGTCTACAGCGTGTGTGTGTGTGTGTGTGTGTGTGTGTGTGTGTGTGTGTGTGTGTGTGTGTGTGTGTGTGTGTGTGTGTGTGTGTGTGTGTGTGTGTGTGTGTGTGTGTGTGTGTGTGTGTGTGTGTGTGTGAGGCAAAATAACCACAGTTTATTTGTTTCTAAAGAATGCAGTGGAAGGGTTTGTTTGCGCGCGTGCGTGTGCACACGTGTGTTTACAGCATACAGAAGGTCAGTGAAAGTACTCCGCTCTCACAGACACTTTGGGTATTGCGGTGTTCGGGCCTGCTTCTGTCCGTGAGGGTGCGTGTGTTCATGTTCGTGTGTGTGTGTGTGTGTGTACGTGTACATGCGTGCACGTTTGCGTGTGTGTACGTGCGTATCACCAGTAGTCCGTTTACAACTGGCTGCGTTCTCTCCAGGCTATGCCATTAACCAGTAACAGTTAACAGTGGGAGTTTTTATGAGCGCCACTAAAACCATGATGGTTGCCTTCAGCCCCAGTCACACCTTCCAGAGCCCTTAATGACCAGAGCTGCTGTTTAAAACGCTCCACTGTGTCCAGAATGGCCACTTAGACCCGTGTCCCCAACAGACTGTGTTATTTACTGCCGTCGAGGGCCACAAGGTCATCAGACAAGGGTCAAATGTCAGTCCCTCTGCCCTATCACTGTTCTAGTGAACTTTGAATGTCTCAAAGTTCAACTTTCACCACTTAAGCCCCTATATACTTTGTTGTAAGACAAATTGTATCACCTTTTAAGACAGGTATCATATCTTCAGCAGCAGTGGGGAAGAAACAGAAGGCATACATATATATCAAATGAACTTGTCTATTTCAGGGGGTCCCAAAGTTGGGGAAATTATTTTGGGTCATTAAAAATATTTTACAAAAAACAAAACAAAAAAACTACAGAATCAATTCAATACAATCTAAAAATTATTACAAATAGTACATTTGACTGATAAACCTTTACTTGTAGTGGAGTAATATTTGACCAGGAGTATCTACTGTATACTTTGACTCAAGTGCTGGGGTTGAGTACTTTGACTGCCTGTACTTACTGTAAGTACAACTTTTAGGTATTTATTTTACTTTACTTGAGTATTTGCAAATGTCCATACTTTTACTTCTACTCCACTACAGTACATCTCAGGGGCAAATATTGTACTTTCACTCCACTACAATTATTTGAAAACTTTAGTTACTAGTTACTTTGTAAAACATACATTAACCACTTCAGCTACAAGCTCACAACGCGTTGATCGGCTATTTTCAAAGGATTTTACACATTTTATACATTGGAAAACTTGTTATATGGGACCTTCTGCATAATGAGTACTTTTACTTTTGGTACTTTGAGTATATTTTGATTCCACTACTATTATACTTTCACTGAAGTCAATTTTGAATACTGGACTCTTACTTGTAAGAGTATTTCTACATTGTGGTATTGATACTTTTACTTAAGTAACAAATGTGAGTACTTCTTCCACCACTGACACCATGGGACACGTCTGGGGCTGCACACTGCTGCTGCATGCGGGGACCAAACCTGTGATTTCTGGATTACAGGACGGCCCGTCTAACCACCGGGTATGAGTCTCTAAATAAGGCCGGGCGATATGAGTCATAGGGGGATGTCACAATATTTAGACACTTCATATAACTCCACGTGGGCCTGTTTTACAGTTCGACACTGTATCGTAAAAAAGGTTTGCTTTATGTTTTCAATTTAATTAAATAGAAAGATTTCAAGCCATTCATTAACGCGAAATTGATCCGCAAAATTTGATTTAATTTGTTAAGACAGGGGTTTGACACATTTCCAAGAGACTCCCTAACCCCAACACGCACTCGCACACACACACACACACACACACACACACACACACACACACACACACACACACACACACACACACACACACACACACACACACACACACACACACACACACACACACACACACTCTCTCCCTCTTTCTCTCCCCTCCCTGTTATGTCTGTCTCCCCCTCTCATATATCAAACTTTTTCAACGTATTTGTCGAGCATGTAGCGTGAACTACACTACTGTGTTTGTGGACAGCATATCTGCATAGCTTGACTGTGTAGGGACAGAGAAGCCATGAGCCATGGCAATGACTCTATTCTATTCTGTACTTACACCCCAGGGGTCCATGGGGGGGTTCCAGGGAGTCCCCATCTTAATGAGTTAATATAGCATCACAATAATGTTAACCACTTTATTCATATTTTATACTTTGGCTATAAAAAAAATAGACATGCAGTGAGATTGTACATCTGCTATTTTTGAAAATGTTTTGGACATTTTTGAAACATTTGTTTTTACACAAATCCTCTCTTCTGGGGGTCCCTGGCACAACACATTTTCAGATGGGGGTCCACGGCAAAATACATATGAATTTCGGGGTTCTTGAAAAGGTTTTAGAACCACTGACTTACGCCAACTCTCCATGATGTGCACGTGTGTTCTCTGTCCATCTAATTGATAATCCAACATTTATGTGAACAGGAACAATGCTAATCTGACCAGCGGCTGCAGTCTCATACAATCCTCCGTCAACATCAAGCACACACAACACACTGATAGCATTGTGAAGTCAGCCATTGATCCCAGGTGAAGTCAAATATTTATTTTCTCTCCTGTGTTTGGGGGTCACAACCCAGCAGAGTGAAGATAGAGCTGAGTCGATCTCTGCAAAGTTCTCTTTGAAGTGGAGATCGCTGGAGCTTGTCCTTTAATATTGTGTCTGCAGGGTTCAATTTGTGAAGAAAAAAAATCTTAACCGCTCCTGCCCTATTAAGCTTCTTCATATGACTATTTTAGCGTTTGTATATTTGAATAGAAATGTTGCTGTTTATGGAATCAATACCCTACACTATAATACTTTGTATATAGTGTAATGTCCCTCGCAGACAGATGGGCGAGAGATAGATATTTTCATTCTTTGCATTTACTGTAGACTTCACAATGCACTAAGGAGTTACACAAGTGCTAGTACCGTAGCACTTGTAGTTTATAGGAAGAGGGCCGTCGAGGGGCAGGAGTCTGTGATTTATTATTTTATTTCCTTCTATTGTAAATTCTTGTAGGGTTTAGTTTTTTATATGCATATGAACATTGTATTTCCTTGAGGGTCTCTTTTTACTGTGTCGATCCTCAGGTAATAGTTGTCCAGAGAGGGTCTTTCCCTGGAGTGTGTCTGGAACTAAACTGCTGGACCGATCAGTCCCAAACTTTGTATGTGCACTGACAGTAGGCCACAGAATTACCTCCACTCGGTGGTGGAAAGTCACTAAGTACATTTACTCAAGTACTGTACTTAAGTACTTCTACTCCACTATACATTTCAGAGGCAAATATTGTACTTTTACCCCCCTACAATTATTTGAAAACCTTAGTTACTAGTTACTGATTTAAATACATTTTGATACCAACACTTTTGTACTTTTTTCACGTAAATTTTGAATTCTAGACTTTTACTTAGAATATTTCTACATTGCAGTATTGATACTTTTTCTTGAAAAGAAAGTCCGTGAAGTCAGTGGGGCTCTGATTAGGCTGAAACCTTTGGAGTCATGCATCATAGATGTGTACTGTAACAGGCAGGATTTAAAACCACTTGAACCCCTGGCTTCCCTATTCTGGGCTTTTCATAGTAGGCGTATACCTTTGCTGAAAACCTTCAGAAGATAGCCGAGCTACAAGCTCACAACGCGCCACGCGCATTGTTGAGCTTGTAGATCAGGGAAAAATGAGGGGACTAAGCCTAGATCCCTGGGTCGGGGACCCCGGTCAATGAAGAACATAGGGTTTTAAGTGGTTGGATGTTTCGGCACTGAACTGAATTTCCCTTCCAGGGATAATAAAGGCTAAGTTGAGACAGACAGACAGACAGACAGACAGACAGACAGACAGACAGACAGACAGACATGTCACCCATCTCCCATTCCTCACATCAATTATCTACTGCATATTTCAGGTGAACGGTGAACTTCAGCTTAATATTATTTATTATTTGAACTGACAGCGAGTGTTTTCACAGTGGACATATAGTGTTGTGTCTGAGAAGTGAACTCTTCACTTACTCTTCATCGGAGCAGCGGTTTCCAAACAAACGTCAGGGTCTGAGACGCGTGACGCTGTGTGTTTAATGTTGGTATAGAACCGAGCTCCGGGTCACTTCCATGAAACACGAACCATTCAGGAAATTCCCAGCCCTGTTCACGGTGTGAAAGCTCTGGGACGTCCCTCCTGCTCGCCGCCTAGAAACAGGTAAATAAACTGAATGCACGTGACCTTTGAATCCCGGCAATAGCATCACTATCAGACACTGATTCTGAGGTGTTAACAGTTGCAATCGCGAAATGTTACATTCAATCTTTAATTCTTTTCAAAGGGTTTCCTCAGTTTAGGGTAGGGTTATAGGGTTAATTAAGGTTGGAATTGGAGTTGGGCTCACTTTTCAAACAGAGTGGGCAGTTAGGATTAGGATTAGAGTAAAGGGGTAGGCTGGCTGGGTACTGTGTCAGGCACCCGGAACTGAAGGTGAGCCCACTGACACTATGAGAGCCAAAGTGGGGTCCAGGGGTCCTTGAGTGGGTTCCAGGGGGTCCCCAGCAACATTAGTGAAACTGGCATCAGAACGAGTTTAACAACTTTCTCCCTGTATGCATCAGCTTAGCCGATCTACAAGCTCACAACGCGATGTGACGCGTTGTGAGTTTGGGGATCTTCTATAACATTTTTGACAAAAATGTGAAAAATTTTGACAAAAATGTGAACATTTTTGAACATTTTAACACCACAAATCTTGTAAGAGGGGCCCTGGCACAAAATGTTTTCAGATGGGGTTCCACGGGCAAATACATATTAATTTGGGGGTGACATGAAAAAAAGTTTCAGAACCACTGTTGTATAGAGATTATTTCCATTGTCAATGACAGCTGCGTCTGTGTGGCGACTGTAATGTCCACTGAGGTCCTCTTGATGTTGGTATGGCGTGTGGTGGTGTGTATGTGAACCGGCGTCGGCTCTCTCTCACATGGCTGGATGAGTGTTATTGTGCCCTCCGGCTCCAGCAGAGCACAGAGGGAGCCCGCGTTAAGCGGCTGCACTCGGAAACAGGATATTGTGGGGGAGGCTTTTGTGTGTTTGACTTTGACCGAGAGAAAAGGAAAACAGGCTGCTTTCTCACCTACTTACTGCCCGGTCGGAGGGCCGTGGCGATAAGGGCAACACCACCACCCCTGATGAGGTGCTGGGGTAGAGAGGGAGTTTTGGCAATGTGTGTGTGTGCGTGTGAGAGTGTGTGCATCCTAGCGTTGTAATAGGCTAACATTGGGTGTGAAATTGCAAAAACTGCTATTTTTGTCAAAGAGATTTGGTGTAAAGCGGAAAAAAGGAGGGGGCCTAGTAAAGACCCCTGGGGGACCCTGGTCAACGAAGTAAACCTAAGTTTAAGTGGTTAAACAGGACACTATATGAATGTAAAGAACCCTGATCTCCTCTTCGATGCGTTGTGAGCTTGCAGATCTGTTATTTTCGCTGAACGATCAGCTATTATGACATGACTGGAATAGGGACACTGGAGTTCATGTGTGTTACGACCCGGCCTAGGGGTCACCAGGTGTAACACAAACATATGGACACCCAGTCCCCAAACACAGCCAGCCAACCATGTTTAAAATCCCAAAGACAGTGATTTATTGCAGAATTGACAAAACTGTTTAAGTTCCCTCAGGGTGGGCTCTAAACTCCTAATCAAAAGAAAATCCTATGCTTGCTTATATTGTAAAGAAAATAAAAGTACAAGATCCTACCCAATAGGTCTATAACAAAAGAAAACAAACTAGTAACAGAAAAAGAAAGGCCACTCAGTGCCATGGCTGTACACTAAACCACATTAACACAAATCTAAAACCCTGGTAAAAACTGAAACACAGAGCTGGTGTGATTGGAAACTGGTCAAGATATTTGCAGTTTATGGGACAGGTGTCAGTCAGATTTATAGTCACAGGAGCCAATCACCAGCAGCGTCCACTTAGTAGAGAACCACTCACATCCAGACACTACTCAGTCACCAGTCACACCAGCTGGTTGTCAATCTGCCACTCATCACTACTCAATCACACACACCAATGATGGGAGAGACATGCACAGGGAAGACAACACACAAGGAACTACACATATGAAGGGTCATAACAATGTGGTTAAATGAATGATAACATGACAGTACATGACAGTGCACATGTTAACGACGATGTCAAGTTTTAACTTTATTTCTACGTTTTTATTTCTAACTAAGTAGTTAGGTAAAGAATTGCTAAATATTTACAGAAATCATAGCACATTTTGAGGTGTTTTTGTAAGGAGTGTGTGTGTGTGTGTGTGTGTGTGTGTGTGTGTGTGTGTGTGTGTGTGTGCGTGTGTGTCTGCGTGTGTGTGTGCGTGCGTGCGTGCGTGCACATCTTCGTCTGTCCACGCGTGTCGACTGCACTTGTGTGTATTTGCTAACTAGACTTGCACTCTTCAGACATGAGTAAGGGAGTGTTTCAGTGTGTGTGTGTGTGTGTGTGTGTGTGTGTGTGTGCGTGTGTGTGTGTGTGTGTGTGTGTGTGTGTGTGTGTGTGTGTGTGTGTGTGTGTGTGTGTGTGTCTATATGTCTGGTCTCGGGAATGTTAATGCACAGTGGAGAGAGCAGAACAATGGAGAATGGATGGAGGGAGGATAAAAGAGTTGGCAGAGCAGATTAATGAAGTCAGACAATAAATACACAGTGTGTGTGTGTGTGTGTGTGTGTGTGTGTGTGTGTGTGTGTGTGTGTGTGTGTGTGTGTGTGTGTGTGTGTGTGTGTGTGTGTGTGTGTCTGGTACCTCTGTCGAGTCAACATGATTGATTGACTAGTTAAATATTGTGTTGAATGACGGGTTGATTGTTCGCTGAACTTTAGGCATTGGTGGTATATTTATCCGGACATAACATTGCAAAAAGATTTACGTAACAATATGCGCAGCCCTGACAACATTATATGATCTCTCATCTGTCACAAGTATTGCTGGTACAGACATGGATCATATTTTGTTTAGTTGCATTTATTGGTATGGTTTTCGTTGGCTGTTAAACCACATGAAAAGTAGCCTGCTGCAACCCTCCTGATTTCGTGTATAAAGGGGCGTGTGTATAGAGCCGGCGAGAGACGGCGCCTGATCCCATTGGTTCACCGATCTGTCCGTCAACCCCCGCCCCGTTAACACAACATTACGAGCGACGCCCACTGCACTCTGGTTGGTTGGGAAATGAAACACTTCCTCATACCCAGTACAGGCTATAGTTGGGCCAGGCTTTTATTTTTTAGCAAAACTAAGCAATAAAAGCCTGGAGATCGAGGCTACATGAAAAGTAATTCCTGTTATGTGGAATGAGAGTAGGATGTGACCAGTATATTTTATTATTGAAAAACAACATCTTTCTATTGGAACATAGTGTTACTTCAAATAATTGGAATCATGTGGATCTCGGGCTGGGCTCCATTGTGGATCTCAGTCTTCTTGTGGCTGTGACGGAAGTCATCAATGCCGTATCTATGATGTATGATTCGGATCAGAGCCCTATTGACTTCCATTATGGAATTAATAAAGAGAAATATTTCAAGAAAGTATACATTTTTGGGGAACAAAATAATGAAGGTACTTCTATGGTATAATGGCAGTGTGCGTATGAAGTTTGGTGCTGATCCAGAGATTTGTGAGACTAGCTCCGGAAACACACACACACACACACACACGCACAACGCACGCACGCACGCACGCACGCACGCACGCACGCACGCACGCACGCACGCACGCACGCACGCACGCACGCACGCACGCGCACACGCACACGCACACACACACACACACACACACACACACACACACACACACACACACACACACAGAGCGACCCTCTTACAGACGAATAGCCTCCTGCCATCTCCTAAAATGTTAACTAAAAGCCCTTAATAGAAAGTTAAATAACACTAATGTTCTAAAAGCCCAGCTAGAGGCCCCTGCTGCTTAACAGGGCAAAACCCACCAACAATGACATCCTTAGAGCCTCACACTCTCACAAAAAAAGCCTAAAAATGAAGAAAATAAAGCAATTTTTAAATTAGTATTGACGCCAGAATTGGGGGAAGGGGGTCATATTCATTAAGACAGAACTCCATCGGTCAAGTCGATCGGCTCTCGATATATGTGAACTACAGACACATGCATGCATGCAAGCACACGTGCAGAGATTTCATGCATTTGTAGAAGAATTATATACAACATACACATACCATACTATACATAAAATATATTGACATATTATACAGTACATACAACATTATACATACAACAATGAGGTGTGGACGTGTTGGCCTAAGAGAGGTCACCAACAGTAGAGTTCATGTTGCTGTCTCCCTATTAGATTATGAGATGCCTTCAGGTCATGGGGTCACTCAAATAGATCCTTATAGGTCCATTTGGGTATATTTTGCACTGTTCTGAGTTAAATTAAGTGGTGGAAAGACAGGGTTATTATAGTTAACTCAAACCAAGACTAAAACTAAACGAGGAAAAAGTAGTAAGTTAGTTAAAAAACTAAAAACTAAATAAAAACTAAAATGAATAATGCTAAACTAAGGCTAAAACATGCAACAGATGTTTTTTTGTATTTCCACCACCATATCTGATGTCATGTGTTATTTCATCCTCCCTTTTTCATCTTCTCTAAATCAAGGTTTTTCTCATAATACCTGAAAACTAAACTAAAACTAGTCAATTCCCAAAACTAGAACTGCTTATGCATCCATAAAACTAAATTAAACACCACATCGAAAAGCTAAATGAAATATTACACTAATGAATATTTCAAAACTATAATAACTCTGCCAGAACAACCGTCATCGCCATCTGCCACACTGCTAGTGGCACTAATAACTCATGAAACTATTACACCTGATCTGAACTAACACAACTATAAAGAGAGAGAGAGAGAGAGAGAGATAGAGAGAGAGAGAGAGAGAGAGAGAGAGAGAGAGAGAGAGGAACATCTCTCTCTCATTATCTGTCCTCTCCTCCCCCTCACCTCCCTCTGTGGAGCTCTCCTTCAAGGAATGTCTCCTCGTCGCTCCCAGGCTGCGCCACCGCCTCTGGAATGCGGAGGAGGGCGGAGAGAGGCGTTAAAGGAGAGAAAAGGAGACACAGAGCGAGGAAAAAAGAAAGAAAGAGAGAGGCAGGATTCCTGTGAACCTCCTCCACCCCTCGTTGAGGCAATCATCTGGTTCTGAGCCTCCCCAGCGTGAGAGAACAAAGGAGGAGAGAGGAGAGAGGAGAGGAGAGGAGGACAGCGGAGAGGAGGAGAGCATGGTGGAGGTTTGCATCACTAATTGCAGGAATGAGAGGAATGGAGGGATGGAGACTGAAGAGCGAGGAACAGAAGAAAAGCATCAATTAAGAAAGACAAACAGGTTTGAGCGTCTGACGTGGGAACCTGGCAGGTTGGACCTGTTGCAGGCCCTCTGCTCTGACTCACACTCAGTGGTGGAAAGTAATTAAGTACATTTACTCAAGTACTGTACTTAAGTCCAATTTTGACGTATTCTTTTACTTTACTGGAGTACTTCCAATTTTCAATCATTTCACTTACTCCACTACATCTCATAGGCAAATATTGTACTTTTACTCCACTACAATTATTTGAAAACTTTAGTGACTAGTTACTATATAGATTTTGATTATTGTTACAAAACCACTTCAGACCTATATACTTTGGCAATTTGAAAATAGCCGATCTACAAGCTCGTGTCGCAAAGCTGTCGGGTGGAAACCTTGTATGTCCAAAACCCTTCCTAGATTCCTATTTTGACAACTTTTGTGCGACACTCTTGTATGATGAAGTATAGGGCATAATTTGGTCATTTTGTAGGGTTTTGGTGGGTGCACAGCCCAATCTGCGCCCTGTCTATTCTGTATGTTTCAGCCGGAAAAGAAAACTATGCAGAATATAGAATATAGAAAATGTATGATTGAATAAATCATCGACTGAAGATATCCAGAATATATAATCATGCTGAAGAACCAAGTTTATACATGCAATATACGTGCAATTTCTATTTTGAAACAATATTAAAAAAAGATTTTGTATAATGTCCTGTCTATTACTATAAAACTTAAGAAGAAATTATCTGATGAACACACATACTGTAAAACACAAGTAAAAACCGGTAAAAGGCAGTTAATGCACTGGTGGTGTGTGTGTGTGTGTGTGTGTGTGTGTGTGTGTGTGTGTGTGTGTGTGTGTGTGTGTGTGTGTGTGTGTGTGTGTGTGTGTGTGTGTGTGTGTGTGTGTGTGTGTGTGTGTGTGTGTGTGTTTGCAGGCATGTGCGTAATGTGTGCGCTTCAAGTTCCTTAAGGTCAAATAGAATTTATTTCTTACCACCACTCCCTTTCCTCTACTGACTGCCTTCAGGGACAGATTAACCTGCAACACACACGCACACGCACACGCGCACACACACACACACACACACACACACACACACACACACACACACACACACACACACACACACACACACACACACACACACACACACACACACACACACAGCATTACACAAACAGATACTTCTCTATCACTGAAGGAGCCCGAATTAATTCACTCTCCAAAACAGAAACAAACGTAAACATGTTAAGTCACAGTGTTATAATAGGGAGGAAGAAGGGGGGTGGTGAAGCCAGGCGTTGGGTTTTGTGTTTGTGTCTGACTGAGTTCCCTATCAGAATGTCATCTAGCAGACACTGCTCCAGAACCATCTTTTGGCAGTATTCAGCTTCTATTCTCAATTCTTCTCGTTCTCGTTTCTTTCAACAAATCTGGAGCTGCTATTCTCCCATGAAGCTCCTATTGAGAACGCCAGGCCCACACAGACATCTTTTTCTCACCATGTTTGACCTTCAAACGGCGCTACAACTTTCAGGTCCAACGCAGCCCCCATTCTCAACAACACGTTTCAGCCCAAAAACCTCCTGTGAACAACACGTTTCAGCCCAAAAACCTCCTGTGAAGACCCAGATTACTCTCTCCTCTCCTCTCCTCTCCTCTCCTCTCCTCTCCTCTCCTCTCCTCTCTTTCCCTCCCCCGCACGCCAAAATTAAAGCACAATAAACAGCGATAACACAATAAAGAGTGAAAGCGATAACAAGGTTTCTCCCTCCCTCTGTCTCCCTCTCTCCTGTAATCCCACGGAAAAACAAAACAAAAGAGGAGGTAATGAGATTTGGCCAGGTCACTCTCTCCTTCTCTCTTGCCTTCCTCCCCCCCTCGATCGCTCCAGTAGTGGTTGGGAGGGCTGGAGAGGGAGAGAGAAGGAGGTGGTGAGGTTATGTGAGGGAAAGAGCAAAGAGGAGCAGTCAGCAGACATCGGCTCTCTCATCTTTCAAATCTAATCAATGCAAAGGGCCTCTATTGACATGGGAAAAAGCAAGTGTGGAATGCAAACAACATTTAAGAAATGTAGCCCATGTACAATACAAGAAAAAAGAAATGTAGCTGTGTGACTTTGCAACATTGCAATCAAATATAGTAGTTTCCTTTTCTTTTTCTTTTTTGCTCTTAAAATATTAACATTAACTGATAGACAGCTAGCCTCTGGGAGAGTCGAGACGTGGAAAAATAATTATGTGGCCTGTGTGTACAGTATAATGAGTACAGTGTTGTCTACTACAGTATGTACCTGGATCAACATGGTGCAGATAGTGCAGGAATACAATATCAATTCAATTCAAGGAGCTTCATTGGCATGAGAAAACATACGTTTACATTGCCAAAGCAAAAGTGGAACAAAACAATCAAATCAAAACAAAACAATGTACTGTATGTACATTGTACAATTAAATGGGAATAAAGAGATGTGTAAACAGAGCTGTGTTACATTGCAACTTAGAGGGAAGACTATTTTACGAAACTATGCAAATTGTGCATTTTCTGTCAGAAATAGTCATACAGGAAAGGTCAGATTGTTATAAACCTTTGAAAACAGTTGACAGCAGTATTTCAATGTTTTGCATTCACTTGGTATAAAACCTTCGCGACAAATAGCAGCAATTTATTCAAATGAAATTAAAGTTGCTTTGTTCATACAGTATTTCTATGTACAGAGGTCATTTGATGTAAACAGTGCAGGGATACACACAATAATTTGTAGTCCTTAAGGTGGTTGTATTCTAGACATCCTTCTCCTGTCACAACAGCTCATAAATCTTGCTGCTGTGTTTGCACATTGTTGTACTTCACCCAACAGATATGGAAGTTTTTTGTCATTAGTCATGTTTTCAAACTCCCTTGGGTGATTGTAATATGTGGGGAGTACAGTACGTGTCTCTGATGTATTGGTACAGTACAGTGGGTAAGTGTGTGCAGTGGGTGCATAGTCTGTCTTCTCTTGGGAGCCAGCTCTGCCTATGGCAGCCTTTCTCGATCGCAAGACTGTATTCACTGAGTATGTACATAGTCAACGTTTTCCTTAGTTTTGGATCAGTCACAGTGCTCAGGTATTCTGCCACTGTGTATTCTCCGTTTAGCATTGCATTCCATTTTGTTCTGGTTTTGGGTAGATCTTTTCCAGTGTGTCAGATAGCTTTCTTTTTGTTTTCTTATAATTTGGTTTAGTCCCGTTTGTTTTCTGTCTGGTGGTTGTGCTTGTGTTTGTGCACGTAGTCCCAGAACTAATGGCTGAGGGGACATCTCTAGGGTTTCACTGTATGTGAGGGCCTTTTTCTGGAGCGTGTCGGGTTCACTTTCCTTTAGGTGGTTATAAAATGGCAATTCTCTCTTTTTGATTTTGATATTTCGTCTTAATTCTGCACTGCATGCGTTGTTTGGCATTTTCCGTTGGATGCGGAGAATGCATTTGC
>NC_137618.1:28939510-28942010 GCF_963280865.1 Gymnoscopelus braueri
GTGTGTGTGTGTGTGTGTGTGTGTGTGTGTGTGTGTGTGTGTGTGTGTGAGAGAGAGAGAGAGAGAGAGAGAGAGAGAGAGAGAGAGAGAGGAGAGTGAACAGAGGTAGTAATTGTGTCTTTGTTTTCACAAGTGTCTGGTTTAACCTGGTGGCTTCTCTTTTATCTCTTTCTCTTTCTTTCTTCATCCTGTCTCTCCACAGCCTCTCTCCATCTCTATCCTTTTTCTTCTCTCTCTCTCTCTCTCTCTCTCTCTCTCCTCTCTCTCCCTCCTCTCTCTCTCTCTCCTCTCTCTCTCTCTCTCTCATCTCCTCTCTCTCTCTCTCATACAAACACACTCAGAGATCTGCTTTCAATTTCTCGCTGTGATAAACGACACCCTGCTGTTAATACACCTCTGACGTGTTCACACATATTTCTTCATACGGGCATGACAAGGTGCAAATCCAGCCAATGTGATAACACACACACACACACACACACACACACACACACACACACACACACCACACACACACCCACACACACACACACACACACACACACACACACACACACACACGCACACACACACACGCACACACACACACAAACTCCCATGGCATTACCACACTTGTGAGGACGTCAACACTATAGGACACCAATGTTATATATATATAGATGCCATTTTAACCTTCTTTTAACCTTTCCAGTTTTTTTTACCGATGTCAGCTGGTACATCTGCTATTAACGGTGCACAACACAGCATGCAAGTAAGCATAAATCAGTATAAATGTAACCTCTAAATGTCTGACCCTATTCCATAAGCCTAACTTTAAAAAAAAACTCTTTATTTTTTTCTTTTTCTTTTTTGTACCATGAGACAACCATTTTGCAAATCCTATCATATCGGTACTTAGGGGACATTTGGCCCTCACAAGTATAGCACTACAAGCACATACACGCACGCACACACACACACACACAACACACACACACACACACACACACACACACACACACACACACACACACACACACACACACACCACACGCACACGCACACGCACACACACACACACAGGCTACACCAGGGGGACGATGTGTGAAAAGAGTGTGTGAAGGTCTTATCTCCGCTTGGCTCCGCCCGCCGCGGCGAGGCGGCCGACAACACTTTGAGCGTTCCCTCCAGGAAGCGGCTCCGTTATTTACTCTCAGCCAGTCAGGAGGAGCCGTGACCCCGGTGTGTTGTTCCATCTCAGGGCCCCAAATATTTACTTTCAACTTTTCAAAGCCATTTCATGTTTCACTTTCCCACTATTTTTGGACACATCGCTGTTTGTGCTGCAAGGGAAAGAGGATGGTGGCAATGTGGTTTCTCTTCTGAACCACACATGCACACGCATGCACGCACGCATGCACACACGCACGCACACACACACACACACGCACGCATGCGCACACGCACACGCACACACACATGCACACACACGACATGTACAGTACTTGGATGTTTCTGCACACATGTACTGTATCTGAATTTGCTGGCCGGGGGGGGATCCATGCCTCTGCTTTTGATATCCCCCTCTCCCATCATACATTTTCATGTCTGGTGGGAATAGTTGAAATGAATTAAATGCATTTCCTTTGGGTAGAGTAGACTGTCTGATATGTGTAATATGCACGTTGATAATATCACAATTTATAAACAAACATTATGTTAATCACATTAACACTGGCATTTTTTATTTTGGGCAGATTTTACCACTTTAATTCAAAAAATAGCAAAAATAGCAGATCTATCAACTCACAATGCGTCGAATTGTGACCCATTCTGAGCTTGTAGATCTGTTATTTGTCCCATGAAATATATAGGGCTTAAGAAAATGACAAAAAATGGACAAATGGAACCCTCCTACCCACCTCTCTCTTTCCCTGTAAAATATTTTCCTTTCTTGAGTCACTGAGGGATTCATCTGTTCATGTCTCTGATCTCCTCTTCAAGCCTTCGGGTTTAGATTTTCACACCGGCTCCATCACAGAAGTGTGATGCGAATATGCAAAACATAATGTGCGTGTGAGGGATTACACAAGGAAGCCATGTAAATCAAGTCTGATGTGATATATTGCATGTTCCATCTTTTTTCTTTTGCAGCATTTCTCTAGCAATGCCGTTCGAAGGATGAACATCCAAACACACAGTCACCAAGTTGAAGCAGAAACAACAATGAGATTTTGTTGTTGGTCTTGATAAAAGGAAAATAAAATATTGATTATCATCCATTTCTGCTTTGAATTAAAACAATCATCTTCAATTAAAATACCAGAAAACTATTTTCAATAGACTACAGTTTCCAATCCATTGGTAGTTTGGACAGTCCTTTGTAAAGTATTTATGCAACGATGTTGACCATTATCCAGTTTTATTCAAAGTGTGTAATTGTTTACTTGTGTCTGTGACAAAGATATCAGCAATTCAATGGCTTGTCAAAACATGCAATATTTTCAAATGAACAAGCAAT
>NC_137618.1:28947010-28957010 GCF_963280865.1 Gymnoscopelus braueri
GTTTATAGTGATTTTAGAACAGCTAAGGGGTGTTGTTAAGCATAACAGAGCTCATGCTTAACAAGTTGCTAAGCTAAGCTTAGCTATTTCATGACTATTACCATAGTCATGACTAGCAGGCCTCACTATGTCGCACCGCTGATCCGACCTATATGACTCAGACAGTCAGACATCACATAGACAATTTTAATGTAGGATTTATTGTACGATAAAGTACATAGGGCTGAAGTGGTGAAGAAAATGTCCAACCCTGTTTGTTTCTTTACTAATTTAATCCTGGGACAGAGTATATATGCCTGCACACATGGCCCGCCGTGGTCAGACATGACATGAGAAGTAGTAATGAATGCAAAGCCAATATTAAAATTAAGTGTGGCACACAATATGACACAGCAATGACCCTTGCTGTAGGTCTGAATACCTGAGAAAAAAACAATGAAAAACAATTCTAACTTCCTCTACAACACTTAAGGTCCTTACACACCGGGGCGATTTTTTTCATGCGAATAATACGTTTTTTTTTTAAACCTTATAAAGTCAATGCAAGCTTCCACACCAGTTTCGCGGAGCGAAAAAAACGTCTTTTAATTATTTGGAACGAGTCCGAATTTTGCGTATATTCGCACATTCGCCGGTGTGTAACCGCCTTTACACTTAAAAGGTGCAAGAAGCCAGATTACAAATGTAAAAAATCTCTCAACCTCCTCCAGAACAATTAAGACGTACAAAACAACGCAGGAGCTTTTCTTACGTCCGAACACCCACCACCACCATTACCGCCACCCCTATCACCTCCACCACCATATCCCTGACCTTAACACAGAGAAACACTTGTCCGTTTTGAAGGCCAAGGTAAATAAACTGAGCTATGCACCTCAAACGAAGGAGAGCAGACAAAGAGAGTGAAGGAGTGAGTGATCACATAGACCAACCAGATGGTGTAGAGCGAGAGAGAGAGAGAGAGAGAGAGAGAGAGAGAGAGAGAGAGAGAGAGAGAGAGAGAGAGAGAGAGAGAGAGAGAGAGAAAGAGAACAATGGGGAAAAGGTTCCAGTCACGGAAGGCTCGGCAGGGAGGAAGAGGTGGCGGCGGTCAGGTCAGGTCGACTGTGTTATCATAACAGCGGCTAACGAATGCAGCGCCGCCTCAGCGATGTGGGAAACTCGACTCAGATGTGAGAGCTAGCATGAAGGCACCGGCTCAGGCCTCACGGCTCAGTTCTCAGTGATTCTTACGACAGACTAGAGTAGCTTTATCTTACAGGCATACCGCAACATGATCAAAGCTTTGCGGTTCATTAGAGTGTCTTTTGTATTTGTTACAACTGAGTGCCTCAGTGCTCCTGTGTTGTAGGAAAATTAAGCTATCCAGACAATCCACACAAAAAAAGAAAAAGAAAAAATCTAATCATGTGGATCTCGGACTTGTCATCTATGATTTGTGTGTGACTCCATTTTAACATAAAGTTACACATTTCAAATAATTATGTCAAAATAATGACTGGAGGTATTTCTGTGGCCTCCTGGCAGCGTGCAGAAGAACCTTTGCACTGATAGGTCCAGCAGTTTGCGCGATTAGCTCCAGAAAGGCACACACAAACTGATACACAGACACACACCATCTTATAGATGGTTTGCCTCTTTGAGAGCCATGTGGTAAAAATGAACTGACCTTCACAATGTCAAGGCCACAAAAGTCTAATTGTCTGCAGTAACATGAATACAACCTTGGCTACAAGGCATTTGACTTTGGCCACTATAGCCACTACTCCTCAGCAAAGTTTAGGCCATAGTTCATTTCTCAAACGTCAGCTAATCTTGGAAAAAAAGCAAAAAAAACAACAATGATAAGGCCCTAACGGCAACCTTTATTGAAAAGCAGTATGACCCCTTGCTAAAGCTAATCCATAGACCTAATGCTAACGCACGTCTCCCGGCTATCATTCACCACTACCGCTGAAGTTCTATCAATAACAGACCTGCTACCCCGATACCGGCTCTGTCACTAATAATTAATGAACACCTCACACCACATGCACTTAAATTGATGCACGCTGCAGGTTTTAACAACAATGATGGATTAACACGGAGGATTTTACTGTGTGTGCGGTTTGTTAAATTAGTCGGAGCAGGTTACATATACCCATGTTGTTTATGGCATGGCTCTGAAACAGCTTAGCTGGCTATGAGAGGGTTTGTCTAAGTTCGTGAGAGAAAGAGTTCATGCAGTATATTTCAATAAAGTCCAACTTGCCGAATCCATATTCAAATTCAAATGTTCAATACACTTGAAGTTGAGGTGCTGAAGTCCTTTTTCACAAGTACAGTTGATAAAATGTAGTTGCTGATGTGAGAGAGATGAGTGTCTGTGTATGCGTATCTGAGTGTTCCATAATGCACTCTAATTGTGTCACAACCACATAAACAATCTAGTTTAAGTGAATGTGGTTGATAATCAATGTGTGTGTGTGTGTGTGTGTGTGTGTGTGTGTGTGTGTGTGTGTGTGTGTGTGTGTGTGTGTGTGCGTGCGTGCATGCAAGCGTGCGTGCGTGCGTGTGTGTGTGTGTGTGTCTGAGTTATCTATATCATTATGTTTGCGCAGGCTAGGAGGAGAATCCCCAACATCGATCACTCTGCCAACCCTGACTTACGCACACACGCACACACGCACGCACGCACACACACACACACACACACACACACACGCGCGCGCGCGCGTGTGCGCGCATTACACAAACTCTCGCCCTCTTTCTATCCTCTTTCTCTCTTTCATGCTCTTGCTTTTCTCTCTGTTCCTTTGCAGTTTCGACTGGGAGCCGACATTATGTTATGGTGCTTTTTATGTTGTACCAGGAAAGAATACCTTAGCCAAAAGAACAGTGTCTAGTGTCTAACCTTAACCAAAAGAACAGTGTCTAACATGAACCAACAGAACAGTGTCTAATCAAATAATGTGTTATTCCTCACAGATGTCTGTCTTTTTGTCCTATTCCCAGCCATCCATCGTGAGACACTACTCTTACACTACATAGATGTCCTTACAATATAATAATAATAATGATAATAAACTTTATTTGTAAAGCACTTTTCAAAACAAAGTTACAAAGTGCTTTCCAATGGCAATATGGGAAGAGCAGGATACAGCAGTTATATGTTAATTAATGGTAAGAGTATGAGAACAAGGGCATGTCCGCCAACCAGACCTCTATTCTTTCTATTCTCCTCTTCCTCACTTTCAAAAATTCTATAAATATTATAGACCCACCGATGCCAGATTTTGGTGTCCGATGCCGATCCTAAATTAGCTTACAGTAACTTATAAGCAAATAGATAAATACAAATAAAAAGGAACACAAATAACATTTTGATAGATAAAAATTGGATACTAACACTTAATTAACTATATTGCCTTGTGGTTGGGTGGACGGTGGGTGGCACAAACGTATTTAACTACTTAAACCCTATTCAACAATTAAAAAGATACAAACTCATGTGTCGTATCGTGGAGCGTGAAGCTT
Source organism: Gymnoscopelus braueri (assembly GCF_963280865.1). Lineage (NCBI taxonomy): Eukaryota > Metazoa > Chordata > Actinopteri > Myctophiformes > Myctophidae > Gymnoscopelus > Gymnoscopelus braueri. The sequence continues at coordinate 28,950,527 of NC_137618.1, forward strand.
GCAGATCTGCTATTTTTGTTTGCTTTGCTTGCAGATCAGCTTTTTTTTATTGAAAACTTTTGAAAATGTTCCCCTGTAATGAATTGCCCAAAATAGGGAGGGAGGCCAGGTTGAAAGTGATTAAAAAGTGGGGCCACATCGGCTGCATAATTGCCAAGACCGATAAATCGGCCAGGCCAATATATCACATCACACAATAAGATCAGCTCAGATGTGGTTGAAAGCCAAAGAGAATAAACGAGTCTTAAGTAAAGCCTTAAAAACCTCCATGGACTGTGCTGATCTAATGTGGAGGGGCAGGCTGTTCCAGAGCCTGGGCTCTGGAGAGGGTATTGTGCAATTTGCAGGCATTGGGGGGGAAGGGTGGGGGGGGGGGAACCCAGTAACTGACCAGTGCATCAACCACATAATCACGGCATTCAATTCCGTCTGGAGACCTGCGCTACAGTGCTTCCCCTCTCTCTCTCTCTCTCTCTCTCTCTCTCTCTCTCTCTCTCTCTCTCTCTCTCTCTCTCTGACACCAGAGAGTGGTGTGTTGGCACGATGCTCGCTGTGCATGATCAGACATGAGAGAGCGAGCTCAGAGCTGCTCTGACAGGATTAAGAGAGCAGGAGGAGAGGTCGGAGGTCATCGCGTAGGCATGGACAGATAGAGGACAGTGGAGGACGAATGTGTGTATCTGTGTGCGTCTGTGTTTTGGGATGTGTGTGAGTGTGCACGTTTTTCTGTGTGTGTGTGTGCGTGTGCGTGTGCGTGCGTGTGTGTGTGTGTGTGTGTGTGTGTGTGTGGTTTTGTACTGGTGTGTGCATGCATGTTGGTTTGGTATGCATCCATGTAACGCGCACGCGCGAACACACACAAACACACACTCACTCGGATATCTTTATTGGTTTTGAAGTCGCGTATCAGACTAAACTGTAACTTCCTTCCTGTTTAGAGCTGTGACCAACGTTCTTCTGAACCCTCTCCAGGATCTTGATGGATCCCCATTATCTTCTAACCTCATAAACCACATCCAATCCAATCATACCCCCAACACACACACACACACACACACACACACACACACACACACACACACACACACACACACACACACACACACACACACACACACACACACACGTGCACATGCGCACACACACATACACACACGTTTGTACTACTAGACTTGTGAGGACATCGTCATTTGAGGACGGAAATTTGATGAATGCCAATTTTATACTTTTAGTCATTATCAATCCTAACCCTAAGGCCTGCACAACTACTATAAATCAGGCATAACTTCAAGCCTAAACGTAACCTATAAATGTCTAATCCTAACCCTAACTGTAGTGGCACTCCGTCTAAATCTTCTAAAAATGTACCACTTGGTGGAGTAGACCTCACAAAAACACAAAACGGTAGTTGTACGCGAACGACAAGACAAAGTAACTTTTCTTAAAAAGATTTTACTTGGAAAAACATAAAAGGTTACAGGGTCAAATGTACGGTCAAAAAACTGTGTTGCTTCCTTCAGTGTCTGACTCCAACTGAACTAAAAGACTGTTTGACATCATCACAGCTATACACAGGTGCATCAAACTAGACTAATTAGGCCTAATTAAACATCACACAGATTATCAGAGTCAGGTCAGCTAGACCTTTGTAGACACACCTGACACTTATGAAGCACAATCAAATGTAATCAGATTACCAGCAAAAGCTTTTTTACCTTTTTAGCATAAACTTTCTTAATCTTAAACATGAATTTACTTGAAAATAAAACTAAGGCAATTGGCTCCTACACTAACCCCAACCTGAATCTTTTTTTTAAGCATAAAATAACTATTTCTCTTGTGAAGACCAGGAAATTGTCCTGTCTATTTCTCACATTCTACTACACTTGTGGGGAGTGACATTTGGCCCTCACAAGAATAGTAATACAAGAACACACACACACACACACACACACACACACACACACACACACACACACACACACACAGCTTTATCGTCAGTTATCTGCACGTCACAGTTTGTCTGAGTAATCAGCCTAAGCATTCCTGTGTTTCAGCAGCAGAGGATCACATACATGCACCGCAGCTAGCTTTTTCATCTCTGTACGGTTCCACTGTGTCCTGCTAACAGGATCCAACCCAGAGCAGGGCTCATGGGCAAGACCATGGCCATGAGTGCAAAATCTGCAAATGAAAGCCAAATGCACCGCTGAGAATACACTGTTGTACTGCTGGAACGAGCCGGGAAAGAGAGAGAGAGAGAGAGAGAGAGAGAGAGAGAGAGAGAGAGAGAGGAGTAAAACGTTTTCCTGTGAGATGTGGTGGAGTAGAACACTCAGTTACTGTCCACCCCTCAGAGGAGAGAAATTAGAGAGAGCAGAAATGTGAGAGAGAAGAAGAGAGAGAGAGAGAGGAGATGAGGAGATGAGGAGTCAGATTGGGGTGCTTGATAAAATGTTCCACTTTTCTGTGAAATAGGATTTTCTGCTGCGGACACAACCATCTCTACTTTCCTCTCTTCCTCCTTCCTTTTCTTCCCTCTCTCCTGTTTTGTCCCTCTTTCCGTTAATCTAATTTGTAGGTTTTAATAGGGAATCAGGAAGTGATTTGGGGGTTTGTGGGTAGAACCATGATCCTGTAGTTGTCATGAAATGCTCACTGTGCTCAGATCAGCCACAAGTCTTAAACCACACCTTCACTGCTTCTTCCACTGACTCCAGATCAGCCACACGTCCTAAACCACAGAGAAGTGGAGGTTGAGAGGTGGAAAATATTTTGTATATATACAAGAGAAATATCTATTCATCTGTCCTTCCTCTCTCTCTCTCTCCATTTTCCCCTTCCCTCTCGTCCCTCTCTTGTCCCCCCCATTTCCCTGGTAATGTGGGCATATCAGTCTCTCCACAGTGGAACATGGTTTATTCGCCTGGATTCAGTTGGATTTATTCAGCAAGGTCTCTCTCTCTCTCTCTCTCTCTCTCTCTCTCCTCTCTCTCTCTCTCTCTCTCTCTCTCTCTCTCTCTCTCTCTCTCTCTCTCTCTCTCTCTCTCTCTCTCTCTTCTCTCTCTCTCTCTCTCTCTCTCTCTCTCTCTCTCTCCCTTTGATGTGAACCACCATCCGACCTGACTGGATCTGCCAATGACTGAGAGAGAGAGAGAGAGAGAAGAGAGAGAGAGGAGCCCACACCGTAATAAAGTGGTTGTGAGTGCCGAAAAAGCCTGGGAAAATCTAAAAGTGCAGAAAACAGAGTGAAGGTAACAGAACAGGAGAGGACAAATACAGAGATGAGCATGGCAAGAGAGAGAAAAAGAAATAACAGTGCAAAAAATGAAAGAGGACACAAAACAGAGAGAAATTGTGAGAGTGTTAAGGATGAGGTCGAGGGAAGAGAAAAAACGAGTAGAGAGAGAGAGAGAGAAGCAGAGAAAAGACTTAACGTGGCGATGGATGGCGAGGGCCCCTCCACTTCCTGGTCCAGGTGATACTAATTGTTTCCATCCGTCTCCTTTAGCGCCGTCGCTAAGCATATTAGCTAGCGCCGCGGGGCCATGGCACAGCCAATCACTGACTACACAGACAGATAGATAAATAAATACATGAACACACTCCTGTGTATTGGAGGATAAATCTTTTTCTAATCATTTTCGTCCTGCAGCCCCTAGCATTCGGCCCCTAGGCTCCGCACGGCACTGCTCAAGCTTTGCTGCTCATTGTGTGTGCATGTGTGCGTGAGCATGTGTGTGTGGTGTGTGTGTGTGTGTGGTGTGTGTGCTGTGTGGTGTGGTGTTGTGTGTGTGTGTGTGTGTGTGTGTGTGTGCGTGCGTGCGTGCTTGTATTGCTATACTTGTGAGGTCGCCGAATTTCCACTCATATGGTATAATTGAGAAATAGATATTGTGAGGACATTTCCTGGACCTCACAAGACTGTGTTAAGGAGGTCCCACATCGGGAGCGTGACAAATAAACGATGCAAAAATAATTTTGATGCATTTGATGCAAATATGTCACATCAAACAAATAATTTAGTGATTTGTTTCAAAAAATAAATATGTCGCTTTATCGCCATTAATATCTGCGTTAATATCTGCGTCACGACACAAACAACAATTTACATTCATGCGTTAATGCTGCAAATTAATCACACGAAATGAACGCTCCCGATGTGAATGAGTTGGGACCTTTAGGCTTACAATTGTTGCCATTCAGGTTTGAATATTGATTCGGGTTGTGGTTAGGGTTAGGGTGATTGTGGTTAGGGTTAGGAAATAAGGCGCTCAGGTTTAGGGGCTAAGGTAGGGGTTATGCCTGATTCATACACGCTTTGTGAATATGACACGTTGTGAGCTTGTAGATTGTCCGACACCAACGTGCAAATAAATACAACTCAGCCTTTTGGGTTAGGGTTAAAAATGGAAATGGCCTCAAATGTTGATGTCCTCACATCAATAATAATAATGTGTGTGTGTGTGTGTGTGTGTGTGTGTGTGTGTGTGTGGTGTGTGTGTGTGTGTGTGTGTGTGTGTGGTTAAAAATGGAAATGGCCTCAAATGTTGATGTCCTCACATCAATAATAATGTGTGTGTGTGTGTGTGTGTGTGTGTGTGTGTGTGTGTGTGTGTGTGTGTGTGTGTGTGTGTGCGTGCGTGCGTGCGTGTTTGTGTGCAATTTAAAGACCTCCCAGACAACTGAAGGTGTCATGGCAAGAGGCCATTATGAAAAGTTTTACTCTATCATGCGTCATTAATTTCTCTGCATTCCTGTTATCCTCTGAAGACCTCAGATGCTAACAAATCTTATATACCGTTATACCATTTAACAAGTTCAAGTTCTTTATTGTCATTTGCTCGTAGTATCTCTATGGATCTCCTCACTCAACCTCTCCTCAGAGTGTCCATTTTTCTTTTCTAGGGCAGTCAGTTTAATTGTTCATGCATACAAGGCATGCGGATGTCCATGCAGACTTTAGTTGGTGATAAAATGTACATCATGATGACTGTAACTAATGGCCTTAAGTTCAGATTTTAAGGATGTTTTATGTCCACTCAATGTGTTTCTCATTATGTATAGTTGCTGGAGAGGTACGCTAGCTAGTTAGCTAGACTCTTGATGTTAGACAATTAATGTTAGGTCATTAGGAGCAACAGTTCACTGTGGAGACATCTCTTGCAAACTTTGGCATCACTTTCAAGCTGGATCGAGTTGAAGGCATTGATGAAACTGTAAGCCAGCAATGGCATTAGTACTTTAGAATGGAGTCCTAACACAGCAGCATACTGGTAGTAGCAGACACTCTAAACTCTCTCATGGTAAAAGAAAGGGGATTATTGTATCGTCTCAGGGGAGGGGAAATTACTTTTCTGCATTCAACCAGCAGATGGCTGCTCAGATGGATTTTGATAAGCACTTGTAGGGAAGCTGTTATGGTTACATGTACTTACTTAAGGTACATTAGATGGGCGAACCGAGGGTCAAACCGGTGAACTTCTGGTTACAAGGCGGCCTCTGTACCCCAGAGATGCTATGCCTGTGTGCAGTCAGAATTGTTAAAACTGCGTAAATATTTAGTCCAAAATGGATCTGTTTTTATACAGAGGGTTTAACTGAGTGTGAGTATCGTCATTTCGCAAGTTCAGCCTGTTTGGAATGTGTGTAAGAGGTGAAGACGTGAGATCTGTTCACAACAGGAAACAAGTGTATTTTGCGTTCAAATTAATGAACACTGGGCTGATCACACCTTAACTCACTCTGTCCGCCAGCCTGTGTTTCCACCATGCATCACTCAATGCCCCAGTCTGTGTTCCCCATCAGAATCAGAATCAATCTTTATTGTCACATCACATTTACACGCAAGGTGGGTGTAATTCTTAGTTGTGCAGGCTCATCATCGCAGTTAAAAGATAGATAGAGAGTCATATCATAAAAGAGAGAGGAGAGGTATAAAGTGCATAATAAATTAATGTGACTAAAGTGCATAATAAATAAGAGTCATGAATGTACGCATATAAAAGGAGTCCCTTTAAAACACATTTCAGTTCAGTCTGTGCAGTGGCACCAGACTTAGCTCTTGTTCAGCAGTCTAATTGCTGCTAGATAAAAACTGTTCAAGACTCTGGTGTTATTGCTCATGATGCTTCTGTATCCCCATAGAGTTATATAAAAAATATAGGACGGATGCCCCACCCCCATTCATTTCAATGAAAGTTGCTCCTTCTGATCTGAGCACCAGGCATGCGCCCTATGGTTTCAGGCGATGGAAGCATGCGCAGTAGTGGCGTTTGGCCACTATAGTTCAGGCTTGCTTCCTCTGGGGGCTTGATGTTCCAATCATGCATCACTCCATCCGCCAACCTGAGTTGAGTTCCTTCCCATCATGCATCAGGGCCCTCCCCAGTAACTCATTAACTCTCATTACTGCTTCACTGAAGCACCTGGCATTTACAAAGACTAATGTATAGCTCATCCCACACACACACACACATGCACG
>NC_137618.1:28969510-28972010 GCF_963280865.1 Gymnoscopelus braueri
GGAAATGAGCACTTGTGCTTCTCAGCTCCTACCCTGGGTAAATAAAGAACAAACAAAACAACTACAGATTGCACAGGGAAGCCACACCATTATTAGACCCTGTGTTGTTTCCTTTAAATGTTGCCACATTTTCTTTTTACGTTTTGGACTTTTGCTTTTTGGGCTGATGGAGATGCAAAATATAACATAGGTACATCTCGTAATGGTCAGGCCTGTGCACATGACTGCATAACTTCGGCGTGTGCAAATTCAAACAGAACAGCACATTTATGCAGCATGCACACACACACACGAACATACATACACACAAACGCACGCACGTACACACACGAGCGTGCACACACATACACATATCTTCCCAGTCATTGTTTGTGGTCAGCGAGTTTGTTTATAGCTCTGTTGAGCAGTCTAAGATTGGAAGGTGTGTGTGTGTGTGTGTGTGTGTGTGTGTGTGTGTGTGTGTGTGTGTGTGTGTGTGTGTGTGTGTGTGTGTGTGTGTGTGTGTGTGTGTGTGTGTGTGTGTGTGTGTGTGTGTGTGTGTGTGTGTGTGTTGGTTTGTGTGTGTTGGTTTGTGTGTGTGTGTGTGTGTGTGTGGGTGGAGGTGGTCATCCTCTGGTCAGCGTGTTATTTTCATTACTGGACCGATGCCAGACTGACAGCGATGGACAAACGCATGCCAACATACACACACGCACACACACACGAACACATATACACACACATACACACACACAAACACACGGGACCCACTGGAAACACACACAAAGACCAAGTTGCTCCCTGTGCTGAACAATAGTCATAAACGCACACACACACACACACACACACACACACACACACACACACACACACACACACACACACACACACACACACACACACACACACACACACACACACACACACAGACAGTGGGAGCCCCCCATCCAAAACAATGGCCATAAATATAGCAGCCTCTGGGAAAAAAGAATACAGACCGTGTCCATCCCTGATCTGAGGAGCGACACCCAGCCCTGCACTTCCTGTTCACCCGGCCCCACACAGAGAACGGCATTGTGGGAAGAAAAGTAATCGAAACGCAAACCTCATCATCAGTCAAAGAATTTGACAGATATTTTTTGACCGGTATTTAAAAAAAGGAATTAAAAAAATAGTAGATTTGCAAGCTCGCAGCGTGGCACGAAGTGACGCGCTGTGAGCTTGTAGATCTGCTATTTTTTAATAGCCAACATATAAATGGATAAAGTGGTTAATGATTGCGATGCTATATTAACTACTTCTGCTGGGGACCCCCTGGAACCCCAACCAAGGAGGACCCCCTTTGAGAGCCACTGCCTTAGATCGTCAGGCTCAACCTCATCAAAACGCGTCTCTTATTCAGAAAGATGCTCCTTTTGACACTGCTGCATTCTCAGCAGTGGTGCATCATGGTCGGTAGTTTTACTTGACTTTAACTGTCATACAAATTCATTGCGATTAACGATTTAATTGTGTTTTTGGCACTGAACATTGGAATATATGAATACAAATTTTATATTTTGTTTGCCTCTTAGGCTTTGTAAACAAAACATCCACATGGCGGATATGACAAATGAATATATGAAGTAATTACTGACATATTTAATCATTTTATACTTTTATACTAATAAAAATAGTGGAAATAGCCAATCTACAAGCTCACGACATGTCTCATCACGACGTGATGTGAGCTCATAGAAATAGCCTGTTTCCATGGCTATTCCTGCTATTTTTGGAAAATATTGAGAATTCTTTCAACATGGAAACGATTAATACAGTTTAGTCTTAATTACCCTTAGATCAATGGCCTTGCACGACCCTCAATCACCCAGCAAGCTGTATGCATGTGTGTGTGTGTGTGTGTGTTTTTATTCTTCTTTGTTTACAGGCACGTGTGTGTACGTGTCACTCCCCTACAAAATAGATGTGTACCATTATCAACCACACACACACAGATCAGAAGAATAGGAACCAGGCATGATGAGTGGTCAGCGTGGGTTGGACCGGGCCTCGGCGGGCCCTGGAGCACACCAGAGCAGATCTGTGGGGGTGTGACAGGTCCTGTGGGCTCTGACATCAGGACCGCCCGTGGTGCGGGTTCAGAGCCAGCACAGGGTTTAAGAGGTTTTAAGTGTTTTACTGCAAGTCCAAGTCTCAAATCCTGATTTACTTCACCTCAGTCCGACTAAAGGCAAGGACACAATGAATGAATATCAGTGTTTTCACACTGTAAATTCCTGCTAAATGCTTCATTTACAATCAAATCCAGTGTCGTATCTGACCGAAGAACACAGTGGTGGATTTCAGGCATTGCTGAAGGATTAAAGGCAGACATTACAAGCAGAGCGATGATGAGTGATGACACCAGTGGGAAGGATATAGTAGAGCTGATATTGGAACAAGTTTTATTTTATTTTGAAATTATATGAGGTTGATAGTTACAATGTCATTGTATAACAAGCGATCGAGGCACTAGTTAACA
>NC_137618.1:28974510-29012010 GCF_963280865.1 Gymnoscopelus braueri
ATCAGGTTGTCTCACAGAGATCATCATAAGGTCGTGAAAACAGGGGTTTCTAGGAGGGAGGTCCTCTTTTCACAGCGCTTCGCAAAGACGATTTAAGACCAATTAAGTTATAGTAAAACATGGACTATAATATTCTGTATTCCTTCTTGATATGATAATGATAATGATCTTTAATTATCTTTATATATATAGCATCTTTCATACATAGAATGCATCTTAAAGTGCTTTACACAAAATAAAACATTTAATAAAAATAAGATAAAAACAATAACAATGCGTCAAATGAATCATATTAGCAATATTATAATTAGTCTACTCTAGCCTGATTTGTCCAATTATCCAAGCTTTAGAAATAAAGCTAGCCCATAAAAGAACGTTCACTTCTCCTCTGTTCCTTCGATGGATTAAAAGTTACATTAGCTTGTCTGCCAGCCTGTAGATGGAAGCCTCGCACGCTTAAAGTCACCTCTCACACGATTATAGAGTACTACGCCACTACAAATGAAAAAGGTCCCAGGCATTACCAGCACTTTTACTGCCTGCATGTGAAAACGACTGTCCCACTGCCATTCCAGCAAGTTATGCACATTTATTTGCTGGTTGCGAACGCGGAAGGAGGCGCGGAAGGAGGCGCGGCGAAGCCGCGCCTCCGCCCAAGTGGAGCTTACTATGAAACCGTGCTCGGGTTGTGTGTGTGTGTCTCTGTCCGTGTGTGTCTCTGTGTGCAGCCGCTCCCCCATGTGACTCACGCTCTCATTGGCTCGCGCCCCCATGTGACTCACGCTCGCCTGCACTGCCTGTATGCAGCCGCCAGAGTGCGCCAGAGTGCACTACAGTGTGGCTGAAATATAGCAGCTACAGTCAAACTGCGTTCGTTTCCAGCGTTCGCGCGTCTTACTTGTAATATACACTGTAGTTAAAACACTCTGGTAACTCCTCATCAAAATACATTTCAGTTACATACAGTACAGTAATATGGATTCATGCATGTTATTTGATGCATATCAAGTATGAAGGCATACATAATGTTAAATGCCATGTTTTACAATAACTTGTGAAGTTGGTCTTAAATAGCCTGGGCAAAACGCCGTGAAAAGAGGGGTTTCCCCTACTGGTGCTAGATGGACCTGGTGACCGTGTTCACAAGAAGAATTTGGAGTGTTAATTATGAAGGTTTCAGTGTCACCCATATAGGGTCCGTTTTCTGCACTTGAATGATACATTTTGCTGTGTAGACATACTGCCAGCCAGGGAGTGAGAGAGTATAGGGGTGCATGAGAGAATGGATCATTGTTGCTATAATACTTGTGAGGACTTTAACTACATTCAATCGCCGCCCCCCTAACCCCAAACACTAAATACTAAATAATAGTGTGTGTGTGTGTGTGTGTGTGTGTGTGTGTGTGTGTGTGTGTGTGTGTGTGTGTGTGTGTGTGTGTGTGTGTGTGTGTGTGTGTGTGTGTGTGTGTGTGTGTGTGTGTGTGTGCGTGCGTGTGTGCGCGTGTGTGTGTGCGTGTGTGTGTGTGTATGTGTGTGTGTGTGTGTGAGAGAGAGAGAGAGAACATGATGGATGCTCCCCCTGTCCTGATCACTCTTCCTCCCAGACAGCAGATTGATCCCTCGCCCCATTGATTGGTTGATTGCCTTTTCTTTCACTCTTTCCCCTCTTTCTTGCATTCTCTCTCTCTCTCTCTCTCTCTCTCTCTCTCTCTCTCTCTCTCTCTCTCTCTCTCTCTCTCTCACTCTCTCTCTCTCTCTCTCTCCTTCAGAGATGTGATGAGTTTGCACTGTGAGTCTTCACATCAACAGACAGTGAATCAATGCAACATGTTCAGCTCATTTAGACACATGAACCCTATAGCGTCCCTATACTCTGGGGGTGAACATTCGGTGGAGCTCGCAGCACGAGCTTGTAGATCGGCTAATTCCTGCAAAGATATGTGGTGTAGAGGGGGAAAAGGAGGGGGGCCTGCTAATAGACCCCTGGGGGACTCTGGTCAACTAAGTATATACTTAGTATATACTTATCTACTTGAGTATACATACTTAAGTATAGGGTTTAAGTGATTGATACTGTATTCAGGTCAATTGTTGTCAGGTGAGGTTATCAGTTATCAGTTAGTGTCTGCTTGTATTCCTATCTATTATATGGCATAAATTAACCTAATATGAAATATAACTTTTATAAACAAATACATTTATTGCAAACCAAATCAGGGCTAAAACAGCAAGAGGCCATAATGTAGATACCATCTGACAGCGCTAAAGAGCTCCGTTTCACACAGTAATGTCACCAAGGTGTCGTAGGGTGACATAGGGTAACGTAGGGGTGTCACCGGGGTGTCATAAGGCCAACGGAGGTGTCTATATGAATCCAGTAAAATAAAATAAACAGGAAATGGATGGATGTTGAATCAGAGGCTACAAGACAACGTGTCTAAAATCAATCCAATATGATACTTTGTAGTGTCTAGAAAAGACATCTCACAAACACAATCAGTTTGACCTGTTGAATCTGAACTCTTTCTTTCTTTCTTTCTTTCTGTCTTCCTTTCTTTCTTTCTTTCTTTCTTTCTTTCTTTCTTTCTTTCATTCTTACTTTCCTTCGGTGCATGTGACACACAGGTGTCCTATATTTGTATTTTTGCCTGCATGTGTGTCCATTTACATGTTTATTTGTGTGCATGTGAGTGCGTGTCCAACTAATTGTGTCCAGTGCTGATTACAGCACACAGTGGGGGTCCGAGGACCCCCTGGTCAGCTCTGCAAGTGACCTGAACACACTACCATCTGTCTCTGTCAATCTCACACACGCACACACGCACACACACACACACACACACACACACACACACACACACACACACACACACACACACGCCATAGGACATATGCCCAAATGCTCGCACACAATTGATGCACCACACTCACACAAGTACACAACATACACACAAAATAAAACACACGCGTGTGTGCATGCATGCTGATGTGCATTCACATACACAGACCTGCTGAAGACAACGTTGTCAACTTAATCAATATGTTTCTCCTGGGAGCTAGCTTCCCTTCCTTTTCTCATGCACATACACACACAGTCCCACACAATACTCCGCTAATAAAATAAATATGCTCCCACCATTAGTAATAAGGTGATTGAAATAAATCAGGAAACACGTTGTGCCACAGCAGGCGGTGCCAGCGAATAAGACTGCAGGGTGTAAAGTCAAATTCTGTTCCCCCTTGGTGAATATGTATGATTCCACATGCAGCCAGATGGTTCGCTCGTTTTCAAGGCTGCAGGCTGTAATGGCTGCACAGATTACTGAGCTAATGAGGCAACGGTACAACCTGTGTCACTCACACACACATGCACGCACGCACACACACCTGTGTCACCTCTGCATTGCTAATCAGAGCTGGTTAGAGTCACTCTTTCATAAGATTGGACTGAGAGAGAGAGAGAGTATGTGTGGGAATGTGGATATCGTGTTTGAATGGTAGTTACAAACATTTAAACCAGAGCCACTCAGGGGTAATATACAAAGTCTGCTCCTTTTTTCCCTCTACACCAAATCTCTTGTCTGAAAATAGCTGATACAAGCTCCAAACGCACGCATCACCTTGTGACACATTGCAACACTATTTTCGTTTAAATGTTCGCCCCAGAATAGGAACACTATACGGTTCAAGTGTTTAAACTTTTGGTTTTGATAACAAAATCATTTTTATGTGTTTTTGAGATTGCTGAGTTAGCCGTGGCTCTAATCACATTCATAAGGGCCATTATCATTATCCACTCTCCTCCTAAGTGTTTTGCGATGGATTCCCCGGAGTGCTTGTTAGCTCCTAATCTAGCACCTGGAGAATGTGGCAGGCGGGTCAGACAGCCTGTAGCTGAGAAGGTTTTTTTTATCTGTGGGAATGTAGGAGGACACTGGTTCCCCTGAGCCAGGGGTCACCCAGCTAGCTAGCCCACCTCAGGGACAGACAGGGAAGTGAGAGTGAGTTAGAAAGGTCAGCGAAAGGCTGAGTGGTATGTCTGTCTGTCTGTCTGTCTGTCTGTCTGTCTGTCTGTCTGTCTGTCTGTCTGTCTGCATGCGTGCGTGTGTGTGTGTGTGTGTGTGTGTGTGTGTGTGTGTGTGTGTGTGTGTGTGTGTGTGTGTGTGTGTGTGTGTGTGTGTGTGTGTGTGTGTGTGTGTGTGTGTGTGTGTGTGTGTGTGTGTGTGTGTGTGTGTGTGTGTGTGTGTGTGTGTGTGTGTGTGTGTGTGTGTGTGTGCGCGCGCGTGTGTGTGCGTGTGCGTGTGCGTGTGCGCATGCATGTGTTCGTTGCAGCCTGTAATGTATGTGCATGGGGGTTGGAGGTTTACTATGCTTTTTGACAATCACAGGATGCGAGTATATGTATATCTGTGTGTGTGTGTGTGTGTGTGTGTGTGTGTGTGTGTGTGTGTGTGTGTGTGTGTGTGTGTGTGTGTGTGTGTGTGTGTGTGTGTGTGTGTGTGTGTGTGTGTGTGTGTGTGTGTGTGTGTGTGTGTGTGTGTGTGTGGCACGTGCACAAGAGAGAGAGAGACAGAGAAAGAGAGAGAAAGGGAGAGAGAGAGGGAAAGAGAGATTTATATGCACACATTAAAGGGAGGGCGAGATAGAGAGACAGATGCAAGAGTTATGTGATGGAGTTGAAACAGCTGCTGATGCCTGGCATGTAGCTACCACCTACAGAGGCTATCTGGGGTCACACACACACACACAGACACACACACACACACACACACACACACACACACACACACACACACACACACACACACACACACACACACACACACACACACACACACACACACACACACACACACACACAGCTACCTGCTTTTGGCGGCACCTGTCACTAACCACATGAACCCTAGCATCCCTATTCTGGGCATGTCATAGTAGAGGTGAACATTCGCCAAGCCTAGTATAGGCCCCTGGGGGACTCCTGTCAATAAAGTGTCATTGCTGACGGGTGGAAACCTCATATGCCCAAAACTTTTACTTAGCAAAAAATACCAGATCTACAAGCTCAAAACGTGTCGCATAGAGACGCGTTGTGAGATCTGCTATTTCGGCTACTTTTGTGTGCTACTGTGTAGTTGGTATTATGAAGTAGGGCATTCATTTTCAAACATTAAAAGTTCAGATATGGAGATAAGAGGTTTTTGTCTGACAGCAATGTATGGTTAAGTGTTCTGGGCCTGGGCTCTTTACAGTAGTGGTTCTCAAAGTGGGGTCTGGGGACCCCCAGGGGTCCTTGAGGGGGATCCAGGAGGTCCCCAGCAAATTGAGTTAATATAGCGTCAAAGTTGTTGAAACCACTTCAAACCTATATACGTTGGCTATAAAAAAGTATAATGGGGATTTCTGGCAAAAATATTTTCAGATGGGCGCCCGCAGCCAAAAACGTATTAGGGTGTCAACAACACACCTAGTTGAGAACAACTGCTTTACTAAAATCAGATTGGATTTTCTGTGTGTTTTCCAAACGTTGTGGATGAGAACTCACTTATTTACTTCTTCTTCTTGTAATTATATTTTCATGATAAATGGAAATATCTGTGCTAAAGACTATTTAAAATGTCCAAGATGATGTCCTAATGTGTGTGTTTGTGCTTCTGTGTATGTGTGTGTGTGTGTGTGTGTGTGTGTGCGTGCGTGCGTGCGTGCGTGCGTGCGTGCGTGCGTGCGTGCGTGCGTGCGTGCGTGCGTGCGTGCGTGCGTGCGTGCGTGCGTGCGTGCGTGCGTGCGTGCGTGCGTGCGTGAGTGCGTGCGTGCGTGCGTGCGAGCGCAAAGTGGGGTGACAGCGCTAAAGAGGAGCTCCGTTTCACACAGTAATGTCACCAAGGTGTCGTAGGGTGACATAGGGTAACGTAGGGGTGTCACCGGGGTGTCATAAGGCCAACGGAGGTGTCTATATGAATCCAGGCTTTTTTGTCCAGTCAGTGTCACGCCACTCACCGTGGTCAATACAACTGTCAATCACACACAGCCCCGCCTATGGAGAGCCTGACGCCACTCTGCCAAGGACACAGAGGAAAAAAACACTTCTAAGTCTCCAAACTTCTGCACGAAATAAAACTAGTGTGGGTTCAGAAGTACATATTAATGTTGTCTTTTAGGTCTTGAAGATTCAAGGTTTTTACAAAATGTTACAGTACATAATTCATTGGTTTTGGTTCCTCAACACAGCCTTGTAGCAGCAATAATAAAACAATAATTAATAAATAATAATAAATAATAGCTGTAATAATAAAGAATGACAAACTGACAAACTTCGGTGTCTTCCACCACCGATGTCACTCACCAACACCACCGTTTGTTTGGGAATGAAGAGATCAGATGGAGTTATTTAGAAATAGCGATCACCAGAGGAAAGAAAGTGGTAATAATAAAGTGATTAGTTCTTGAACAGTACATATATTTTTGTTGAAATAAGATCTAAACCCTAGTGTGACATTTGATGACATCAGTCCATTATACTTTGTTGCAAAGTAACGAAGTACATTTACTTAAGTACTGTACTTAAGTACAAGTATTATTAAGTACATATAAGGAAGGAAGCCTGAAAAGAGGAATCAGTACCAGAGCAACCACTCGAGGAGATTGTGAAGTGCTGCACCGGCAAACAACCTTCGGTCAAAATGTCCTCTCAGTACATGGAATGGCCTTCCTTTACATATAAGGGATTGTGCTACATTTCCATCTTTTAAATTCAATGTGAAAAGATGGTTGCTTGAAAACCACAAGCTGCAACCATTTGTGATCATATTTTAGGTTTATTTTTAGGCTATGTAATGTTATGTAAATGTATTTCACCGTTTGTCTGTTTTCTGATGTTATGTTTTTCTGATTTTATGTTTTGTGTGAGGACTGCGGATGAAAATTAGCATCTTTGCTAAATCCGGTGTATTTACGTTCATGTGACGTTCATTAATATGCTCTGTCCTGTCTAAATAAACAAATAAATTTAAGTAAAATAAGTATTTGTACTTTATTCTTTCAATTTTCGATTTTTACTACTCCACTACATCTCGGATCCAAATATTGTATTTTTACTCCACTGTCAATTATTTGAAAACTTTAGTTACTAGTTACTTTGTAGATTTGTATTATTATTACAAAACATACATTAACCTCTTCAGCCCTATTTAAACTTTTACAGGCCGGGGTGTCACCTGTCTACGGGGGTTGTTGAACGGGAGGAGTAGGACTGAGGCCCTACGTCATCCCAGTGGGGGTTCCTCACTGACAGGTGAGCTAGGGTACAACAGCAGTGGCAACACAGAAATTGGTGGGGAGGAGTAATTAGCATAACGACTAAATTGGTAAAAAAAAGTATTGGCATCTTCAAATTTGTAAAGTAGTACAAATGTTTGTAAAACAATACAAAAGGGTAAACAAGCTAGTTAGTTTAGTTCTGTTTGTCTGGTTGAAGTGGATTAAACATTGTGGAGACAATCACTAAACTGCTGCTGACATTTTAATCTAAACAGCAATGAACAAGTTGTTACCAGAGATGAAACATGATTCTAAAATAATGATTGTCTCCTAAATGGTGACACTCTGTCCAAAAACACAAGAAACCAGAGGTTATCAGTTAACAATATCCACATTTTATTTAGTCCTTCTGACTACTGAACCTCAATGCCTCGTCCAGTTAACGGTCGCTAGCAGCCTGACCCCAGTATATGACCACAGCTTTAGAAGAACTTAAGTTCGGGGTCAAAGGTCACCTAAGTTTAGTAGTGCCCGAGAAGAGGGGGAGAGCAGCATTTCAGGGAGGGGAGAGACACAGAGAGAGAGACAGACATAGAGAGAGAGAGAGGGGGAGGGAGAGCACAGTTCATCTGAGAGTTATGGACAGAGCAAGTGAGAGAGAGAGAGAGAGGGGGGGGTAGAGAGGGAGAGGGATTAAGAAAGAGAGTGGGAGGACAGAGAGAGAGCGAACAGGAGCCAGCTCTTGCAGAACCAGTGCAACAGATTCATTTTAAATGTGATTCAGGGCGGGGAGCTGGTTCCTGTCTATTGTGTGGATAAAAGAATAGTTTGTCTTTCATGTCTCTGGGTTTCGCAGCCCCTCTGCGTCTCCTTGGACTTGTCCTGCAGGACTGGGGTAGTTTATAAGCACGAGTTACGATTATTCACGTCCAGCAGCGATCTGGGCCGAACATCAGGCAGCGAGCGGGGACCTTTGATAGTATATATATGCGCTCTGCAGCGGTATACATTTTTCATGAGCTATGCATTGTGACATTGCGCTTTGATTTGCCAAACAATAGGGGCTTTTGTTCAAGTAGGAGGATATGTTGGGGAGAGATTATCATTGCATTCATGTTCCCAAAGAAACAACTCATGTCATTAGTCAAATGCGTGTGCTTTGTCTTTACATTTGAAAACCCCTTTTATCTCTTGATGCTACAGAGATGTAAGTACTCCAATCTTCTTAGAAGGTCCTGTTCTCCACTTGTTCTTCATCCTCTCCCTCCCTCTCTCTCTCTCTCTCCTTCTGTGATGGAAGTGATTAGTCTACAGCCAGCCCCCAGGTCAAGGGGCAAATTATTCCTAACCTTTTTTATTTTCCTTTAAAGAGTTGGGTGGGTCTTATATCATCCAAATATTTCACCATTGGTTGGGTGAGCTGTCAGTCAAAGGAAACTATATTGAATAGGCCTTTAATTACTTTCCTGTGATTGTCCAAACGTTTTGGTGGCCATTGTGTCGTCCTGTGTGAGGGGAACCACCCATTTGGCACCCCAAAAAGGATAAAACAAACACACCAAGAAGGATAAAACAAGCAGCAGTCATTATTTACTTATAGAATTTGGCCGTTCCGTGCTGTATAGTCTAGCAGGAGCCAGACGATTAGATAAATATCTAATGTCTGTAGCGCGACTATTGAAAGGTTGTTAACCTTTCAACCTGGCATCGCTATTTTGTTCATGTCATTATAGGCAAAGATCTTTAAAAAAAACTAGTAAATAAATAAAACAAACAAACAAAAATCTGTATTCTTAATCTGCAAACGCCCTTCTATCTTGCATTTCTAAAGATGCCTGTATTGGTGCTCCTCTTCCCAGTGCCAAGCATCATGTTTCTCGTCACGCCTCAAGTTGAAAATAGTCTAACTTTTTTCGACCGACCAATACAAATTGAGGAGAGGCGGGACTATGTGGAAAACTCCCTTTCCCTATGTAGAAGATCAACAAACCTGAGAGGCTGATGGTTGATCCTGCTGTGTCAACAACCCGGTCATTTACAACCTGACTTTGAAGCATTACCAGAACCATGAGATGTCCATGTTTACTGTTATTTCAGCTAGGCTGTTTGTGCAGGTGACATGAGCTCGCCAATGGTTGATGGGTTCGAATGCCGAGTCATCAGCATCAATAAACTGTGTGTGTCCTCAGTGCGCTTTCAAGAAGCGCTGGACATGATATCCAAAGCTCTCATCCGGTCAAAAAACACTTTATCTGGACACAGTAAGAGGGTGTAGCAGCTATACTTCCAAAGCTCTGGTGCACCATCTTATACGCACACACGCACGCACGCACGCATGCACGCTCTCTCTCGCTCTGTCTCTCTCTCTGTCTCTCTCTCTCTCTCTCTCTCTCTCGCTCCCATCACAATCTTGGCTATTCTTAAAAGAGGAAATGCAGACTTGCATTGTAGTTTATACTCCATGCATGTCAAAATAAATAAATAATTCAGCGAATGTCGTAGCTATGCCAACATTGTTCTTTTGAAGCATTTTGTTCACAGAACTGTTTTGTTCACAGAACTGTTTTGTTCATTGAACAAAACGTTATACTCTACGGAAATCAGATGCTTTACTTCCCACAGCAGCTGCAGGAGAAATGTTCTGGAAATCAATCAAGGTAAGGAGCTGGGAGATTTCCAGAGCACATTAAACCACCATTCAAGACCAGGTGGATCTAGTCTCTCCTCTCCTCTCCTCTCCTCTCCTCTCCTCTCCTCTCCTCTCCTCTCCTCTCCTCTCCTCTCCTCATTCTTGCTTCTCTCTTGAATACCCTGGAATGAGGTCAGTGTTGAAGAAAATGGATCAAACGACAAATTGCTCCATCGATACAATAGTTGGATATTTGCATTAATATTTTCTCCATCGTAACCACACAAACCGTAGCATCCCTATTCAGGGCATGTCATAAGCCTAAATAGGCGAACAGTCAGCAAAAATATGCACACATTCTGAAAAAATAGCAGATCAACAAGCTCATATAACGTGTCACAATGCAATGCGTTGTGATCTTGTTGATCAGGTATTTTCCGGCTAAAAGATTTGGTGTAGAGGGGGGAAAAAGTAGGGCACCAATTATAGACCACTGAGGGACCCCGGTCAATAGAGTTTTTAAAGCACCTGAGTATCTTGCCTACCATTCATTCACATACTGTTGTACCTCTGTGCTCTCATGTGACATTTCTAAACAACCACCAAGTACCCTTTGAATGTGTCTGTGTGTCAACAAAGTGTGTCAAATAAAAGTCTGTAATAGATGCTCCCACTTTACCAGCTGCCAAACAACTAACTTTCCTTTCCACGCAGTAACCTTGGTTTAAGAGACATTTATTAACTTAAAAGTTTATTTGTGAGACTTAGATATGTGTCACAGGGGGAAAACTTTATAGAGTAGTTTATAAAATATCTATACTACACTACATGGATAAATAAATAGATAGAATCATAACAGGACGAGTGGGCAGTCTGGGCACCAAGGAAGAGTCAGCACCTCAATGTTAAATTGGCAATTTTTTGGTCTTAAGTAATGTAAAGTATACATGATTAGAACATGCTTGAACAATCAACAATTAAGGCCTAATATTTCTACAAATTGCTACAAATCTGCATGGTATATCCAGTCATTTTGGAAATAAACAAGAATTGTATTTGAATTTAGATCATAATTATACTTTACTTTAGACAATTTTCGAAGTTCTTTATTTTTCACATTTCGGAAAGAAATGCCAATTTAACATTGAGATGCCCACTCTTCCTATAGGTACGTGCGTTTGTGCGTGCATGCGTGTGCGTTCATGTAGGTAGGGATATTTACACCAGCTTCTGTGTATGGATACATTCAGTCAGGAATTCCTGCGGGCCTCGTTAACTTGACCCGAACGCGTCCAAACGTCCAGGAGCAAATGACAAACACCCCCGCCTTCCACCAGCACAAGACAGATGTGTTTGCACAGTGATGGGAGCTGGGCTGGGGTCAGTCCCATTGGCAGTGGGGTGTCCTCCTCAGCTCCAAACAGGCTGTCTGTGGAACACAAGGCCTCCATACAGGCTGCCAGGACCTCCTGCCGGGTGTGGAGGGCTCCAGAGTAGCGCTGAGGGAGGCTACTGTTTCTGACACTGTCAGAGAGACGGACGACCGAGGAAACGCAGAGAAAGAGCGAGAGGGAATCTGTTACAGCACGGCGACATCTTAAGATTGTCTTTGACACGTGAACACAAAACCTGTGCAGCTCACAAGCGCACGCACGCACGCGCGCACACGCACACACACACACACACACACACACACACACACACACACACACACACACACACACACACACACACACACACACACACACACACACACATAAACACACTTCCCCCAACTTTCCTTTCACTCCCACAGTGAGTGAACATATGGCACCCCGAAGCACTTATGCGCATATGTAAAAGAAATTTGATTACTCCTGAAAATGATGAGCCAATTATATTCGTCACGCCTCTCACACACACACACACACACACACACACACACACACACACACACACACACACACACACACACACACACACACACACACACACACACACACACACACACACACACACACACACAGTACAAAAGGCTGGTATTCTCTATAGATAGAGAGGCCCGTGTGGAAGACACCATACTGTGAAACAGTCAGGCTGAGTGATGGATATGATTTATCAATCACCGATCCTGTCCAATCAAGACATCACTCACCCAGACACTGGACTGGTCGGGACCGGGGGGTTGGGGAGGGTTCGGTCCAGGGCTGGTGCCTGGGGTTTGGCGGGGTTGATTGAGGGCACAGGGAGGTGGTAATTCTGTGATCATTGCGAGCACTTGATGTAAAACAAATCAACAGTGGTTCTCAAACTTTTTAATTTCAAGGGACCCCAAGTTTGGTATGAATTAAGGCCACGGACCCCCATAACTCTGAGGGGGCCGTGCATGAGGTTGTGCACAAGCACACACACTGCAACAAGGTGTGTGTGTGGTTACATTCACTCAAAAAATAAAAGCTGCGTGGTTCAAGAGTGTCTTTAATTAATAAGCCACGTTCTACTCTAATCCATGTTAACATTAGATCCAGCATTATGTAGCTTCACAGATTCAAACGCTGTGTTTTACTGTAAGTTGATCTATTATTGATCTATAGTTGGGGTGTCTACGGGCAAATACCTGAGAAAATACCTTACCCCTACAGAGGTTTTCAGATTCTGTGACTGTGTGAGACCGTGTGTGACTGTGTGTGTGTGTGTGTGTGTGTGTGTGTGTGTGTGTGTGTGTGTGTGTGTGTGTGTGTGTGTGTGTGTGTGTGTGTATGTGCGTGTGCGTGTGCGTGTGCGTGTGCGTGTGCGTGTGTGTGTGTGTGAGCGTGCCGCATGCATGCATCCGTGCGAGGATGGACGAGGCAGGGAATAGCTACAGGCTCTTTATAACGGCACATTAACCTCTGATGGGCGTTTTTACAGCTCGATGGAATGAAGATGCTGCAACAAGAACACACTTGTCTTCAAGAATGCAGCACTTTCAAACAATGAAGCAACGGATCAATGCCTTTGTGTGTGGAGTTCATCATGCAACTCACATGTAGTGGAATAATATATATTCAGGGAGCTATGTCTCGTCTTCCACAATGTGTGTGTGTGTGTGTGTGTGTGTGTGTGTGTGTGTGTGTGTGTGTGTGTGTGTGTGTGTGTGTGTGTGTGTGTGTGTGTGTGTGTGTGTGTGTGTGTGTGTGTGTGTGTGTGGCATATGCCTGGTGGCATAAGGTGATATTGATTGGTGGGTTGGTAGTTGGTGTCATTGGTAATAATAGCTTTCCCTTTTCTGTAGTAGGCTACCCAGGAACCTAAATGGAAGTTAACGCACAGCAGAGGAAGTGTTGGGGGCAGCATGGTAACGTATAGGAAAATGAAGAATGGAAACGGAGAAAGGGAGAGTGGGAGCGGTAGGAGGGTGATGGACAATGTGTGAGGCCCCCTGGAGGGGGTCCAACTGACCCCCTATTAACCCCTCCTCCCTCTCAGGAACCCTCCTCTTCATTGGCTGAGCCAACGCACAGTCCAACCTGCCGATGTGAAACCAGCCTAGCGTCTTTTTTTCTGTGCTATACGAGAGCCAGTGGTGAACAAAAGTACTCAGCCCCAGTACTTGAGTCAGTATAGAATCTATACTATAGATACTCGTCGATTATCACTTAACTACAAGTGTTCAGTCAAATTTGTACTTGAGCTACAGTCCTGGAGCACTTGCTTTTTAACAAGTACTCAAAAGTATATGAAAAATGCTCAAGTATTCAAAAGTACAAATTACAAAGTGCATTTTCTTTTTAATATAAATGCATTGCTGTATTGACATTTCCCTCCAGAAAAGATTTTCCAGAAATATGAGAGCTAACAGAATTAGAATCAGGTTTATTTGCCACATCACAGGTTTACAGGTGTAAAGAAGTGGGTAAAAGGAATATATTTTTTGTGTGCGCTCCATCATTTTGTAGTATTCCGTGAGAAGAGAGAGGATAGAGGTAAAGTGAGAGCAGAAGGGAACGAGATAGAAAACAGGTTAAATGAAACAAATAAGATGTACATACAGTACATGATAACATATGTGATAGTAGGTACATGGCGTTTAGGACCATTGCATCATATATGTATATAATAGCATCAGTCTTGCACTGATGCTCTGCATCACATGCATGTGAACACACACACACACACACACACACACACACACACACACACACACACACACACACACACACACACACACACACACACACACACACACACACACACACACACACACACACACACACAGAGAGAGAGAGAGAGAGACACACTGTGGGAACGTCTTGTTGCTACAAAGAAACATGTAAAGATGATGTGAAGATAATGAGCGTGTCTGATGTCTTTCATGTGTGACCTGAAAACAAACGGCGTGGTCTTGTCATGCACGATTGCACGCAAACTGGTTTTGTTAGTTAGTCTGACAGTTTCTGGTTCCACCTTTTCTTTGACCTTAGCCACGTGAATTCTACCTATAGATTCTGGGCATGTCGAAACAGGTGAACTTTCACCAAACATAGCTGATCTACAAGCTCACAACGCATAGTAATGCGACAAGTTGTGAGCTTGCAGGTCAACTATTTTTGGAAAAGATAGTTGGTGTGTAGAGGGACAAAATTATGGGACCAAGGATAGAGCACTACTAGCCGTAGGTTACACCCGTCAACAAAGTAGACAGCTTAAAATTAATGACTTTTATTAAACTCTTAAAAAGGTGGTACTAGTCTTACAATAGTATTGTAGTAGTAGTAGTAGTAGTAGTAGTAGTAGTAGTAGTAGTAGTAGTAGTAGTAGTAGTAGTAGTAGTAGTAGTAGCAACAACAGCAGTATTAATAAGTATTCCACCAATGTATGGTCTTGTTTCAACGTACAGGACCTCATTTGGTCAGTTTGGCTTCTCAGTAAAGGTGGCAAAACATTGGAACTCTCTTGGCTAAAACTGAGGACTGGTGGCACTCTTTTTAATAGAGGACTCAAATTATAGTTAAACAACTACAACTGTACTCACATGAATAGATTATGACGGGTTTATTGTTTTGATCATGTTGTCTTTGCTCTATGTATGTATTTAATTCTGACTGTGTTCCCCTGTATTTTAATTGTACATTTTAAAACTTTGTTTCTTTTCTTACACTTAAGAAATGTATATCTGGTGTGTCCAATGCCCATGTCAAATAAACATAATGGTGGAGGAGATGGTGGAATGGGGTGGAGGAGGAGGGGGTATACGTTGAAGCCATAAGGTGGATGGGGAAAAGTTTCAAAGCCTCCAGAGAGCAGGTTTCACATTTCTCTAATCCTCATATGAAAGGAAGGCACAGAGAGCTAATCTGTGCAGAAACAGTTTGGAGATGTCAGGTACAATCACCTGTCAGTCAACACAGAGGTGTGTGTGTCACCCTGAGACCACCTTGTGCTTTGGAAACACAGAAATGGACGTTTGAGTCCAATGGATGACAGACAATCATCCAGCCATGAGCCAGAGGCTGTCACCTCAGGTTCCACACTTAAAATGTGCATAGAAATTTGCATCAACCCTAAAGTGCAGACCCAATATCATTACATAACGCTATGTTCCTCATATGAAGTTAACCATCCATAACCCTGTGTCAGAACATCTGGTCAAAAAAAAACTGGGCATGTCTTGTTTATTTATTATGTGGAGATTGATATTCAAATGTTTTCCTAAATCGTTAAAAATCTTCTAGAAGTTTCAATAAATGTAAAAAAGGAAAAAATTATAATCCAAAGCAATTCAAAGAAATTCTAAAATAGCAAATCTACAAGCTCACAATGTGTCGCAATGTGAGCTTGTAGATCGGCGTTTAAAAAAAATTAAAACATTAATAGGCCATAAGTGGTTCAAGTATAAATGCAGGTGTTTGGCCTTATGAAATGTGAAATCCAACTCCATAAAACGATTTATTAGCATCTTGGCATCTTAAAGTTTATAAAGTAATTCACATTCAGTGAAAGCATGAGCCTCTTCCATTCTTTTAAGTTGTCACACAAATGATCAAGCTACCCTGAAAAACACACATTATTCTAACCTTTCCTCCTCATTACTACAGGCCCAGAACCCGGAGAGAAACCACACCCGGGCCTGGACATCCAAAGCTCCCAGTTAATCAAAAAGTCCATTCCTTTCAGATGGTGTGATCAAAGTTGTCCCTCTTCTTTCACGGTCTCCCCCTGACCCTGCCCCGCGGTCCCCTCTTCAGGGGGACAAACACTTAACCAACACAGGATCTCCTTTTTAAAAAGCCCTGGCGTATTGTCACATTGTCATGTTGATGGTCTTAAAGGACCATTCAGCAGGGGGAGGAGGGGAACCTGAAAGTGAACCCCTCCCCCCTCTCTCTCCACCCTGAAAGAGAACAGGACTTCTCCCCCAGGCAGAGGCTGGGACAGGAGAGGAGAGGAGGAGGCAGAGGAGAGGCGAGGAGAGGAGAGAGGGAGAGAGATGGATTGATAGAGGAACGGGAGGAGGGGGAAAGGAGTAGGACAGGGAAGGAGACGCAAGGAGAGGGATGGAGATAGATGGACAGAGGAAGAGAAAAGGAGTGACAGGAGAAGGACGGTCAAAGGAAAGGAGGAGAGGAGAGCAGTGAGGAGGGGGGGGCTCATGTTGACTTGTTATATAGAACAAGAAACGAACACAGCAGAGAATTATTCTTCTACTTCCATTAGAGCCCTTCTACTTCTGATCAGATGTGAAGTCCAGAGCAGTCTATGTCAGTGGTTCTCAAAGTGGGGTACGGGTCAGGGACCCACGGGGTGGATGGGGGATTCCAGGGGAGCCCCAGCGAAATTAGTTAATATAGCATCAACATCATACCACTTTAACCTCATCTGTTATTTGAAAATAGCAGTAATAATTTTGGAATATTTTTGAGACATTTTAACAACACAACTCTTGTATGGCGGTCCCTGGCACAAGATATTTTCAGATGGGGGACGGCGGCCAAAGTTGTTAATTTGGGGGTCCTTGACAGTTTGAGAAACACTGGTGGTCAACGGTCCTCTCAACCAAACCACTGACCAGCTGTCTCTCTCTCTCTCTCTCTCTCTCTCTCTCTCTCTGACCATTGCTCATCATGGATGACTCAAAACCAGGATCCCTTAAAAATACATATCTTCATTCCCAGCGCGGCACCATACGTCCAACGTGCTCTACGCCCTCAAACCATTCGTTTGTGTCAACAGTGTGAACAGAACCCCTGGGTAACGGCTGCTATGTCCCCCCTCTTCCTCTGTCTCTGTCTCTCTCTCTGTCCCTCCCATCCTCTGAGAAGATGTAATTATGTGTTAGGGGAGCTTCAGAGGTGACCTTTGTGACAATAGAGCTGGACAGAATGACCTTGGATGTCATCAGCGTATATGTGACATGAGGTGGTCAGTATGGACGGACGGATCATCTTTCTCGAAGGGGCTGAATGTGTGTGTGTGTAGGGGGGTGGGTAGATAAGAAACAGAGGGAGGGAGAAAAGAGAATCAGTGTGAGAGAATAGGCATGGAGAGAGAGAGAGAGAGAGAGAGAGAGAGAGAGAGCGGGAGAGAGACTGGGTGAACGAGAGAAAGAGGGAGAGAGAGGGGGACAGGTGAGTTTGACAGGTCAAACGGAAAGGTCAGAGGTCGTTTTTTTGAAGTATTGGACACTGGGAAGTTGATCTGGTTAAGCTCTTGTTTCCATCTTCATCTGAGACAGACACTCCTCTTCTCCTCCTCCTCTTTTCTTCTCTTCCTCCGAGGGACGCATCGCCAAGGTCTTTCTCCTCCCCGCCAGGAGAACAGAAGGTGAAAGGTCAGACTCCTGGCAGCAGAAATTTAAATTAAAAAGTGTGACGGTCGGGGGTGGGGTGGGGGACAGGTTGAAGTTTGTTCCACTGAAGCCTCCGTGAAGGAGGAGAAGCTCTGGGAGGATCTATGGTGGCTTGGCGTATCATTGTGCCACACAGACGGGCTTCAGTTTGAGGGTGAACAACACAGAGTTGGACATAAAAGCGTTTTGCAGCCTCAGAGTGTTTTTGGCCGATACTTTTACTCCTCCTTTCATCTCCACGCCTGCTTTCTTCTTCCTTCTTCCTTCGCCTTCGGTCTCACGCCTGATTTATACTTGGTTGCGTGTCGTGTGGCGCACCAGCAATAGCAGATCTACAAGGTCATAACGCGACGCATCGCGACAAGTTGTGAGCTTGTAGATCTACAGTTTTTTTGGCGTGTGACGCCGATGCATGACTAAGTATGAATCAGGCTTCACAGTGCCCTGAGAAAGTATGGCGCTTTGACGCTTATCGCCCGCGTGCGTGTAAATTGTGTGTGTGTATGTGTGTGACAGCATGGGAAAGGGGCACTCCTGAGAAACTACAAACAGGAAGAAAGACACATCTATCACACGAGCACCCCCCCTCCCTCGCCCCCCCACCACTGCCACTGCCACACACACACACACACATACACACAGTGTGTACTTACCTCCACTGTAACAATGGGTGTTTCCTGGTGGCTGGGGTCACAGAGACGTCATGAGTAATGGCCCGTCGCTGTGTGAAAGCACGCGGACCGGAGGATCGGAGAGCCAAGGTCTTACTCAACCTCCACACATCACTCACAGGGGCTTTTAGTGAGAACGCCAAACGCCACGCTGGAGCCATTTTCACCGTCCTATATGCCGTCCCCTCACTCAGCACCCCCTCGACAAGAGCATTACGCAAACATCATACGAAACGCACACACACGCACACACACACACACACATACATGACTCCGTTGTTTGAACAGTGTTCACACGCTCTGTAATGCTTTGAGGATTTTGAAGGACTGTCACATGGTGACTGAAGATATGGACATCAACCAATTACTTTCAAAGTTATTTTTGGGGGCTTTTTCTTGCCTTTATTGGTAGACAGTACTAGACACACAGTAGAGAGAGACAGGAAACCGGGGAGGGAGAGAGTTGGGGAGTGACATGCCGCAAATGGTTCACATGGCCGAACCGGGGACTCGACTTTTAGAGCCTATACGCGCCCTAAACATTTGGTCATCGGGTCGCCCCTAACTTTAACCAATTTAAACCGGTGTCTCTATTTTAGGCAATTGTTTTCAAAACATTTTAATTTTGTTTTTTTCAAAAATGCCGATGTGACGTGTTGTGAGATTGTAGATCGGCTATTTTTTGCTACTACTTTCATGTGACACCATCGTACAGTGAAATATAAAATATTGTAGAGAGGTGTCTTATAAGCTTCATGGAGGGATGAGGCTTTCACTCCCTCTCTCTGCTTGTAGGTGTGCTAATTAATGTTAATTAGTGAAATCAGCTGTGTGTTTGGTTGGGAATGAACACCTGCATGCAATCTCACATGATTGGGCGACTACAATTAAACCAGACTTACTTGATGTATGATTTTATGTCGTTAATAGCCATGATCACCTAGATTATTTGATATGTCTAGAGTTCATCTTGAGTTCACTTCCTATCGTTGTCCCTCTGGTTTCACAAAAACAATTCCAAACGCTTCCTGCTAAAAACAAGGTAGAAATAATGAAGCACATGATGAAAGTCTTGTATAACACTGCATAAAAACACTAAAACAATACTTTGAGAAAAATTCAAAAACATGATTCCAAGCAGGCTACATTTATTCAGATTTTCAGGGGGGGGGGGGGGACAACAAATAAAAACGTCTTCTTCTTTCGGCTAATTCCCATCATCAGGGTCGCCACAGTGGATCATCTGTTTCCATCTGCCTCTGCTCTGCGTCTTCCTCTGTCACTCCAGCCACCTGCATGTCCTCTCTCACTGAATTCATAAACCTCCTCTTTGGCCATCCTCTTCAAAGACATGATATGAAACTAATTAGATTAACCACTTAAACCCTATATATTTAGTTCATGTTCGCCTATTTTCGAGGAATGTTTGCCTATTATGGACGATAGGGTTCATGTGGTTAACCTCCATTGCTACTGTATACTTTTTCCATGAGAGAGACCCACTCTGAAACACTTTGTTACTCAGCAAAGACGTTTTCAGCACCTTGTCCTTGTCACGGTAATGAAGCCAGACTGTGTGTCTTTAACACCTGGTCCTGTCTTCTGTGGGAGACAGAACTCACATCCGCTCACATCATCACAAGGATTATTCAAATGAGAAGTAGTACTGCCAGATTTTGCAAGAGAAACAGAAGCGACTAGTAGGCCCACACACACACACACACACACACACAACCACAAGAGACTTTCAAGCGACAGAAAAACACGCCCAAAGTCGCTTATGATATACGGACATGGCAACACTGATCATCACAAGGATGACTAAAAGGAGAAGAGCAAAAAGGACTAAACAGTTTTCAAGGATGGAACTATAGGCTTAACTGGTGCTAAAAACAACACTGCCCTCTGTTCTCTGAATCACAGGACATTTTGTTTGGCTGCTGCGGTGGTGTCGACATCAGTACCATGTAGGCGAGAGCTGTGCAACCTCTCTGAATGAATATAGATGGATACAAGGTGCTTCTCTGTGTTGTGTGTTTGGAAACAGCTCAGGTGGGAGGTGAAGTCAGTGCCCTCCACTAGAGAGAAATTCATCTTGCGATTCAAGAGTGGCGCCACATTAGTCACTGTCAAAGAATCACCCTCTGTTACTAAAATGTGGTTTGACAAGAAATAATAATAATCATCATCATCATTATAATACTCAATTCATAAAGCACCTGTGTTCCAATGGATTCTATATGTTTAATCACAAGCTCTTGTTAATACTTTTCATTGATTACATATTTTAAAACCCATACAGAACCTGGGGTCCTTATTTTCATCAGAAAATGTAGGATCAAACACATACAAAAGTTGAAATGTGGAGATTTTCTGGCCGACAGTGATGATGTATAACTTTCATAATAACATTCCGAGGTGCATGTAAAATGGAAAAATCACAAACTAAATTCTCTCACAAAAGTATTTCTGTAATGTCTCGTTTTTATCTGGAGTGTTGTGACCTTTCAGGTTTATTCAGCAAGTCGTTGAGTTACGGTATGTTATTTGTTTTTATATTTATAGCAGTTTATTTTTGGGAACAGAGCTCCGGAGAATTTTATCACAATGAGCTCATTTCACCAGAGTGGAGTGGTAATGGTTTTGGTACAGGATTGTGTCATTGTGGGTTTTGTTTCGCCTTGTTCTGCCAATCGGTATGTTATCTGATGTCCCTGTGACTATATTTATGAACTGAGATAAAGCTCTTCATTTAGCCTGTGATAAGAAAATCTAAAAATGAACATATGTAATGTTGCATATAGCTTGTTGCACAAGAAAAGAAAAACAACGTGAAGTAAATGCTGATTAAAACCTGTTTTCAAGTCTGTTTTTGGAGAGTGCAGTTAAAAGTCCTGTGTGCTATGACGTTTGTGATGGTGTATTCTTGAGTTAGCACCCTGATCCATGAGAAACCAAATTTCTTTCAGCTGTAGTATCCCAGCGTTTGATTTGCTGGGAGGATGGGGAGAATCCATGCCTCTGCTTTTGATACTCCCCTGTTCATATTTCATGATCGGTGGGCATATTTTTTTTATCCCTGCTTCTGGTCAAACTGAAATTAAATACATCCATTTCAGTTTGGGAAATGACTGCATCATGTTTGATATTTATGTTTGATAATATCACAATTTAGTAATTTAATTTAAAACAATATTAACTCTGGCTTCTATATTATATATATTTTTCAAACTTTCTCAGTTTTATATTTAATAAAAAAAAGAAAAGATAGCCAATCTAGAAGCTCACAACACGTTACATAGTGGTTGTAGATCTACTATTTTCGTTATTTGTCGCACTCGGAAGTATGCAGTGCTGAAATGGTTAA
The DNA here is from genome assembly GCF_963280865.1 of Gymnoscopelus braueri. Lineage (NCBI taxonomy): Eukaryota > Metazoa > Chordata > Actinopteri > Myctophiformes > Myctophidae > Gymnoscopelus > Gymnoscopelus braueri. The sequence continues at coordinate 28,996,239 of NC_137618.1, forward strand.
AGAAATGCCCCCCCCCCCTGTTTTTTTAAACAAATCGAACCCTGCAACTGTGTATGGATGACAAATAACTTGAACTACAGGTTTTCTTGTCTTTTCTTCTCTTGACCTGTTATGCAAAAAGGTTCTGAATTCACTTACTCATAGAAAAACAACAGGCTTGAGTACATTCTTGCATCTTGACTTTTAAATGCCCATTCAAATTTTGGAGGTCCCTTAAAATGTTTTTATTTGGCAGCCTGAAAATACTATCGCTTGATCAATATCGGTATATCCTATATTAAATAATGTGTCAGTCCAATGCCAGAAAATTAAAAAAATACAGGAAAAAAAATCAGATAATACATAATACCATATTTATGTTTAAAATATATAATAGTATGTGCTGTGTGTGTGAGAGAGAGAGAGAGAGAGAGAGAGAGAGAGAGAGAGAGAGAGAGAGAGAGAGAGAGAGAGAGTGTTTTACAAAAGTTTGGCAGTGGTTCTCAAAGTGGGTTCCAGGGACCCCCAGGGGTCCTTGAAGAAAGGGTCCGACTGTTCGAGGGACCCTCTAGCCCGTTGGTCTACTATAAAAAATAAACAATAACTCATTTTGTATGCAGGCCCCTGGCACAAAATATTTTCAGATGGGGGGGTAGGTATGCGGCCAAATAAATACATATTAATTGGGGGTTTGACAATGACATGAACAAAGTTGGCAGAGACCTCTGACAGGGCAGTTCACATTCACGAACGTAAAATTCCGAGAGCAACCGGAAAACAACGAGCCGCGGTGCGCGCTGGGAAACATAGGTCCACCATCTGACCGTCCGCCATCTTTCTTTACCGCAACTTCACCAGGACCAAATAACAACCAAGATTCTAAATGACTATTTCTGCAGTATAACGACGTTTTATCCAACAGACCGACTCCATAACAACACATAACGAACTCTAACGGCCGTAACGACCACCCTAACCCCGGACAGACGCACATATCAGCCGTTTTAGAGACAGTTTGTTAACCGGGTCGGAGGAGCAGCACCATCATGGGCCGCTCGCGGAGCCGCAGCTCGTCCCGCTCCAACAAGCACGCCAAGAGCAGCAAGCACAGCAAGAAGCAGCGCTCCCGGTCCCGGTCCCGCTCCAGGGACAAGGAGCGCACCTCCAAGAAACGCTCCAAGTCCCGGGAGGCCAAGCGGAGCCGGCGGGAGCGGAGAGAGTCGAGGGAGAGGGAGAGGGAGCGCGCGTCCAGGTCGAGGTCGCGGTCCACCACCGCCGCCGCGGCCCCGTCCTCCCGCAGCAGGGCGGCGCCGCCGGAGAGACCCGCGTCGCCGCCGGAGAGGATCGACATGTTCGGCCGCACGCTGAGCAAGAGGACCGCGCTGGACGAGAAGCAGCGCAAGGAGGAGGAGGAGAAGAGGGCCGAGATGGAGAGACAGAGGAAGATGTGAGTGTGTGTGTTGACGACATGTTAGCCTCTTAGCTTTGTAGCTCTGTATGTGCTAACCTGCTAATGCTGCTGATTCGTGCTGAATCGCAGCCTGTTCACCTGGTCGCTGTTAGCATGCTAACAGTAGCATGCTAACATGCTAACGTTAGCATCCTAACCTGCTAATGCTGCTGATTCGTGCTGAATCGCAGCCTGTTCACCTGGTGGCTGTTAGCATGCTAACAGTAGCATGCTAACGTTAGCATCCTGCAGACTTGCTGCTGCTGCAGAGCAGACAGACAGACGTGCATCCGGTCAGCTCAGGTCACATCACATTCTCTGCATCTCTGTTACTGACCATCAGCAGGACGTGGCCATGTGTTAATACCACAATAATCAGTAGTGGAAGAATTACTCCTTTCTACAACAATACCACACAGTTGTAGAAATAAATACAAAATGTATAGTCTCCACTGAGGAATGTCAGTGTTCTGTTTATCAGAACATTCCCCGGGGCTCTTTTTCAAAGCAGACACAGATGTGGATTTTCAAGTGGAATAGGCCCTCTGAATGACAGAAGTGTCAGAAATATAACTGTTCATAGTACTTATCTCAATTTCATTTTGTTTCTCACATGGTAGTGTATCATAGTACAATACAATCACTATCCAAGGATGATAATTCATTTAATCTAATACACCCATGGGCAAAAATGAAATCAGGTGGTGAAGGTTTGATCTAGTCCAACACAATATCGTTATATTGCCCAGCCCTACCCTCAGACATTGTCCAGTGATTGTAGCCTGAACACTGTCAGTGTCACACAGATGATTGGTCACCTGTGTTGACACAACAGGGTAATTGGATTGAAGAAAGTAAGGCTTCCATGCCTTCCATGAGCTGGGCTGTTGGGCCTGTTGGTGTACATGTTTGAACACAGCTGGAAGAGTAATGTTACTATTTCTTATACAAGCTTCTCTTCAGGATTTCACAATCTAAACTTATCGTGGGGATATTTTTTTTTATACAAAAGAACGATAACTACTACCTGAAACAAACTGTATGTTATCTTTATTAAGAGAGCAGCAGTTTATTGAACTAATCCAGGGGTTCTCAAACGTTTTTATCCCACAAACCCATTTTATGGTGGAATTATTTTGGCGACCCCACATTTTATCTATAGGCCTTGTATATGAATGAATATTTATTAGAAAATAAAATTAAAGCAGTGATTCCTGCAGATTTGTAAGCCTATCTTATCCATGAAATGAATAAATAATATTGTAGCGTTCCATTTGGTTCCATTTATTTTACCCACTTGAAGTAGCAAAAACACCCAAAACAGCTCTTTTAAGAGCCACCCAAACATAATTACTGCTAAATATCATTCATCAGCACTAAAATCAGTTCAAGGGCTTGTGTTGTGTATGTGCTGTCTTTCCCATGTTGCTGGTTCCCTGTGTGGGTTGGAGTTGGATGAATGAAGGAGTCAAGTTGCCATCTTTGCATCGGTTGCGAAAAGAAAGGAAAAAAAGTCGCCTATGTGCGATCCCAACAGCACCTTCTCGTGACCCCACTTTGGGTCGTGACCTATGGTTTGAGAACAGATTCAATTTATTATTTATTTTTTAAATAAAATACTAGTACTAGATCTTTATTTACTTTATTTAAAAAAAAACATTATTTTAAAAATACAGTCACACAAATTGCTGATCTACAAGCTCGCAATGCCTTGCACTTTGTATATCAGCATTTCATGCGCAACACCATTGTATGACAAAGTATAAAAGGGGGCATAAGTGGTTAATCAGTTGAATCAATTTAGATTGCATTTCTTTATTTTTTCTAATTTTCACAGTTTGGCAGTAGTGGGGTCCTTAACTTTAACTTTTTCCAACCACAGCTGGAAAATCATCTAGATGTCACCCTAGACACAATGACCAAACATGCTTAGGTTTTAGGAACAGCACAATTGCAATACAATTTGCACAAGACAATACAGTGAAAAGTACAGTACATGCAAATTACACTTTGCATTTGATATACACAGTTCTCATCTTGTATTGTTGAACAGGCCAACTGCTCCAGGGACAGTTAAGACCTCTTTCTCTGATAAAATGTGTTTAGTTGGCATGTATGTTCATGCATTTAATATTTTTTTCAGTGTGGCACCATCAGTTGTGGTCTTCCAAATGTATAAAAAATGTCATGTCAACTGTGTGAGTGATGAAGGAGAAATGATGTTCCGAGTTAACTTGACCAAGCTTTTCTTATCTATTCCTGTCATTGTCCACGGTTCACCCATCCAATAACACAGGCTGTACTTTTGAGACAGATTACAAAACAACTGTACCTTACTACCTTAGATGGTGGACGCATCCGATCATCCTATATAACCGTATGACCCCTGCTGTTTGTCATACTTAACTCATCTAAATTGCAGTCCCATTATTTGCTTGAGTTTCCGTTGCACACGTCTGCTCTTTCTGCACCTTTTAGTTCTGGGAAAGAGACTAAAGCGTTAGACTTTCACACACCCATTCCCATTAATCTTGTACAGGAGAACGAGAGTGTTGAATCACTATTGCCAACAAAAAACAGGGTCAGCTACTGTTAACGGCTGCAGCTGCAGAGCAAATTGGCTGTCTCAGCAGGTGTTCCCAAAACAGAAACACTGCCGCTGGACTGCCACGGTGTTTATCAGTGGTTTTACTGCCCAAGGCACACCAATGGGGCAAGTCAATATCTCAAGGCACACCTGTATTCGTTGCAGAAATGGCGGCTCTACAAGCTCACAATGCCTTGCGATGAGTTGTGAGCTTGTAGAGCGTCTATTTTCGCCAGTTCAGAAAATGTGTACACAATATTTACAATAATGCCATTCCAAAAATAGGGGAGCTAGGTTGAATGTTGCTCAAATCTATATCTTTAGGCTTTTTTTTTTAGGCCACTGGGTTGGGACCACTGGGTTGGGACAAAATAAATAATAATAATAAATAAATAAATAAATAATAAATATTCATACTTTTTTATAGTTGTATATTGCTATAATTATGTGTAGTTGTCACAAAATCGCAAAGCACATCTGGACTTGTTACACGTCACATCAGTGTGCCTTGTCATCACAGCATTGGGGAACCACTGGTGTGTGTTATACGCCTGATATAACTCGTATAACTCATTCCCTGGTCAAAATAGAGAGATGATGAGAGTGAAGGGCACAGTCCTCATGGTTTCAGGGTGAGGGGAGGCCTGGGTATGATTGATGATTATATATATATATATATATATATATATATATATATATATATATATATATATATATAAATAAATAAAATATATGTGTGTATATGTTTTATAAAACATAAGATCAGTTATCAGTGTTCTATCCGTTTATCTTTATCTGACCATCACTTAATTGTTTACGTGGAAATCGTAAAGTTAAAATAATTTCAGCAGAATATATCAAGGCCTGCTGGGGTGGGGGGTTATTTCAGGAGGGCATATTTACCCTTTGGCCCCTGGCCTGTGTATTTCAGAGGCTAGTGGACATGTGTGCCATAGGCCACATGACCTCCACCATCACTTCTATGTTTTAAAATGTTAGAGCGAGCGCCACCGGTTACTGCCACATCCCTCTCATTGTCTCACTGACAGTTGATATCAGCCTAATGTGGAAGCTGACATCTTGTGTGTGTGAGAGCGAGAGGCAGCCAGAGGCACAGGAGACATCTGAGACCCAAGCGCACACACTGTCCCACACCTGGCAGGCTGGCCCATTGGAGTGTACCCTCCTTTTGACTGCATCGTAGCCACGGGGCCACTTAACCAGCCATACAAATGTAAAAATAAAAGAGATTGACACTTGGGAGATAAGGAAGTTCTGAAGACCAGGGACAGACCCAGGTGCTCTGGTTTCCAAACCAAGGTTAACCTTCAAGAGGGGCACGGAGGAAGGAGGAGGTTTTGGCTTTGTGTGTTTTTTAGTTTAGTGCCAGAAGCAATGTGGCAACATAACCCCCCTAATAATTGCTTCCTGTTGAGAGTGAAATGAAAACAGTTTTAAAAGCATTTCTGAATGGGGAAACAGAATGACAGGTTAGCTACACCTGAGTATTGATGGTCGTCAACTGGCTCTTTCGTTCCTGTAGGGCAGTGATTCTCAAACTTTTTCATGTCAAGGACTCCCAAATTATATTATGTATTTGGCCACGGACCCCCATCAGAAAAGATTTTGTGCCAGGTACCACCGTACAAGATAAGTGTTTTTGAAAATAGCCAAAGTATGAAATGGGGTTAACGTGGTTAAATTGGTTTAGATGCTATATTAACTCATTTGGCTGGAGACCCTCTGAAACAAGGACCCCTGGGGGTCCCTGGACCCCACTTTGAGAACCACTACTATAGGGTGTTTTGTGTAGTTATGTAATCTTTTTTTCTTGTTAGTTTTGTAAACACAATACAGTTTGTTTCAGGTAGTAGTTATCGTTCTTTTGTAAAACCTTATTTTTATTTCAGTTAAGTAAAAACATGTTTTCCCCCCACACACATTTTTAATTCATAATAAATAACCTTAGTTTGTATCGGAAGCAGTGCGATCTGAACCACTCTACATCCAGAGTGCACTGTTAATGGTTTTACATGCTGTCTGACAGGATGACCGGTGACTTACACCTGCTGAAGCCTCTCAGTTTATTGTCAGCTCTCACTGGCTCATTGACTCCTATAGGGGTGTTGATGTGTTACTTTCACTATAAGCCCACACCTTGGTAAAACGAGTAGTGGTGGTGATCTGGCTGTAACAGTTAACTGTGAAGAACTGCTGTTAACCAGCTTTGTCAGAGGACGGCCTGGCATCTACAGCTCTTAAATAACGGGCAAAAACGTTTTTTATTTGTATTTTCTTTAGCTGAGATAATCACACACCGGACAATTAGACGGTGACCCACAACTTCTCTAGTGAGAACAGACAACACATATCACTTGCCAGTTGTCAGTTATTTTTACCCCTTTTTCTCCCAATTTTGTCATTATGTCAATTAATTCCTCCCCACACATTTCTGTGACTGCTGTTGTACCCTACTGGGGAGTGAGCCTCCACCGGAGGCTCCTCACTGGCAGGACGTAGCACCTCTGTCCTACTCCTTCCGTTGAACAGCACCCACTGACAGGCGCCACCCCAGCCCTGTCTCCTTTAGTGCAGCAACAAACGTCACCCTCCCCTCCCGGCTTCCCTCTCCCGAATACGACCAATTGTGTTCTCATAGACACTGCTTATAGACAGTGGATTCAAACCCCTAGACTCTGCAGTGGTCAGGTACTTTACCCCTACGCCACCTGAGTTCATACCTTCATTCTGATTGATTGAATATTTTATTAGTCCGAATGTAAACAGCACGAGGTACAGTGAGACATTTAGGCTAAAAGGATAACACGAAAAAGTCCTGGGGACTTGTTTTCTTTGTGGTCCATATTCTAATGAACCTTTCCCTTGTTCTTCTCATCTGTCTTTCCTACCTTCCCTACTGTGTCTCCTGTCTGTCCTTCCACTCCTCCCTCCTCTCTTCCTTTCCTCCAGCCGTCAGCAGGAGATCGAGGAGAAACTGATCGAGGAGGAGACGGCGCGCCGCGTGGAGGAGCTGGTGGCCAAGCGCGTGGAGGAGGAGCTGGAGAAAAGGAAGGACGAGATCGAGCGGGAGGTTCTGCGGCGGGTGGAGGAGGCGAAGCGCATTATGGAGCGACAGCTCCTGGAGGAGCTGGAGCGCCAGCGCCAGGCAGAGCTTGCAGCACAAAAAGCCAGAGAGGTAACGCTCGGTCGTTTGGAACGGCAAACCCCCTCCTCATCCCCCTTCTCTCCTCCTCCCCCATGCCCAGCCCGCCATCTCTGGGGGGCTGTGGTTCTGGCGGAGGGTGTCCCCTCTTTTACTGTTCAGACTGTAACCCAGCCATGGCACAAGTTTCACCGTGTTATTGGTGAGGGGGGCTGAAACGTTGCGACTTGCGACGAGTGGCTCGTGATTTTTACACAAGTGGGCTAGTGAATTTTGTGTGGCTACTGAATTGCCTAGTTAGACCTGTCAGGCCACAGCGGCTGGTGGATTCCAAAATAAACCCATTTGCACAATTTTCCAAGTCGAAATAGAACAGGACCCTTAAATAATGATGGCTAGTCGTGCAGGCTGACTTAAGTTACCAGCCGCAGTAAAAGGATTGCAGCTTGTTTACAGTGGTGGTGACTAGGGCTGTATATCGGCAAGAATCTAAGGTACATCGTATTACAATTAAGGGGTTACAATTAAATATTTTCCCATGTATTGTTCAAGGCGATGTATTGAAATTTAAATAGTATGAGATACAGCTGAAGTGGTTAATTGAATCATCTTTTTAAATATATATAAAAAATGAGCTTCTCGATTATTAGATTAATCGCAAAAGTAATCGACAGAATAATCGCTCCGAAAATAATGGATAGGTGCAGCCCTAGTGTGATTTCTAGATGTGTAGATGGTCGTGGTTAACGACAGCCTCAGTGGTATTAATGGTGAACTGTGGGTGAGACACCTTTCATCATAGGTAGAAGGCAGCCATTTTGCCACTGTTTTCATAGTGGAACAGCAAAACCCCTCCTCACCCCCTCTCTCTCCTCCTCCCCCTAGGCCCTGACCCCCATCTCCCCCCTGTGAGAGTTTTACCATGGCTGAGTTACAAAACTTTAACCAACTTCATTCTCTTTCCATCAGTCTTCTACATTTGAGTTTTTATATATTTTTATTTTTGCAAATATGTAAGCATCTCTTTTTTGAAAAAATATGTAATAAAGACATATTTTTGTAAGTTGACAATGTTCTACAGTCCATGTCTGTTCCCTATTGGCCATTTTTAAATTATTACTTTAGAAATCACTGCTCTTAAATAGTTTTAGGTTTCTTTCCATATTAGCCTATATACACAATTGTAGTTACTGTAGAGGCATACATGTATTTGTATGTTGTTTATGTGGATGTAATTGCTGCCAAGCAGCAGTGAGCAGTCAGGGCCTTGGCTTTAGACTTGAAAACAGTCAAATATATATATATTTTTAAATATACAATTATTCTTTATGGCTCTGTATTCTGTTCTACACTGAAGACTAAGGGTTCACCAGGGGGTTCCCGTATAATCCTAAGAAGCTCAGCAATCATCTTACGTTTATTGTCTGAACATAACACCTACATGGATTTGTTCTTCCCATTTTTATAAAGGGAGTTCCTCAAGGTACCATCCTGGGGGTTCCCTCCGATTGTAACCCAAAGCACCTCTAAACGTTGCTCAAAAACTTGTCACTTTTGAGATTGTAATACTACTAGACGTAGACAGGTGTTTGAGGGGAACCCCCCTCTGTTACCCTCCTAACCCCCTTCCTTCATAATGTAGAGACGTTTGTTGACACTACAGTATTAAAGTATTGTGAAGGAGAGGCGCTGTTAAAGCAAAGTGACCCCGATTCGCCCAGGGAGCAGCCGGTGACTCGGTACTAATGGGGTGAGAAATGTGCTCCCAACGCATGAGTCTTCCTCTCCACAGCTTCTAACGAGCAGTGGGAGAGTTGTTGAGTTTTTTACAATAGAATACGAAGCTTATCCATTGGCTGCACGCTGCAGTGCGATCAATAACAAACAAGATGTGTAGAAATTGTACTATACTCAAGGTTGGCAGTTTGTCCTCTTCAGTTTTTCGTTTTCCGTCCTGCCCCCTCGCCTCCCCTTCCCTCCCCTACCATAATGCTTCTTGTTTTGAGAAGTTCCTAATAGAAGGCATCCGCAGTGATGATGGTGGTGCAGGACACTTCTGTTTCCTGTCTGAAAGGTCACCAGTGTCTTTTAACTATTGATAGATTTATATATTGTCCTAATATTTCTTTGCTGCGTTGTGAAAAACTAACACATTTTTATTTTTTTATTTTGAAGACAATCAAATGTGCTATGTTGTCCTCATCATTTTCTTCTCCTTCAGGCCTGCGGCTCAGTTCCATGTCCGTTTCTGTAAATCTGTTTTTTGAATGTTTTTAATTTGACACGAGACTTTGTGTTTTAATGCCACAACCTTCCTAACGAGCATTTGAACTGAGCTATAGCCTGCAGTCTCTCAGCTCGCCTGCCCGCCCACCCACCCACTCAACACTGCTGTCCTTGCACTCGCACACACACTGCTGCCCCCCCCCCACACACACACACTGTTATACTCCCCAGTCACAAACACACACACAGACACCAAGGTTACCATAGCATTTTTTATTAGTTTTTATTTTGTTTCATTTTGACTTTGTTTTCATTTTCAATTATGTTTTTAAATCAGATTTGTGATTTTTTTAGTTTTTGATGCCTAGTTATAGTTTTTATTCATTTTAGTGATAGTTTTAATTCATTTTTATTGTAAAACTATTACTTAAAGTGTCCGCTAAATAATTGGAAGCTAGATTTGAGTTTTATAAACGCACAATAAATAATAAAATATTTGTATTTCGGTTAACTAAAATGTTTTTGTCCACGTCTATTTTTTTGTTACTTTTAGTTACACAGCTATAATAACCTTGACAGACACACACAAACACACACACACACATTGCTGCTCTATATTGCAGCTGAACACGCCCAAACACCCCCCCCCCCCCTCTCCCCTGGTTACTGTCCTACGCTCTCTGGGCACCGGGCGGCTCTAGAGAAAGGAAGAGAGACTTAAAACAGAACTGAGCAGAGACTGCGAGCTGGGCCTGCAGGTATAAACAGTACAGAGATCAGAGTTAAGACAGAGGAATGGCCGCGGTATGGCAGAGTACCCCCCATACCTACCCACCCACCCACCTACCCACCCCAGGAGCGCTTCTGTCTCTCTGCAGGGGGGCAGCACTGTCTGGACCCGTCAGTAAATATTCATCTGGTTAATGGCGAATGCTTTCATCAGTTGTGTAGGTACACAGGCACAGGAAAATGCGTAGGTATACACGTGCATTGGTGAGCCAAAACTATTCCACTCCTTCTTTTATTCGTACTTAGCTTTGTTTTGTTTTGTTTTTTATTTTTCCCTTTTTTATTTTTTTTTATTTGCTCTTGCTTATTATAATGATGATGATAAGAAAATAAAAAGACAAAGATGTTTTTATTGGTCATAGAATGTATCCTGTCTGTCATTTATTCTCTGTCCTTTTTATGAGTGAGACGAGTGGCTTTTACCCCGTTTTGGTTACAATAAAAAAAAGTTTTCTTTAATAGTAAGTCAGTCATAGTCCTGAGGTGTGGGCGGGAGGGTGGGGCTACTGTGACCAATAGCAGGAGGAATAAATGAATAACATAAGAGAAGAGTAGCGGGTTCATTTTCCCCTTTTCCTCTAGTCTGTGCCCCTACTGTGTTTGAGAAGAAGCCTGGCAGTCTGCTGGAGTGTGGTCAAGTGTGAGAGAGGTTAAAGCCATTTCTCTGCGGTGGAATGAACTAGTTTTTATATACGTACGTGACGTGTGTGTGTGTGTTTGACTGCTGCTGTTCAGTGTGTGTGTTTGTATGGGTGTGTGTGTGTGTCAAAGAAGAAGTTGAGTGGTGTGTGTGTGCGTGTGCGTGTGTGTGTGGAGGCTGTAACCCGTTCGTGCGCTAACATAGCACCGTGTTGTCCATCCAGGAAGAAGAAAAGTCCAAACGGGAGGAACTGGAGAAAATCTTGGAGGAGAACAACCGCAAGATCGCAGACGCTCAGGCCAAACTGGTACGCACGACTCCTGGCTGCCTGTCTGTCTCTCTGTTTGTATATCTGCCTGTATTTCTCTCCCTCTCTCTCTTACAAAAAAACTACAGTCCTGACAGCCATGTGGGGATTAAAGCCTTGTTATGCTGCTTTTTCTGGGAGACATTTTTCCTCCATTTGAGTCAAATTCACATCCCCCAAACTGCTGCTTTCTGCGTGGTGCCTTCGATCACATCCCTGATAATGGCTACCGCTGGTTAGTCCAAATCTGTTGGTGGTGAATCTGCTGCCGTTGCAAATATGACATCGAAATATATGGTCAATAATCCTAAAAGCCTGTTTTCCATGTGTAAGCACACAAGCCAGGGATGAGACGTTTTTTCTCTCTCTCTCCTTTTGTCCATTGCAATGCACTCCTCTGGTTGGCATACAGTTAAAATCCCACAAATGACTGTTTTTGTTGAAGTGTAACTTGGCACTTTTCACATCCAATAAAACGGTGGTTCTTTGTTGGTTTGGCAGCAGGGCCCTGGTTTTGCATCAACGATGAAGTAAAAAACCCTGGTATATATTTAATAACCCAATATTCTTCTGTTAAAGTTATTCTTTGTCCACGACCCAGTCAGAGCATCTTGCTGCGGCCCATGTGTGGGTCTTGACCCACCAGTTGAGAAACACTGTTTTAATGAACAGCACCTTGTACCACAACTTACATAGTCCAACCCCATACTGGAAAAATTGTTTTCAAATATGTTTCACAGATACAGTATACGCTGTGTGCTGAGGCATTTAACAGTTTTGGCCTGGTCATTGTACAAAGTAAATGCTTGTGCTCATGTATTATTATGTTCAATTTAATAATATGAGAGAAGTGAGAAATGAGAACATGCTATGCTTAAATACTTGGCACACAATGAATTTCATAATGTACAAAGGGAAAATATATTTTGGACTTTGGAACTCTGTGCGTGGGCACTGTGTGTGTGTGTGTATAAGTCACGATTATCAGACTGAGGCATGATGCTTTGTGCGTTCCTGTCGATGCGTTCTGTTAAACAGTGGTTTTGGCAGGGAAGCCCTGCTATTGATGCTTATCAGTAACGCTTAACAATGAACGGTTTCTACTTAAGGCCTGAGGTCAGCCCTGGTACCCATTTTGAAAGGCGTGTTTATTTGATTCAGGCCTGATTTGTCCAAGCTGAGTCTGTGGTGAACAACAGACCCAGAGAGAAATCAGTGTTATTGGAGAGGCTGGTAGTTTGTGGGTACTTGGCTCAGAGGGGGTGTTCTGTTCTGTCTGTGTGTTGCTATTCCCAAGCCAAAACCACAAATACCACACCCTCATCGTGATGATTGACGCGGAGGGAGCGCTCGTTTTGGTTCACGTGATAACTTAAACCTATCGCGTCTGCCGCCGCTTTCACGACTACGACTCGCTAGTCAACATCCGGGTACTCGCTCACGTAAAAGCCGGATGTATACTTAGTTGCGTGCCGGTGTCGCGCATCGGAAATACAGATCCACAAGCTGGCGCTCTTTTAGATCGTGTGCTTGGACGTTGAGTGAACCAAAACAGCCGTTTCCTCTAAAAGATTGGCTTGGGAATGACATACACCCACTCTATCCTTATATGACCCTGGTCTCTCTGAAATGACTGTTTCTCTCTCCAATGTGTGTGTGTCGTCCAGGCCGAGGAACAGTTGCGTATCGTGGAGGAACAGAGGAAGATCCACGAGGAGCGCATGAAGCTGGAGCAGGACCGGCAGCGGCAGCAGAAAGAGCAACAGAAAATCATCCTGGGGAAGGGCAAGTCCCGACCCAAGCTGTCCTTCTCCCTGAAGGCCACGGAATGAGACCCCCCCCTGGCCCCCTGCCCACCCTGAACCCCCCCCGTCCAACCACCAACACCCAACAACCACCGCCCTACCCTGGAGCGTCGTCCTCAACCTCTCCTCTCTGGAACGCTGGAATCGCTTCGTTTTCGGAAGTGCAGAAGGAAGGAAGGCTGAGGGAAAATGGCCGCGCCCCCGGTCCGAAGAGGGCCTCACCCAACAGGACCCACCTTTCATCCCCCTTCGCTGTGCTGCAGGCTCCTCCTCCGCTTCTTTACCCCTCCCCCACACCACCATGACTCTAGTTTGTGCTTCTTATTCTCTTGTTTTACTTTACATTTTTTAAAGAACTTTGAACTTTGGTGTAGAACGCTTCTACTTGTACCCTTTACTCCCCACCCTCGCCCCTTTCCCCCCATCCATCCCATAGAGGTCTTACTTTTGGTCTAAATGAGCCACCTTATGTCACAGTACCTGCTACGTGTCGCTCCCTCTCCCACAAGCCAGCAGTGACACTGCTGCATTCGTCCTGTCTTGAATGCACAGGTCCGACTGAACTGGTCTTGAGACATTGTCAATGGTCAGTGTGGGCCGTCTGGCTTCTGGGTTTGTTCCTCCTGTGCATTTTAACCACTTAACGAAATAGTACATGTACAAGCTCGTAGACAGGCTTGTTGACGGGCTATTATTCATCATACAACAAAGTATGTAGGGCATAAGTGGTTTAAACATTATAATTTTTTTAAATGTACAACAGCGGCTGACAACGGGGAAAATAAAACAAAACCTGTTTGAAAGCACAGACGCTCGCTCCCTCTCTCTTCCCCCCCCCCCCCTCCCTCCCTCTCTCTCTCTGCTTCCTCTGCCCTGCCTGACTGTAAGAATACAAGCAGGAAACGGTTTACTCCAAATAAAAGGAAATGCAGAGTTGCAATGCAGTCTGAGGAGTTTCTGACTGTTTTGAAGGTAGCTTGTGCCCCCGGTACGGTTTAGACCCATCGGACATTAGATTTACACAGCCTAATCCTGTTCTGAATAGAACAAAATATGCATCTCATTATGAAATGCAACTCCTTTAGAATTTTCCCCCCTATTTAAATATTTTCTTCTTCCACAAGAGGAAATGCCGCCATGTGAGCAGGAAGTCAGCTCGATGCAGGTCAAACCCAGGGCCCGAATCCCACACTGTCCACACCTATAAGGATGTGTCCGTGTCTCGTTTTGGAGGGCTTTGTGGGGTTACGTAGGCGAGAGAGGGAATGTTTCCTGTATGATGTAATAATAATAACAATGCTAGCCTTGCTGTGATGTGCTGTTCAACCCGAATGATCATGGAGAGTGATTTGAAAAGGTCCTTCGCTCGCTCACCGAGCAACAAACATCAGCATCATGTTTTATGTAAAGTCTTTGGGTAAAAAAACAACAAATGATCCATCAGAAATGACTCCAGGGTGAATTGTACCAAAAGGGTCCCGTGTTGTGTCTTTAGTTTGTGGTATAGTTCGTTAGCCACTTGAACCCTAGCGTCCCTTTTGCGGGCATAGTCGGAATAGGCGCACATTCCGCGAAAATAGCCGATCGATGAGCTCATCGCGATGCTTTGTGAACTTTTCGATTGGCTATTTTCGGCGAAGAGATTTTGGTGTAGAGGGGGAAAAGAGATGGGACCTAATATTGAGCCCTGGGGAACCCCGGTCAACTAAGTATATAGGGTTCAAGTGGTTAACTTCTGATAGGTGTTGCTTTGGTAATGGATGTCCGTTGCAAAGGTAAGGTGAGGATTGTGTGAGGAGGTCAGCGGTGTGTATGTGTGTGTGTATGAGAATTTGTGTGTGTATGTTTGACTGGCAGGCTGACCTCAGGTAGGTATACAGTTTAATTTTATTATTCTTTGTTTTCTGAGAATTTTGAATTTGTCTTGTAATTTTGCCCCCGAACTTCTTGGACTGAACAATTCACCAATAAATCCATTGAATGCGCGTCACTGAGCTCTGTGTGTGTGTGGCCGATATGGATTCTACCTAATTTTGAGTATCATCGCTGTTGGACAGAAACCTTGTATTTCCATATTAAATCTTTTTTTTTTTCTTCTCACATATGAATGCCCTATTTTATACTTTGTCATGTGACTGTCAGTGTCATGCAAAAGTAGCAAGAATGGCTGATCCACATACAAAGCGTTTTAACATGTCACATTGGGAGCTTGTAGATCTGCTATTGGCTATTTTTGAATATTTTCACCTATAAAGACCTTCCCAACATAAGGATGCTAGGTTGAAAGTGTTTAAAATGTTCAAGTCTGTCTGCGGGTTTTATAGGCTACATATTAACTTGACTTGTGACTAAATCACTACATTGGAACCATTGGTTTATTTTTTTACTTTTTTTCCCCCCTGAAGGCAACGGTCCGATAGTATTTGTGTTTACACAATATAAAGAAATAATGCCAAGTACCTACTACATTGTGAAACTTCCCATATTTTAAAATTACAGCGGTACAATTAAACATGGTATAAGTAATCGATTCTCGGTGTCTTTTGTTTTTTGTAAAACTTGGCAACAATATTGAACCACGTATGTAATGAACACCACAGGCAGTGGGTTGTCTTGATTATAATGGAGAATTTCAAAATGTTCCCTATTGTTTTATAATGGAATGTATATGGGTTGATACTCGTGTGATGGCACGGTAGCATGCGGTGCCATATTTGTCTCAAGTATTGTGTCATATTGTTTTACTTATCCACAATTAGACGATGATGGATGATATTGATGGAACTTGTGAAGAAACTGAGGTATCCTTTAAGGTTTGTGTGTGTT
>NC_137618.1:29017010-29022010 GCF_963280865.1 Gymnoscopelus braueri
CCTGCATCATCACTGCTGGCTGTGGTTCCGATCCGGACTATAACGCAGGGGAAAAGGATTAATACGTTGCGTCTTTTTTTCCCTCCTCTCTTGGTCTAGAGTGGACACCCACGGAGCTCGTATTTTTTTATCTCTCTCGTTCTGAGGAATGTACCCGATCAATTCAGCAGCGCTCTGAACGGATCTCTCTCACACGCGCACACACACATACACACACACACACACACACACTCTCTCTCTGTCTGTCTCGATCTCTCCCGGTGAATGAACCAGTGCGCCCCGGCGGCCGTGCGTCTTTGGGTCGGTGTGTGACCACGGAGCGCGGAGCTCGGTAAAAAGAAACGCAGGCGCCTTTTTCTGGAGCGACGTTTGTTCTGGTGCTTTTTTTTTGTTTTTGGTGGAGATGCTCTACGTCTGAACGGCGGGGTTTTTTCTTGTTTGTTTTTTTGTTTGGGTGCCCCGTCCGTCCGTGCGCGTTTTCACGTTCGACCACCAACCAACCAGCCAAACCGGATCAGGGATATATAAGAAATCGCCAGTGATTTTTTTTTGTTGCGGGGTAACATTTATTTTTCCCCTTTTCTTTTTTGTTTTGTGGGGAGACTCGTCTGAACGCGACGGGCTCGCTGTGGATCCCAGAAAGAGGGGATTTGTGCAGCAGACAGACGCAACGATGGGGGAGTCGCTGTGGAGATACTGTTGCTATTATCTAGGGGTTCTGTTCATATCGTGTAAGGTCAATCTGTCCCGGGCCATCATTCTGGAGTCCATCTACTGGAACACCACCAATACCAAGTAAGTAGGCCTACAACTTACATACACACACACACACACACTGACACGCACGCACGCACGCCGTTAGAACGACATGTAGAAAAAGATGTATACATTCATAAAATAGCAGATCTTCAAGCTCATAGCGAGGCACTCGGTGCCGCGCTATGAGCTTGATATATATATATATATATATATATATATATATATATATATATATATATATATATATATATATATATATATATATATATATATATATATATATAAATACATATATATATATATATATATATATATATATATATATATATATATAAAATATAAATAGACCCTGCTCACCACAAACGGACAAAGGCTTATTTTTGCGTAAAATGTTAACCCTTTGCGTGTAAAGAGGGTTACATGTTGTATTTAATATATAGTAATATTAGGGCTACGGTGCGTTTTCCATTCCCCGGGAGATCCATGAATGAGCGACATGTTGCTGTGTGAGCTGTTAGGCCTACACAGTAAAAAAAAAAAAAAAAAGAAGAAGAAGAGAGAATTCTATGTTATAATGCAGGCCTATGTGCATTTGTATCTCCCCGACAGTTGTAGGCTACAAATGTAAGCGTCCATTTGGTTACATTTTGTACACTGTCTCGGAGTTAAATGAACACTGCAGGATTTTTTGCTGTGTAGGCCTTTTGTGTGTGCGTGTGTTTACCCCAGGTCTGTGGTGTGGTGTGTATATGAATCTGACGGGCTCATTTCTCAAGAAGAGTAGATCCAGTGGATTCACAATCTATAGAGTCGTAGCCTGCACAGAGGGCCCGGCCGCCTTTAGTGTTAATTTAACACCCAAGTGTGTACAACTGTAACCAAATGGACCCTTGCGGGTCCATTTGGTTACATTTGTACACAATTGGGTGTTAAATGTGTAGCCTACACACTTGGATAAATAAACACTGTAGATATACCCCGTCAAATCAGATTAGATTGCTTAATCACATCGTGTATTAATGTGTGAGATCTGTTTTATTGGTATTTCCAGGAGGAGGATAGATAGATAGCCTATGTGAGGCGTTTAGGCTCCATAGCTTATTGGCGCAAGTAGCAAAACACCTACTTAAGAAATTAATTTTACGCTCCACTTCCGCGGTCAACAATAAGTTTGCCAAAGCAAGACACCACGAAGCACATTTCAATCTATATCCCCTTCATTGTCATTCGAGAAATAATACAACTATAATGCCCATTTAGGCCATTTTTTAAAGCGACGTTCATCTTTCTAAGTGAATTGTTGTAGCCTATTGGCATATGAATGACTGATGGGCGTATTGTCAGTTTCGTGTCAATAATGACATTAAATTAAGGCTAATATTAGTTATAGCCTACTATTTGAGAGTGGATGTAACATATTGTAGGCTAGTTGTGTGGAGGTCAGTGGGTTCCAGCCAGGGCCTGTAGCCTAATGACTAATGCATTTAGATTGAACCAGCCTATAGTAGCCTACCAACTCGCCCTATTGCACAAACTCAACAAAGAAACAGCTACACAACAAACTGGCGAAATGAACGCATTTAACATGAAAACTTGTAAATACAAAAGTAAACCCTCCATTCTTAGTCAAACTGACTTGAGTGACTGCTTTTTTTCTACACCAAAAAGATCTCTTCACCAAAAATAGCCGAGATCTTACAAGCTCTCAAGGCTTTGCAACAGTCAGCAACGCCTTGTGAGCTTGTAGATCTGCTATTTTTGGTCCACGTTCCCCCCAGGATAGGCATGCTGGGGTTCAAGTGGTTAATACCGTCATTTGTGTGCCTTAACTTTATTTTTTATTTATTTATTTATTTTCGAGCCGCGGGTCTCATTTGCACCCATGTCTCTCCATTAAAGCCTCCACGGAATAGAGAATTATTATGCATTAAACATCACCAACTCAACACCATGGAATTTCAGGGGGTCGCCGCCCCGGCGGGGGGGCGCCTCTCTCTCTCTTTCTCTCTCTGTCTTTGTGGTTCCATTTCGTCACGGCAAAAACTCCCCGGCTCACTTTATCATTTCGCTTTTTTTTCTCTCTCAAGGACTCGCCCTAAACGCCTCGGTGCTGCCCTGAAGCATAAAACCAACACAGATCACACTGATATGATGCTCTTAACAGGTGGCTATTGTTCCTGGGTCGTATATATACTACGCCCAGGTGTTGATAAGTGTAGTTGGAAATTAACATGTATTAACACAGTGGTTCTCAACCTGTTGGTCGGGACCCCCAGGGGGGTCCCCAGATGACAGTGAAGTGACAATTTAAGGTCTTTTAATACCTCGAAAATTGTCAAATAACATAAGAAAGAGGCAAAAATTGTGAAAATAGCCGATCTACAAGCTCACAACGCCTGTAGAGCTTGTAGATCTGCTATTTTCACAATATTTATCTGTGCAAACAAAATATAATACTTGAACTCCTACAATTCCAACTGCTTGTCAGGGTGGGGGGTCCCCAGTTCAAATATGATTATTTTGAGGGGTCCCCAGTTCAAATGATTTTGGGGGGGTCACGGCCTGAAAAGGTTGAGAACCACTGTATTAACACACAGCTCGCCCTAATGTAGGGAGCATATATTTGTGCGTAACCGTGTTCCCCAGAGCGTCATGTGCGTGTTTTTCTTTATTGCAGTAATAGGTAGGATATGTGCAGTGAGGTCAGTGTTGGTCGGTTCCTACACTGTGTGGGTATTTAGAATCGTTCCCGTCGGCCTAAATGTCTACTGAGTGTCCCCTGCCCCCCCCCCCCCCCTGCCATGGGGCCACTGCCGCTCCTGACCCTGTCTGTAGTGCCTATTCGGCTTTACACAGCACAATTGTGTGTACTGTACCGTATATCAATTCATGGAGAAGGGCTGATCAGTTCACAGAACATATAGGCTATGCTATGCAATAGGTCTACATTAAACTCAATTTATGTAGTTTAAAGTCAGCTGCAGGGGGTGTTTGGGCTGCATTAGTATGGATTGTTGTGTTTGAGTGAAGATTGTGTGATCTCCATTTGTTTTGTAACTGATGAATAAACAAACACCAACATGTGTTTTTAAGCTCAAACCATTTGGTCACAGATGAATGGCAATGGCAGATAAAGTTTTGTCAGCCACAACAAACACACAAAAAGTTTTAAATAAATGTAGCTATTTATAGCCCATCCTCGCAGGATAGAAGAAATTGGGGTGCTTTAATTTAACTTGTATTTTATTTTTTACGTCAATTTAAAGTTTTCCTTTGAAAGGACTGTGACTTTTTTTTACCCTCCATTCTATCTTGAGAATGACCCAAGTAAGTGGCCATTTTCAAAATACCTTTCTCTTCAGGAGGGAAAGATGGACGGGTTCTCCTGCCATTTGGAGCAACAACTGCTGGCCTTTGAAAACGAGTGTGTCATTTTAACTTGGCGTGTCACAGGCCCTGCTTTTGAAACAAGGGACCACAAAGGAGTGTCCACCCTCGGAGCAAGTATAGGCCTCGGGGTGGCCGCAAATGCAATGCGGGCATTCCGTGGAATTAGCGTGTGTGCACATTCCTGACGCTCTGTCTGTCTGTCTGATGGCTGATCTATACCCCACAGTACAACAGTGTCGCTTGCTGAAAGGTCTGATCTTCAAGCACGTTGTTAGCTTGAAGATCAGACCTTTTAGGCAAGCCACGTATATGCGTAGCCTACACATCAAGCTTTCATATGTAAAAGGTCAGAAAGCAGAGCAGCAAGCAGACACATTAAGTCACTTAACTCCCTACTGAGTTGACGAGCACCCAGCACAACAGGCTTTTCAGCCTGTATGGTTAACATATTATAGTATTAGTGGTATATTATACGTTCACAAACAATTCTACCGTTGGCCCGCCACGCTGAAATGAGCCTATTTCTAAACGGATTACTTTATTATAATAAAGTTATTAGCTCACATTCACACGCTCGGAATGTATTTTCACGCGCAGGTCTTAGTTTAATGAATAATAATCCATTTGCTAGCCTTTGCAAATGCTCTAGTGTCAATCAGTTGTAAGAGAAAACTCTCTCTCTCTCTCTCTCTCTCTCTCTCTCTCTCTCTCTCTCTCTCTCTCTCTCTCTCTCTCTCTCTCTCTCTCTCTCTCTCACTCTCATTCTGGGGCCATTCAGGGAGGATGAATGTTGGAAATGTTAAGGCTTGGGGCCAGTTTGATGCCTTTGTGCGTAGGCAGAGAGAGAGAGA
>NC_137618.1:29027010-29034510 GCF_963280865.1 Gymnoscopelus braueri
CAATGTGAGTGCTTCCTACTGGTTACATCACTGATGTAGATAAACCATGTCACATACACACACATACACGCAAGGCAAGCACGCATGCACACACACACACACACACACACACACACACACACACACACACACACACACACACACACACACACACACACACACACACACACACACACACACACACACACACACACACACACACACACACACTTGACCACACATACCGTACATCTGTCCTTCTATCAGTGAAGCCCTGATGACTTTTAGTGTGCCCCCCCGCTCCCTCTCTCTCTCTCTCTCTCTCTCTCTCTCTCTCTCTCTCTCTCTCTCTCTCTCTCTCTCTCTCTCTCTCAGTGTGCATCCCCAGAGGGCAGAGGAATTATTCACTCGGCCTAGTTGGACACTGTGTGTGTGTGTGTGTGTGTGTGTATAATGTATGTGAGGGACTGTGTGTAGAATGAGTGTGCGCATGCTCTTGTGCCATAAGAAAAGATTATGACGACGATGATGTGCATGCATGCGTGCGCGCATGTGTGTGTGCGTGTCTGTCATGCCGAGGGGAAGGGAATATCTCTACTGTATGTGACTAGATCTGTGGCTATGAAAGATATGAGAAAGAGAGAGGGAGAAAGAGAGAGAGAGAGAATGGGAGAGAGAAGAGAGGGGGTGGGGCTAGGATGGAGAGAATGAGACAGCAGTAGTGACAGAGGGAGGGGAAGACAGGAAGAGGCAATATATGGAAGCAGGACAGAAATACAGTAGTAATGTTATATCGTCACTGTTGGGTGGAAACCTTGTATGTCCAAAACTGTTAATTTTCAGGAAATATAAATATAACCCGTGTTCCAATAGTTCCAATGTAGTTATTGTTTATTCACAAGGTCTTGTTAATACTTTTCATCGGTTAAATATTTATAACCCACTGACAGACTTCACCACATTCACTTTCACTAACCAGCATTTCATACGACAAAGTAGGGAATTAATTAACAAGAAGAAAAAAAAACATACAAATTTGAAATATGGAGATACAAGGTTTCTGCCATATAGTGACGACATAAATATTAATTTGGAAGTGATTACATTTTGAATTTGTATTTAGAGCTCTGGGTTAATTATGAGCCCAGCATGGCGCAGCGGCCCCCCCCCCCTCCGTGCACGCACACGCCTCTTCCTCTCTCCTCTCTGTGTTCAGAGAAGAAGAGCTCTTCTCTCTGGAGGACTGAACTCCTGCCCTTCCCCCCCCCTGTTTGGGGGTTAAAGGTCATATAGAGATGTTGGGCCCTAGGCCAGCCATGCCCACGCACAGAAACACATGCAGAGGTGTAAAGTAACTAAGTGCATTTACTCAAGTACTGTACTTAAGTATAATTTCAAGGTACTTTACTTGAGTATTTCCATTTCTTGATATCGTATACTTCTACTCCATTGCAGCTGATCTCAGAGGCAAATATTGTACTATTTACTCCACTACTTTTATTTGATAGCTTTAGTTACTAGTTTTTTTTTTTTCTTCTAGATTTAGACATAGCATATTGAATTAAATTAATATAAAAATCTACATTATATAATGCCTTGTGAGCTTGTAGATTGGCTATTTTTGAAAAGCCAATGTACTATATTGTACAATAGGGCTTAGTATTGTTGCACTGTGGTATAGTTACTTTTACGTAAGTCCTTCTTCCACCACTGCACGCACGCACAGACTCACAGATGTGAGGACATTTCTGTGTGTGTGTGTGTGTGTGTGTGTGTGTGTGTGTGTGTGTGTGCGCACACGCACACCCTGTTCTTAGGCTAAACGGTAACATTAGTTAACAGAGTTTAAGAAAATACACTCATTAAGCGCTTCAGGCTGTGTGTGTGTATATTGCATGTGTGTGTGTGTGTGTGTGTGTGTGTGTGTGTGTGTGTGTGTGTGTGTGTGTGTGTGTGTGTGTGTGTGTGTGTGATTGCTGCAGTGTGCCCAGAGTTGTGCCCAGAGTTGTATTGTTGCCCTCTCCTACTTCATGTGTTTAAATACTCTCTCTTTCTCTCTCTCTGTCTATCTTTTCTGCCAGTCACTGCTCCAATTTTATTTTGAGAAATAGCGGTCACTCGTACGCACGCACGCACACACACACACACACACACACACACACACACACATACACACACACACACACACACACACACACACACACACACACACACACACACACACACACACACACACACACACACACACACACACACACACACACACACACACACATACACACACACACTCACACACACACGGGCACACACTTGCACCCTCATGCATGCACCACCATTATTCTTCATCATCAAAAATTAATGGAGCTAATTAGTAATTAGCAAGATGAGTAATGAAGCTAACTCGTTCACTTTTAGAGTCCTAGACACGTACAGACACTCAATGACAAACACTCCAGTCGACTATTTTTAACACGCCCACTCAACGGGCCCACTTGCAATATCCTCATTCCTCACAGGTTGAGTTGAATTGATTGTTATAATAAACGTCTCTCTCTCTCTGTTCCAGGTTCATTCCGGGGCAGGGCGTGGTGTTGTACCCGCAGATCGGGGACAAGCTGGACATCGTGTGTCCGCGGGTGGAGAGCATGAGCGACAGCGTGGAGTACTTCAAGGTCTACATGGTGCCCCGGGAGCAGATGGAGAGCTGCACCATCACCAAGGCGGACACGCCGCTCCTCAACTGCGTCAAGCCCGACCAGGACGTCAAGTTCACCCTCAAGTTCCAGGAGTTCAGCCCCAACCTGTGGGGGCTGGAGTTCTTCAGGGGGAAGGACTACTACATCATCTGTAAGTCACTGCTGTTAGCTGCTTCTCTTTACGTTGTGTGGTCAGTGGTCGGTGTCGTTTTAAGGGTATGGAGATACAAATGCTAGCTTGCCATTAGCTGCGTTGTTGGCCAGTTTGAAACTGATTTAGCTGGGGACACCCTGGAACCCCCTCAAGGACCCTGGGCGGGTCCCTGGACCCCACTTTGGGAACCAGTGTACACTATCTTTGTCTGAGTGGTAATCACAGTAAAGAATGCCCCCCCTGGGTATCATAGCTTTAATAGACTTCCTCGCTTACGAGAGGAACTCACTGGAAGCTCTGGTGGCTCTGCATGGCATTCTAGGATGTATGGAGACTTTATTCCAGTGATTCTCTACCGTTGTCATTTCAAGGACCCCCAGTTTCATATAAATTAGGCCACGGACCCCCACTTGATACCATTTTCATCTCTGGGACCCCAAACTACACTGTAAAAGCCTCTGTTTATTTAACTCTGAGAGTGTACTGGTCCATTTGGTTCCATTCGTACATTCTCAGAGTTACAGACCTATAAGGGTACATTTTGGGTCCACTTAGGGGACCCCCTGGGACCCCCCTCAATGACCCCACATTGAGAACCACTGCTTTATTCAAATGTAGCAGCCACGGAACCATCCTCCCGATGGGGTTCTGTATCCCAGCCACCCAGGCTGAGGCATATAGCGCCGCTCGCCAAGCCAATGCCACCGCGTTGCAGGTGGCTGGCTGGCACGTCATCACTGATTGACAGTCAGGTCCTGTGGCCTGGTGGCGGCGGGGGTTGGGGGGGGTCTATGCCCCCCCCCCCCCTCCCCCGGTCTGAAAGATGGGTGGTGGACCGTACCATCTGTGTATGGCTGATGGGGGGGAAGGTGGATGGGGGTGGTGGTGTGTGTGCCGAGGACAGGACCATCTGCGAGGCTCCTTCGCCACCATCTGTGAGCTGTCACTGTTGGAGAGAACCATATCTCTGACCGACTGGAAGGAGATGAGGAGAGGGGGGGGGGGGGTGAAGAAAGATAATAAAGAAAATGAAGGATAGGAGAAGCAAGGAAAAAAGAGGAAGTGGAGAGCTGCTTACAGAGGGACGTGCCGTAGCAGCGAGACGTCCTGCGTTTTTTAACTCTACCGCATAACCAGCGTGCGACGGCAAACTCCTGCTGCATTGTTGTTGCTGTACCGAGAGAGAGAGAAGAATCGATAACGTAAAAGTCAGATTTTGCCCGGTGTCCTCTCTGCAGTCTGGAGGCACAGGGGAGGAGGGTCTGGCAGGCAGCCGGCTGAGGAAAACGAGTTTAGCCTCACAATACGGCCCATTCTCCTCGACTTTACAATGTCTGAAAAGAGAGCTGGCTGGCTGCAGGGACCACTGCCTCTATGACATGGTGGAGGGCTGCCCGCCCGGGCTGGTTCCATGTCGGGAGAGATGTGGTCTCTGTTTGTCTTAGCATAACAATAATAATAGTAAGAATAGTAAGAATAATGTGTTTTATTTGTATAGCACTGAATTTAGAAAGTGATTTATACAGCTCAACTTTTTATGTTCTTTCATAAATTGTTGCCCTATGCGTCGTCATACAAGAGAGTCACACAAAAGTAATGAAAATAACAGATCTACAAGCTCAGTGTGTGTGTGTGTGTGTGTGTGTGTGTGTGTGTGTGTGTGTGTGTGTGTGTGTGTGTGTGTGTGTGTGTGTGTGTGTGTGTGTGTGTGTGCACGTGCTGCTCTCTGCCTATCATTGACGTCCTAATTATTAATAACCCTGGCTGTCTGTCTGTCTGTCTGTTGATTGGGCAACAAAGCAAAAGCGTTATAGCCGCACACACACACATACCTACATACCTACATACCTACCTACCTAGAGAGAAAGGGAGAGAGAGAGAGAGACGGAAGCAAATCCAATCTTAAACTTAAAAAAGGAGTAGAAAATTCAATTCTGCAGCACTTGCAAATTAATGTATCGCCTCCCCTCTCTGCTGTTAGCCTGAATGCTAATGCGTACCTTAGAGAGAGAAAAAACAGAGGGATGGATAGAGGGAGGGACGTAGGAATGAACTGAGAGGGAGCGACAGGGTACAGAAAATGAGACTGAGAGACAGAGAAGAAGCAGAAAGAGACACAGAGGTGTGTGCAATCTTGTTGTGTGCATGCGTGTGTGAGTGCATGTATGTGACTGTATTTGCGTGTGTTAATGTACACAGGAATGCATGTCTATATGTGTGTGTGTGTGTGTGTGTGTGTGTGTGTGTGTGTGTGTGTGTGTGTGTGTGTGTGTGTGTGTGTGTGTGTGTCCGTGTGTGTGTGTGTGTGGGGGGGGGGGGGTTGGCATCGTGGAATCCTCATCAGGGAGCATTCATTTCATCAGCGTTTTTTCTTCTTTTTTTTTTACCGAAGGGCTCGATACGTAATTAATTAACGAGCCTTTTAATCTGCCGTCGCTCCTTGTGATTATCAACCAGTCTCCCTCATCAAAAGCTCGCCGTTTCAATCCCCAGAAATTGGATTAGCGCTGCGTCGCCCTCTAGACTAGACAGTTCAAATCCTCAGTGTTAATTTAACTCTGAGTGTCGTACAAATGTAACAATTTGGTTCCATTTGAGTTTCAGACCCGTACGGGGTCCATTTGGTTACATTTGTACACACTCTCATGTCTCCAAACACCTTTAGCCGTTAGTAAATTAAGATTTTGCATCTATATGACTGTAATATATTTGTCTATGGTATACAAGAGCATAATGAATCTTAAAGAATTGATTTAATATGATATATGATACATACTGTATATTTGTTTTTGAGATGAAACTGTACGTACACATGCAGCCTTCTGCTGGCTTTTATGATAGCAAAGGTGCAGTCTGGCGTGCTTGATTGTGTGTGTGTGTGTGTGTGTGTGTGTGTGTGTGTGTGTGTGTGTGAGAGAGAGAGAGAGAGAGAGTGTGTGAGAGAGAGAGAGAGTGTGTGAGAGAGAGTGCACGCGCGCGATGGCCCACAATGCTGCTCCACTTGAGAGCAGCTGAGTTTGACATGATTGTTTGAGGCAGTGCCGCCTGGGGACAGAGAGACCACTGAACGACATGATTATATGAGCTAAGAGAGAGAGAGAGAGAGAGAGAGAGAGAGAGAGAGAGAGAGAGAGAGAGAGAGAGAGAGAGGAGGGGGCAGATTGAAAGGGAGCTAAAGAATGAGAAGCGGGGCAGAGAGTGAGAGAATGAGACGGAGAGAGTGAAAAAGAGCTAAAAAGGGACAGAGGGTCAGAGGGCGCGGAGAGAGGGAGTGAACGTGAAAGAGAGCTAACGAGCGAGGGAATGAGGGCGCGCAGAGAGAGAGAGAGAAAGAGAGAGATAGAGATAGAAAGAGTGAACGATGTAAACATGGAAGGATGGCAGGAGGAAGGCAAAAAGGAACAGGGACACAGAAAGGGAGAGACGAGAGACAGCAGTGAGACAGAGAGTCGGAGAGACTGCAGGACAGAAAGGAAAAGAGAGAGAGATAAGGAGGGCAGGGCAGGTGAAGGACGAGGTTGGTTTTATGGCCGTGCAGCTGCAAACTCCATTAAGATTATAATCACCTTTGTCTTTAGTCACAATAGAAAACCATGCTGTCATTGGCCTCCGCCTCCTCGACCCCCTGAGTGATGACTGGGGGTCCCCGGACCTCACTTTGAGAATCACTGACTGCGTTAGCACACCGTTAGCCCCTCCAGACCTCTGGGAGTATCAGATAGGGATGGGTGATATTGACAAAAAAACTATGATTGTGTGTATTTGTGCATGTCTATATGCAAGAGTATATGTATATGCACGTGTGTGTGTGTGTGTGTGTGTGTGTGTGTGTGTGTGTGCGTGCGTGCGTGCGTGCGTGTGTGTGTGTGTGTGTGTGTGGGGGGGTCATCACGCAATACACCCCGTCAGAGAAGATTAGGGCACTGGGTGCTGACACGACCCCCGACCCCTTGCCTCCATAGCGACGGCCTCACGGCTCCACAGTAACCACGGCGATGTGGCAATTAGACACATCGCTTAGATCACATCTATGTGTTTGTTTTCTCATTATTCTCTCCATGCCTGTGTTTCTTTCTGGAGCATCCTCTCATTTCCTCCATTTCATTCCATTCCATTTCCCCCTCTCTCTCTCTCTCTCTCTCTCTCTCTCTCTCTCTCTCTCTCTCTCTCTGTTGTAATGCTGTATTGTCTGAGTGTTGGTGAATAGTATTAATTACTCAGACAGAGGAAGGATTGTTACTGGAGAGTTCCATTAGCACAGGGAGGAAATTGAGTTAACGCGTGTGCGTGTGTGTGTGCGCGTACGTGTGTGTGGTTATACTGGCTTACCATTAGGAGTCCACGAAGTTAAAGGGTGTCAGGTCAATGATTTGGCAAGGATAGAGGTGTGTGTCTATGTGTGTTTGCGTGCTTGCATGCGTGTGTGTGTGTGTGTGTGTGTGTGTGTGTGTGTGACTAAAATCAACTATTTATTTGTGGGTTTTCCCACGTTTAACGAAACCTGCCACCCTCTCCTCTCCTCTCCTCTCCTCTCCTCTCCTCTCCTCTCCTCTCCTCCTCTCTGCTGGTGTGTTATCTGGTAGCTGTAAGACCAGTAGTAGTAGAAGTAGAAGTGTAAATCCTTTAGTGAGGGTCTTGTATGAGTGTACTCTATCCTCCAGTCAACACCAC
>NC_137618.1:29039510-29042010 GCF_963280865.1 Gymnoscopelus braueri
TCACTCTTTTCGCTGCTTTGCATGCTCTGCTGGTTGTTGTGGGATTATAGTCTGTTGGTCTCTCTGTAGTGTTTTGGCTTTTGACACATTACACTGATCTAAGATGCAGCACAGATGCACCTTTGTGTTAGAACTTTGTGTTTCTCTGTATGTGTTACTACCGAGATTGATCAGAAATCAATTGACCATTAGAATCATTTAAGCCTGGCACCGTCATACGATGGAAATAGCCGATCTACACGCTCACAATGTGTCGCAATGCGACACGTTGCCGACCCGAAAATGTATTTTCTGTTTACTAAAGAGCTGGAGAGACCGTCAGAGCCCTGTTACTGAACACTCTATAGCAATGGCTATTTAAAGACCTATTAAAAAAATATCACCCCATTTAAAAAAATGTTTTTGCCTATAACGACTTGCCCAAAATAGGGACGCTATAGGGTTTGAACTGATTGTTTTTTGTTCTTTGTGTTTGCTGCAGATCCTTCTGACCCAAGACCACCCAAAGACAACCCCACCAGACTGCCACACCCGCCCAAGCATGAGAACAACAAACCAAATAACGAAGTGCTGGAGAAGACAGGTGAGAGAGCCAGAGAGACGCTCATCCAGGGATTCATTGAAACCATGTTGTGTGTTCGTCCGTGTTTGTGGAGTCAGCTTCAAACAGAGAGGGCACGCAAACCCCGTACTTAGTTAACTGGGGTCCCCCAGGGCTCTATACTTGTTCCGATCCCCCCCCCCCCCGCGCGCGCTCTACACCAAATCTCTTCTCTGAAAATAGCAGATCTACAAGCTCGCCCTCAGAATAGCAACGCTAGGGTTCAATTGGTTAATAAGCAAGGCAAGAGTGTATGTGTGTGCTGGGATGTGTGAAAATGTGTTTGTGTCCCTGTGTGTGTGTGTGTGTGTGTGTGTGTGTGTGTGTGTGTGTGTGTGTGTGTGTGTACGTGCGTGCGCGTTTGTGTGCTCGTGAGTGTGTGTGCGTGAGTGTGTTCAGAAAGAAAAAGGTCAGCAATCCATCAGGCTGGTAATTGAATGTTGCCCATAATGCCGATATCCATCGCTGCGGCTTCTCAGGGGCTGATGCAGTCCTTCTCCTTGGGGGCCGGGGGGCTCGATACAGCCCTCAGCCCCCTGCAATTCAGACCACAGGCCCCCAGGACAGAGTCAGAACCCCCCCCACATGGTTCCACTTGTACACTCTCAGAGTTACGGGGATCCTTGAAATGTAAAAGTTTGAGAACCACTGGTGCAGAGGGGAAAAAAAGGAGGGGGCCCTAGTATAGACCCCTGGGGGACTCCGGTCAACAAAGTATATAGGGTTTATAATCCCCCACCCCCTCCAAAAACTGCTGAAATGGGACCAAACATTTGCACCATGCAGTGAGTTTGGGGGAAAGAGGAACAGAGTGGAGAACTGACCTATATAAACAACCTTCCATCCGTCCGTGTGTCCGTGATTGGCTGCAGGACAGATGGGGGAGGTGACTTTGTTCCTGTGTTCCTTCCCAAATCCCAGCGACAGCCAGCCCATAAATCCACGCTGGCGCAGCGCTCTGCCCGCGTCAGCACCTTCCTCTCCTCCTCTCTGTTTTTCACTCTGTTTTTCCATCCATCCATCCGTCCGTCCGTCCGTCCATCCATCCCTCCCTTCTGCCCTCCATCCCTCCCTCGCTTCTTCCTTCCCTCCCTTCTTTCTTCTGTCCATCCATCCGTCCATCCAGGGTTCAGTTTATAAAGAAAACAACAACACTTAACCACTTAATCACACCTACATTAACCACTTAAGCCCTATATACTTCATGATACAACAAATAGCGGAGATAGCAGATCTTGCAAGCTCCCAAAAATCTCCCAAATAGAGACGTCAGGGTTTAATGTGGTTAACTTGCATCGTTATTGAAATTGGTTAATTGTGATATTATCAAACGAATATCAAACATATTAGACAGTTTATATTTTCTGAAAGGAAATGTAATTAATTCAGTCTGATCAGAAGTAGGGATAAAACATATCCCCACCAGCCATAAAAATTGTAGATATCAATTGGGATATCAAAAGCAGATGCATGAATTCCCCCCACCCACTCACACATCCATCCATCCCTCCATCTCGGAGCAGAGCAGCATATGGGTGTCAAGAGGTTCTGAGGCAGCATAATCCCCTTGTAAAACAACGAGATGGTCCCTCACTTTTGGGCTGCCTGCCATATCCCTTATCTAACACACACACACACACACACACACACACACACACACACACACACACACACACACACACACACACACACACACACACACACACACGCACACATGCCACGCAAGCCCACTTCCATGGCATGAGCAGAACTTGTAGGGCCCCTGGGGGGGGACACAGCGCCAGACAGGGGGAGACAGTAATCCTACTGCCCAGGGAACGGGCTCACGTCCTGTGGGAGAGAGGAACAGACCCGCCCTGGAGGTGCTGGAAAAACTCCCAGCTCCTGCAGAGAGCAACG
>NC_137618.1:29047010-29074510 GCF_963280865.1 Gymnoscopelus braueri
CGGCGCCCTCACGGTGTTGACGGTGGTTCGACCTAGTTCGAAGTGTCACAGCAATGTTGTGATGGTGCCGGCGCTCACGCCTAATTTATACTCCGTTGTACGACGGAGTCGCACGCCAAAAATGCCGGATCTATAAGCTCACAACACAGTGGATCCGTGATCGACTGAGCTTATAGCTAGCTTATTTCTGGCTTGCACCACCATTGTACGACAAAGTATAAGGCTGGGTATAAGGCTGGGACAAGTATTTCAGGCTACTGTAAAATGCCTTGCTCGTATGGTCAGCCCTTTGGTCACTTGACTCAGTAATTTTGCACCGTAATTCTGTAGGTAAGACAACTGTAAATACATTAATGTTTGTATTGTATATGGAATCCTGGGTTGTTACGATAGCCTTATTCACCTTTTTAGGAAAGCAAAGGAAAAACAAAAAACGACACAAAAAAACGTACTGAATGAAAAAAAAATGGAATACACTTCAGTAAAAACAGAGCATACTACTTTTTTGGTAAATAGCTTGTGTAAATATTGACCAGAACCCAATAAAACATTTTTTTATAAACTCTTAAAGTAAGATGTTTTGTATAAAATTTGAATTTTTTGCTATGTATTTTAGCTAGCGCTCGATGGAAAAGCCCGTGTCCCTCACACTCCTTTCCCTTTTGCACTGTTTCCATGGTGATTTGGTTTAAAAAAAAAGAAAACAGAGAGAAACTTGCCAAACCGACTGCTGCATATTTGTGCCATAGGTGTGTACCATAAATATTTATTGAATTATTATTATTATTTTTGTTCTGTTTATGATTTGGTTTCTGTCCAGTTTGTAAGTAAACACAGTATTATGATTGCGTTGTTTGTTCATCTACCCCTGGTTTTTAAATTCTGTTTTCACATGGTTATACTCCCCCCGCCCCCCCTCCTCGTTGCAGTTCAAGATGGCCGCCGTGAGAAACTAAATGTTTCAAAAACACTTTCAAAAGAAACGGAAAAAGTGATGACACACACATTCCACCCAGTCTGTTACGAACTGAAAATGTTTTTCAATAAAAAGGTTTTTCCTATGGACGTGGTGTCTGGCTGTTTCGTTTTGTTGCTCCACTCTCACTAGGGTTGCCAAGTACATGACATTCAAATAAGGGACACCCGGCCGGGCGTCCCTTGTTTCCAAGAAAAATAAGGGACGTCCAGAGAAAATCTCACTGTATATATGTACAGTTTTTGTAAATTATATTAACAACTTAAACCCCAGCATCCATAATCTGGAGGGAAAATGTGCCAAAAATAGCAGATCTACAAGCTCACAACGTGTTGCACTTTGACGCGGTGTGAGCTTGTAGATTGGGTATTTTTGGTGAAGAGATACTGTAGAGGGAAAAGGGGCAGACCAAGTATTGAGGGTTGGTTTACACATTAAGGAAAAGCATGAATTTACACTGATGATAGTGCTATCAAACAAGTCTATGAAGCTGAAAATATGTGAGTATATTTAATATGCTGAATGTAGTAGGGTCCCTGCTTCATCTCTCTCTCCGCTAAGGGGTCCTTGGCTTGAAAAGCATTGAAGACCCCTGGTCTAGAGGGTTTAATTTAAGTGGTTAACAACCTGTATTATAGTATGTATATGAGCTGTGATTGATTCCCCAAAAATGAGCAGCAAAGTGTGTCCCTTATCAGTGCAATAAGGGACACATAAGTCTTAGTTTCCAAATAAGGGATGATTCCGCATAAGGGACAGTTGGCAACCCTAGTTTTGTTGCTCCGCTCTCACAGCAATTGTCACATTTCATGATATCGTGTCGGGAGAAAACCCGATACCTTTCTGGAAATGGAAAAAGATAACCTATGTTCCAATGGACCCAAGACATTTAGTCTCAGCTCTTAATTTGTATGGTAAACATTTTCCAAATCTTTTTGAAAGTAGCGAAAATACCCGATCTATACAAGCTGATTATTTGCCATAATTATCTAAATCTAAAAAGCAACAAGTAACTAAAGTTTTCAAATGATTGGAGTAAAAAGCACCAATCAGGCCTACTCCACTAATATGGGGGGTAATGTGGGATTCTAATCATCTGACCATGAAGTTGACTATGCAATCTAGGTTGAAGTCACAGTCATACCATTTTCAGTTAAAAGTTATTTGATATATTTTTTTCACTAATAGAAGAACCCAAACACTCACATGGGCCAATTTTCTTTTAAATAGATAAATAAATAAATAATTATTATTATAATAATGATGTAACACAGCACAAATATTCTGTTGAAACAAAGTACAGCTATTTAAAAGTTTGAGAACCATTGGCCTAGAAAGTAGACACACTGTGAATGTTATTGGTAGACACTGCCCTAAGTAAGGCTGCACGCGGGCTCTTTGAAATCCTCCAGTTGCCCCGCCCCCTTCCCCCACACGGTGCTGTAAACAGACATGAGAGGTCTCCATTAGGCTACTGGCTACAAGCTATGTTTTGTACGTAAAAGACAAAAAGAGTGAAATAAACAATGTAATGAAACGTTCTACCTTGTGGAAGTTAAGAAGAGCTGTCAGTGTTGTCAGGGACTGAAAAACAGCCGAGTCACATCTTTGACCGTTGAAAGACTCGTCGTTACAAACTGTTGTTTTTTCCCCCTTCCCCAGGTGAGTTAACAATAACATTTATGTATTCAATAGAGCTGAATTGTGTGTAATTAGTATTATTTTACTTGGTGAAACAACAGCTAGTCACCAGTCAGGATTAAAGCACTGTTGTGTGCTTTGAAGTGAATATGTAACTTAACTGTTTACCAATTATTGTTTAATTATACTATTTATTTGTTTGATGAAATGAAAGCATGAATGACTTGTTCAAGGTCTGCAAATGATGACAAAAGGAAAAGAGGGACTCGATTTTTAGCAATGTTTCTGAGCTGGAAGAAGCATGA
This sequence comes from Gymnoscopelus braueri, assembly GCF_963280865.1. Classification (NCBI taxonomy): domain Eukaryota; kingdom Metazoa; phylum Chordata; class Actinopteri; order Myctophiformes; family Myctophidae; genus Gymnoscopelus; species Gymnoscopelus braueri. The sequence continues at coordinate 29,049,933 of NC_137618.1, forward strand.
CTGACAACCCTTGTCAGTTGTCACTTGACCATGAAGGATATACCTATTTAGGATATAACTATTTAGGCTATCTATATGTCTACTGTATAACAAGTACTCTGCTTAATCTAGGCGTTTAAGTGCAGTTCTACCATTATTGTAGTAATTATTAATTACCGTAATAAAAACAAAATGTAAAAATACTGTATTCATGTAAAAGTTTCAAAATATTAAAATGAGAAATCTAAAAGGTGTGCTCACATGCATACTCCTGCACAATGTTGAGTATGTTGAGCGTTAATATCTCATTGGGCTTAAAAGCAATTGAAAATACATATTACAATTAAAGTTGAGTACTTTGTTGACACCTGACCTGAGTAGCTCCGTAGTTGAATATCGGTCAACTATCCAATATAAAACTTAACTTTACCGCAGCCCCCATGACTGTCTAGCAATGAATATGTTCAGTGGCTGTACCTAGCATACTGTGCCTAGGCTGTGTATGTTGTGACTTGTGACAGGATACAGCATACGTATACTAGGCTGTGTATGTTGTGTTGTGGTATTGTTGAAGTTGTCGTGAAAGGGTACAATATACATGTATGTCAATTTATTTAGTTCTTTCTTTCAGGCACTCAAGGCATATTATGATGTTCCTCCCAACCTACTACCATAGGAGCCATGCACACCGGTACAAAAGAAGGTACTATGAATCTCCACGCAAGCCTGGTAGACCACCATCGGAGGCCGGCTACCAATGGGGGGCTACCAATGGTGAGTGAGAAGATGGCAGCAGGGAGAACGGTGCCCGTTCGTCACTGCCATTGACACCGGGAGCTCCCAGCAGGGGAGAAAAGTACTGCCGAGCTAGCCAGATGTATGGAGGATCGACGTGACTGGAGACGCCGCTGGAGGGCTCATCCGGGGATGAACTAGAGAGAGGGGGTCTCTATCTCTCTGTCCATGGTTTCCAATGTCTGACCCTGGCCATCACTTACACAACTGATGAAGTCAAGTAGAAGACGGCTCAAGGTAGGAACATTGTTTTTTTTGCTGCTGCTGCTGCTTGTTTTGTATGCTGTGTGTATACTAATGTGATTCAAGCTGTTGTACTGTTGCTGTCATTTTGGGACCCAATGACTGGATTGCAATGAAACATGTTCAGTGGCTGGTTTCTGGCTCTGGAATTGAATGCTGATGTGAATCTGCAGTTTGTATGTTGTGTTGTGTCTGCCGTTGAAGGTAGTGATTTGTAACTGGAACAGTACGTGTATGTGTGAGTTTGCTCACACATTTGGGCTTTGACATAACAGTCAATCAATTTGGAATAGAAGACCGATGTGGATCTACAGTATGTCTCCTTTGTCGTGGCTGCTGTAGTGATCTGTAACAGGGTGGCTGTATTGGTTCATGACTGGCTTGGTGGCAACACCGCTGTCTATGTACTGTAGCAGGGCTCGAAATTAGCTTTTTTTTTACTTGGTAGCACTGGTGCTCCTAATTGAAAAATCTTGTAACACCAGAAAGAAAATTAGGAGCACCCACCAATATATATAACATAAAATGGTGAAAGTAGCCTTAAAAACACATGGTAGGCCACCACTGGGCCTTTATGCAATATCCTGGGGGGAGGATTTAAAATAAGGTGTCCTGGCTCTGGCTGTCCTTCTTCCATCCATAGGTGCCATCACCACTTTTAAAGTAGTATTGCCAAAATGTCTCACCGAACATAACATGGTGTGTGCATTGGATAAAAGACTGAAAGATAGCCTACCTATGTTTGTGTGATTATTGTATGTATGAATGAATGAATAATATATATGTCCGGACAATTTCTTGACCCATCCCACATGGGATTATCAGACAAAAAAACTAAAACAAAAAATCAGTGTACCCAGCCAACAACTCAAAATACATCCTGATTTTGAACAAGCCACATACACTACATACATTCATATATACCTGCACATAGAATATATAAAGATAATAAATATGAAAGTTAATCTATTATAAGTCACCCTTCTTCTCCTATCCCACGCTTTATAAAGATATTCTCTGCAAAAATATGACAAAAAATAAATTCAATTAAAACCCCATTCTCATAATCTATCAGGTTTAGATCAGGGGTGTGGACTTTTTTGAACAATATTCCTCTCAGATCATGATACAAAGGACACAATAAAATAAAATGGATTTCATTCTCCACCTGATTCAGATCACAGTATTCACATATTCTATCCTCCTCAGCTACGCCCTTATATCTTCCTGTTTCGATATGTAATGGCAGAATGCCACATCTTATCTGTGCACAAAGTGACCTCTGACTTTTAGCCAAATTATACAAAACATATTTCTCACATTTATAATCTTCTTAACACATCGGGTGCCAAACACGGTCTGAACCGTGTTTGCGCAGAGTAGCGGTCCGGTGCCGAACACGGTCCAGACCGTGAAATATGTCTTTTTGTTTTTTTCGTTTTTCTCCACACGGGCGGGGCTAGAGCAGCTCTGGGAGTACCCATTGTGATCTTGAGAAGGATAGGCCAGATAGATCACCGGAAAAACAAAAACATGGCTGCCGTCCACTTCCTGTCTATTTCCTTCTTTAAAACACCTATATCTCCGAATCTGTTTCCGGTGGGGAAAACCGGTCATGCGCGATGCGCGATCCCCCCCCATTGTAACTCGCGAGTGAAATGTTATCGTTCCAGGCTGTAGCCAGGGTCATCGCGCAACATGAATGGATGTTTTTTTTTACATGGATTTGCTCCTCGTGGAGTCTAGAGCTTTAAACAGCAAAGCGCAGTCAATGGGGAGAATGCTGGCACCCAACGTAAGTTGTTATGAAAAAATGCTGGCACCCAATGTGTTAAAAAGACTATGTTCTTAATTTTGTCTTTTGCCAAATTTCTTTTGACCAAGCTTGTATGCATTTTGCCCGGATTCTGTATGTTTAAATTTGAAAGCTTCTAATAAACTTTGCATATTTTTAGTATTGGAAGTGTACCATGAAGATATATAGATGATGAGTAAGCGTCCCACTTTATCTGTATTCACCCAGGGGCATATGAAGCAAAGATAATGTGGGTGGGCCAAGGTTGGTGGGGGGGGGGGTCTGGGGGGTCTGTGGTCGTTTTGATAGTTTGTTCATGGATTGAATCCAATGAGGCAGAAACAAGAAACGGCTTGTCTGAAAGACCCGTGGGTCCTCCCCCAGAAACAGACCCATGTTTGAGTGAAACAAATGGGTAAATGTAGCTTTGCCGTCATAGAACTGCGTATAAAACCGGTTGCTGTATGTTCCCCAAGGGTGTTGTTTGTGATATTTTGTGAAAATGTAACACATGATGATGTTGTGCATTAAAATAGGCTAGTTGTATTATCCCATAATTATATGTGATATATGTTATGATAATACAGTCATATATTAAATCCAATACCTGTATTGGCCTAATCTTGTAATTGTTTGAAAGACATTCTTTTATTTATTTTTTAAGTCTTTTGACCTTTTGAGTTTGCGTAGACTAAAACTGAACAAAAACCTTTTGAGTTTGTCGACTAAAACGGTCATTACTATAGTAGTAACTCTGAACCAAACAAATGAATAAGTGAAGGTAGTTTTTTTGTGGTTTCATAACTTGACATTGACAGTGACGTTGTGGTAACAGTGGTTTCATTCACATATCACATGTCATCTTTGTTGTTCGCTGAAACCCTGTAAGGGTGGAGTTTGCGTCCGACACGGCATTCTAATCTGTTTTATCCTGTTTTACAAGAGTATTTACATGAATAACACACTTACTTTAAAAAAGGATTCTGGAGTTGTATACTGTGTAATAATATGTAGCTGAGAGACACTTCCAGCTTTCCAAAAATAAAGAAATGCAACTTTTCAGAGCATAAAGCAACAACAACAACAATAATAATACTACGTCTGTGCGTGTGCCCATGCAGCCGACTTCGCTTCTTTTGGGCTTGTTTTCGTAGACCCGGCCGCTCTTTTCTCTCGCAAAATCTATTCTGGACACACTAGTAATCACTGTAAATGTGTATTCACAATGCAAACATTGCCCCTGAGACATTAATTGTATAGGTGATTCCATCTACAAATCAAATTATTTCAGAAAGTACAACATGGATATAATATAACATGGATATAATCCTATTTGATATATTCAAAGCAATCCTGGTTGGTGGCCTTTAATCATCACAATCACTGGTCCAATATTAAAAGATTGGATTGAGCTCGCTCAACTCACACGGTCATTATGCTCAAGAGATTTATTTTTCTTTTGCATTACAGCACATTTAGCATTCTGTCAGCAGAATAAAATGGTGCTTGTGCATTAATAAGGATATTCAGTAAGATAGATTTCCTCACCCAAATGATCAAATCCAAAGCAATAACGGAAATAGCAGCACAATGCTGTCATATCTGTTCTATGCCTGGAGTTATGGGATTTATTATTATGATGTCTGAGATACGGTATAAGCTGTCACATCCATGAAATAAATATGGAAAATACACATGAGGTACACACAAGTAGAAGCAAACAATAATAAGGCGAAGGTCTATGGTTGACCTTTAAAAAGTTCATACAGTATTCATATACAGTGTGTGTGTGTGTGTGTATATGTATGTATGTATGTGTGTGTGTGTGTGTGTGTATATATATACTGCGCGCGTGTGTGTGTTTGTGTCACTATGTTCTACACAGCTACATTGTTTCAGTGATGTGGAAATGAATATGAAACGCATTCTTGATGAATTGAATACACAGGACAATCACTGTAAAATCGTACCTCTGTACTATTTGCAAACTGTTAAAGTATTCATTCAATCAATCAAAGTTGAAAAGATAAAAGAGCCAAACCATATGAAATAATAACATGAATGCATGGGAGTTGTTTAACAATTAACTCACAGTGCTCTGAACAGCTGACAGCAGAGCCATGTAGAGAGAGAGTCACAACAACGTGACTCTCTCTCAGCCTAGGGTTTCAGGCCATACGTCACATATGATATACAGTAGAAGAGTACAGTATATGACTTATGAACATTACGTTATGTCTGCATGTTGGTTCAACCTGAGGCAAGTGGCGTGTACAAGATATACAAATGACATTGACTTACAGTAATATGGTTTATTATGTTCTTTTTCTGCTGTGCTTCAACGGAGAAGTTGCCAATAGTTACTACTTTCTACTGTACGGAATGGCAAATGACACAGATTTAAATTCTGGTTCTGCATTTTCATTTCAGTTAAACTTCACTTCCTCTTTCTTATCATTTAACTTTACTTGTTTCTTGTCTTTTCTCCTCATTGGGATTTGTTCATTTTGCTTTGTGCAGTTTGCAAGTTTGATATTATAATTTGACGTGAAATGTCTCCTATTTTTAGGTTTAACAGGGACAAATTCATAATTGTTATTAGTTGATTAATTATTAATATAATTCCTGTTTTTTCTTCTTTTTCTCCTTGTCATCAACACAAAAGCCTGATAGATCTGTGAAGCCACTTTCAGCCTGGCATGGGTTCACTTTAATTCAGTTGAGATAAGTTATTATTTTAATGCAGACACACACATGCACGCACACACATAGCTGTGAGGCTCGCTGACATATTAAACATACATATTAGTGCATATGATCACTGTGATATTTATAGATGGTTGTGTGCAGAGATCCAGCCTGCAGCTCCATGAGAAGTTCAACATTTATTATGCATGACGTCGCCATCAGGCAGAAACCTCGTATCTCCATATCTCCATGTTTTTTCATAAATTAATGCAACTTCTTCATCATGCAAGAGTGACGCGCAAAAGTAGTGAAAATAGCAGAACTCAAAGCTCACAATGCAACGCTTTGTGAGCTTGTAGATCGGCTATTTTCACAATTTTAAAACGTTTTTGAAACAATAAAAAAGGAACGGTTTTGGACATGCAAGGTTTCCACCCGACAGCAACGATGAATGATAGAATGAAGGCTCCATCCTCATCAACCTTCATCGTCTCATCCCCTCTTTTCCTCATCTTCCATACCGTCTGCATCCTCCCCTCATCCCTCCCCTCTCTTCTTCCTCTGTTCGTGCTCTTCCTCCGTTCTGCCCTGTGGTCATTACATCTAATCTTATATTTATAGCATCATGTGTCCCCGCCTTCCTTTCAGCCCCTTTTATCTGGATTTCATTTCTTTCTTTCTCTCTTCCTTCCTTGTGTTCATTCTTTTGCCCTTTCTGGCATCATCTCCAAATGATGAATATAATGCTCCTCCTCCATCTCTCTTTCTTTCACACACACCTCTCTCTCTTTCTCCCCTCATCCCTTCATCTGAACTGACATCACCATGTTCCTCTCATTATTTGACCTGAAGACTTGTGTGTGTGTGTGTGTGTGTGTGTGTGTGTGTGTGTGTGTGTGTGTGTGTGTGTGTGTGTGTGTGTGTGTGTGTGTGTGTGTGTGTGTGTGTGTGTGTGTGTGTGTGTGTGTGTGTGTGTGTGTGTGTGTGTGTGTGTGTGTGTGTGCGCGCGCGCGCGCATTTAGGCGTGGATGGCCTCATCACCAGCCAATCATACGGATCAGTGCGGTGATCCACCAGCACAGACAAGCCACCTATTATATTATTTTTAGATGCTCTCTTTCTATTCTCCATCCCTCCTCCTATCCATCTCTCATCCCTCCATCTCCATCCCTCTATCCCCCATCCCTCCATACAACGGTATAAAAACCTGTCACTCATTAAAACTTCTATTCCCTCAACCCCAAACAGCTAATTCCGCCATTTATATTTATGAATGCAAAACCTCTCCATTAAAACAATGCAAATTGGAGTCCGATCTTCCTCGTTAAAGTTCTCTCTCACCCTCTGTGCTCACTCCCCGAAACCCGGAGATACGACCAATCCTGACCGCTTTGTGCTTTTGTCACGCTCCGCCGAGCCGCCAGGATATAAAACCCACCGAGCTGATATGGATGATCAACCAGGTCATTGGGCTTCAGGGACAGACAGACAGACAGACGGACGGACAGACACCAGGCCGTTGCCAGCAATGTCACAGATATGCTGCTAAGTAGACCCCCGGTGTAGTGACGTTTTTAGGGCAGTGGTCCTCAAACGTTTTCGTGTCAAGGACCCCCAAATTGATATGTAATTTGGCCACCAACCCACATCCGAAAATATTTTGTGCCATGGACCCCCAGAAGAGAAGATTTATGTTAAAACATTCTTAACACTTTCAATATTATTACATTTTTTTTTCTCCAAAAATAGCAGATGTACAAGCTGGAACTTGTATCTGCTATTTTTGAATATCCCACGTATAAAATGTGGATAAAGTGGTTAAAATGTTTGTGTTCCTGGGACCTCCTGGAACCCCCCCCCCCCCCCCCCCCACACAAGGACCCCTGGGGGTCCCCCAGACCCCACTTTGAGAACCACTGGTTAAGGGTTCACGGGTCAGCGAGCACGAGCAGAGGTGGGAGATATCCAACAGTTGGATCCCTTTTTTTCGCCGGCTGAATAATGATGATATTCTAATTGGAAGCTCGCAGTGTGCACACAGAGCACAGAGAGGAAGACCTATGGAGACCCACCTGGAGAAGAACCACAGAACAGAGAGATAAAAGGATGCAACAGTTAATCGCTCCACAGTGATTAAGCCATTCAATCCGGGAACGCATCTGTGTCACTAGATCTGCTATTTTTATAATCGTGAAAATGTGTGCAAATCTTTCAATATATACAGTATATATATATAAAGTTTTAACTCAAATCTTCGCTTCTGGGGGTCCCTGGAACAACAATATTTTGAGATGGGGAGGGGGGGGGTCCGCGGACGTATATATATAATTTTGGGGGTCCTTGACATGAAAAAGGTTTGAGAACCACTGATATTATAGCAACATAAGTGTTTCAGCAAAACTGTTAGGATTTAGAAGACATTTGTAGAATCCCCCAGAAGCAAAGATTTGAGTTACAAATCGTTGCTTTAAAAAAAAAATATATATATTCAAAGATTTGCACAAATGTTCAACATCTTTCAAAAAATAGCAGATATACAAGCTCATAGTGCGGCACTCGGGCCGCGCTGTATACCCAAAGAAATCTAAAAATGACACGGATGTGTTCCCGGTCTTAATGGATTAACGGTTGCACCTTGCTCCACAGCCAAACACAGTGGACAAAGTGTGTATGCAATCTCTCTCCAGTTAATGAATTGTCATCTGGTTGTGTTTCTTGTCTCTCAGAGAGGGATTATAGAGGTTTGTACCGCCTAAGCTCCACAGCCAACCTTACTTCATAACTGTCCTACGTTGCTGGCATGTTGCGGAAATCAAACGATCGTAAGCGCTGAGTACCTTTGTTACCTCAGCCCTACAGTATGTTACCTCAAAACTAACACTAAACTGTACCCTAACCTTTAGTCTAACGCCAAGCCTAACCCTAAACCTGGGGAGGAGCTACGCGGGGGCTTTGGTGGCTATTCATCTTATTCTTGGCCCTTCTCCAGGGTGGAGCCATTGCCCTTTTCTGCTGCTTCATTCAATATCTGTGCACTTCCTCCCTAGTCGGCTGCAGGTGTAATGCAGTTAATCAGTGTGTTGCCAGATTTTGCAAGAGAAACAAGCGGCCAGGTCTATGAAAACAACCCCCAAAATAAGTTTTACCACTCTACTTCACTTTATCGGATATTTGAAAATAGCAGATATACAAGACAAGCTCTCAATGTGGAACGTGCCACATCGCGACAGGTTGTGAGCTTGTAGATCTGCTATTTTCTAAAAATATCGGGGAAAAAGTCAAAGAAAATGAATATTTTTGAAACATTTTAACAACACAAATCTTGTACGGGGATCCCTGGCATAAAATATTGTCAGATTGGGGTCCGTAGACAAATACATATTAATCTGGGGGTCCTTGACATGAAAAAAAGTGGGAACCACTGGTTTAAAAAACAGTACGAAGCAAGCCCAAATAAGCAACTACACTTTAAAAACAAGCCCAAAGTTGCTTGTTGGGAGCAACTTTGGGGAGCAAAGTTGCTCCCCACCCTGCCTACTCCTCTGTAGGGCGTGGCCAGGAATAAGGTGAACAGCCACCAATGTTTATATCATATGAATGACAGGGGTCACAGGGCGGTTTTATCTGAGAAATTAACCCTAATTTCGCCGTCCTGCTCGGCCATTCCTGTCTCTCTCTCATTACTGTGTTTACTGTGTGAGCTCAGCTCCATGTGAGAGTCTGCATGGGGATCTGGTGCCATCAGCTCATTGCATCCAGCTCATTTACTCACGACCAATGAGAAATCACTTTCAGTGTTGCTAAGATACGACAGCCCTTCCCGTCTATAGGATATTTGGCTGCGTACATTCAAAACACAACACAAACAAGCATGGATTAACGTAGCCAGCACTACCCCGCAGAACAGAAGTGTCACGTCTAAAGGAAAAACAAAAAAGACGTCAGAAGAATATATTAATAGAACTGAGTGGGGGAAAAACAAGGGTGGCAGTCGAATCCATGATGTAATTGTAAACATGTATCACAAGAAAAGTGAGAAGCAGAAGCAAGGGGGCACTGACACAGTTCCTTGTTTGCCAAGTGACCACAGAGGCTAACATGGCCTGCGAAATAAGCGTGTTGATTTTGTTTTTAAAACCCACTTTTACTTAGGGCTATGCAAATATGACCAGTTAAACTACTGGGTAACCAGAAGAGTGGGCACATGACTCATGAGAAGGTAACAGGATAGGTGGGCAGTAGGGACATCTGGGCACCTCGATGTAAAATTGGCTATTTTGTTCAAAATGTTAAAAAAATATATATGAAAAATAGTCTAAAGTAAGATATACATGATTAGAATATGCTTAAACATTCGACAATTAAGGTCTAATATTTCTACAATTGCTACAAAACCTGTATATCCAGTCATTTAGGGGCATAAACAAGAAGTTGAAGGATAAGATTAAGTCTGATAACAAGTAAGACGCGCGAACGCGGTAAGCGAACGCAAAAAAAGAAAAAAAAGAATGAAAAAAAATATTTAAAAAAAAGTAACCAATAAAATGTTTTTTTTTTTTTTTTTTTTTAAATCTGCGTTAAAAGGAGCATCTTAGAAAAATACAAATTCACAAAAAAAAAACTTGGAATGTTTTTGAACAATTCAACAAAGTGTTTGAAGTGCCTGTTTCACCCACTTCCGGGGGGCGGAGCCAAAATCCGAGCCCGATGTATTTGTTCGTAGACCCCCACTTAGGGGGGGTAGAAAAAGTTTGGGAGCGATTCGGGCACTTTTCATTTAACATGGGGTTTCAATGGGGAGTTTTTAGGAGCCTTCTCCGGGGCGTGGCTTCCGGGGGAAGGGGCGGGCTTAAACGCAACCTTGACAGGTGTGTTCAGTTTTCAAAGACCTTTCATTTGATGTATGGTACGTCTAAATTGGACATTTACTTATCTCAGAGGAGCTGCACACAGGCAGTGCACACAGAGACACAGAGATACAGAGATACAGAGACACAACCCAAGCAGGGTTACATAGTAAGCTCCACTTGGTCGGAGGCGCGGCTTCGCCGCGCCTCCTCCCGCGTTCGCAATGATGTACCACATCATGTAACTTTACATTACTTAATACCATTTTTCAAATATATATATTCTTTAACATTTTGGAAAAAATAGCCAATTTTACATTGAGGTGCCCAGATGTCCCTAGTGCCCACCTATCCTGTATCCCATGAGAAGCCTAAGAAAATGGTATGAAAAAAGGTATATATAAAGTATACATAATTTGAACATGCTTGTTAAACAGTTGACATGTAAGGCCTAATTTCAACAATTGCTATAAAACCTGTGGATATCATTATGGTTGAAGGGTACATTTAGCAGGGTTCAAATGATGTATACTTTACATTATTTCATACCATTTGCCAAAGCATACTTTTATAATTAACTTTTTCACATATTAGAAACAATTGCCAATTTCAAACGGCAAAACATACACAATACATGATCTGGTGTATGGTTGAAGCTTCCTTGTGATTGTGGTATAAAGAGGACTTGTTACACCCATGTTACAGCAAGAGTAATGCAGGTGTAAGACCTGTTGTGTTTGTATTGTGCGTTACATGGTTTCAGGTAGGCTATGTGAATCTGCAGCTGATAAAACTCTTACATTGACTTGACATTTTCTCTTAGCTGTAGCCAAACTACTGTCCTGTCTTTTATTGTTACTGCTGTTCCTGCTGTGACACCTGAATCTCCCTTGGGGATTATATGCTTCATAAGGGACTTCAGGGCTTGATAATACTGCTTGAGGCACCCCAGAGAGAAGTTTTTACATATTTGGTGAGAGGAGGGAACTGTGTGAGGACTGATGAGGCCAGGAGGAGAGTTGTAGTTGATGTGGTTGAAATGTTGTCGGAAACTTCTTTATTCTTTTTTGTTTAGTATTTCATTGGAGATTCATGGCTTCTTCATGGCATCATAATCTGTGACACCAGCTGATTAGACTAAGTGATTGTATATCAACTAATTAAATGTGAAACCTTAATTAATTAATTAACTATTAATTAAGTGTGAAAAAAAGTTGGGCTGACCCCTCCTAGGCCCTGGGGCTAAGCCACTTACCTAGTTGAAAGCTAGCTCCGCCTCTGCCCTAAACTGAGGCAATTATGTCATTTTGTTCTTACTATGTTGCTAGACTTCATTTCCGCAAGGCGTATACAGCTGTTGCTGGTGTGTGTGTGTGTGTGTGTGTGGTGTGTGTGGGGTTGTAAAAGAGTGTCCACTCTGCCTGGTTAATTGAAGATATAAAAGAACGTTCACGCTCGCGCGTTTGTGTATACACACGTGAAGTAGGGGGTTGTTGTGAAAGAGTCCACTCTGCCTGGATAATTGAAGATATAAAAGTGTGTGTGTGTGTGTGTGTGTGTGTGTGTTCTCCCACCTGGCAGCAGGCATGCAGGCGGACAGACAGCAGTACGGTCGACTGCACCTCGGTTCTCAGTGAAGGTGTCGTGTGTTGTGTGTGTGCGGTGCGATCCAGCTCCTGTAGCTCATTGATCAGGTAGTTCCTGGCAGGCTGGTCTGTCACCGTCGCACCAGGAGAGAGCCACACTGCTTATTAGAAACATGATGAAAGACTGTTGTTGCGACGGGACGACAGGACAGGACAGACACAGCACCCGTTTTACAAGGCTCTTGTCGGTAAAGTGGCATGAGCGAGTGCGCCATGGATACACGCACGCACGCTCGCACGCACGCACGCACGCACGCACGCACGCACGCACGCACGCACGCACGCACGCACGCACGCACGCACGCACGCACGCACACACGCACACACACTATACAGTACATTAAAGTAGTGATTCTCAATTTCAAAGACCTGCAGTTTGATATGCATTAGCCCACGCAACCCCATTTGAGACATGTTTTTATTTCTGGGATGCCGATCTATACTGTAAAATCCTCACAGTTTAGTTAAAGCTCTATTATGTATTTTGTGGGGTAAATGTGTATTTTGTCCAATCTGTACAGTAGAGTATGTTAATGCAATATAACTTATACAATTGGGGTAGTTTTATTTGGTTTCCCTGCTCTTATATTGAGACATTTACATCCCGTGTCTAGGTTGGACACGACCTTTGACACAATCCTGTTTCTGGTTTGACACAAATTTTGACCTGAAGGTCAAAATTCAGTTTCTCTATATTCGCCCCTATTCTATTTCTGTACCATTTAGCTCACTTAGCTCAATTCAGCACTTACGCAGGAGACCCGGCTTCAAATCCGGGGTAGAACAGGAAAGTTACAACGTTAACTTTGAAAGTGTACAAAAGGGACCAAATGGACCTGTTGTACACTCTCAGAGTTACAGACCCAAAAGGGTCCATTTGGACTCCTGGTGGTGGTCCCCGGACCCGACGTTGAGTTATAATTTAGAGTTTATAAGCACACACACACTAATTTCAGGGTGAGTTATGCTGAACTGAAATGAGTCTGTCTGTCACAATGGATTTATAAGCACCATAACCGACAAGTCATTTTAAATTATAAGGCATGTAAAATCTATTCTAAACTCTTTAACGGACAGACATGGACATGCTGTCCTTACACTCGCCTTAGAGGACAGAATGACCTCTCAGCTCGTTAAATGTAATGTCACCAGCCTGTTGAGCACCGGCCTCCTGGGGAACGATGCAAGTTGTGAATGCATGCCCCGCCCGGATATACGATAGCCGTTGTACTTGTTTTACCCGTTGTCAGAAACCCGTTATACCCGTCTGTCTGTCTGTGTCCCTTTTATGTCCATATTATGTAGATCGCTCTGTCTGTCTGTCTGCCAGTGTCCCTTTTATGCCCAAAATATGGAGTCTAGGCCAGTCTATGATGTCATGACATCGGGGTACACCATATATGGGGGTTTGGGGATATCGATCTGCGTCGGACTTCCCACGCAGGTGATGTACACTATACTGTACATCACCGTCTGGTCCTTGGCGAAAGTCTTCTTGAGTTCTTGAGTTAAGTGAACTACAGATACACATGGACATACGCAGAGATTTCGCGCATTTATAGAGATGCTGCAACATGACCAAAGACGTCACATTTCAAAGAAGTCAGTATTTGAAGATGTAACTTTTGAGGTCAAGTCCGAAATGGAGACCATATTGACTCAACCCAACAGTACTTACCTATACTTAAACTAAATACTTCATTGACCGGGGTCCCCCAGGGGTCTATACTTGGTCCCCTCCTTTTTCCCATCTACACCAAATCTGTTGGCCCCAAAGTAGGGACGCTAGGTTTCAATATTATTTGGTTAAGTTTAGGCACCGGTCTTTTGGTTAAAGTTAGACACTGTTCTTAAACCCCTTACTTAGTTTACTGGATTCTCAAGGGCGCTACCGGTGAGTGTTTGGGTTAGTTTAATGTCAAGACTACTCTCTCCCAATGATGATACAATACAATCATGGTACAATGATGACTTATGAATGATGTCATTCCTCTACGCAAAACATGACAGGCATATGTTACAATAAATATGCTTCTTCACTGTTTTCATTTCACCAAGTTGAACGTAGACTAGAAAAATATAAAATAGCAGATCTACAAGCTCAATGTGATGTGTTGTGAGCTTGTAGATTCGCTATACTTTTGTGCAACACTGTCATATGATGAAGTATAGATAAGTATATAGGGAAGTAGGGAATTAATTCATGGACCGACAAGAAATATGGAGATACAAGGTTTCTGCTTGACAGAAACAATATACAGTAGTATTCATACAGGTACAGTACTATAACGATTCCTTAAACAGCTCAGACATACTGCATATCCTCATGCAGACCGCAAATGTCCTGAGATAAAAACAACTTTCTCGATCTAATACATCATATTACATTATCGTACATTATATTAGAGTGTGACCGATCAATACACCAAATATATCTTCATAACAATGGAACATTAAACCGTGTTGTGCTTTTGTTGAGAGAAATGCGTTCTTTCCAAATGGGACAGCGTATTATTAATGATCAGTATAACGTTTCCACTCAGGGCCGGGATACGGAAATAAACTACTGTCCTCAATGGCTCGCTCTGCGTTATAAATACATATGCAGACCTCAGCTTCACTTTGAACCACAGGACTTTCCATTGTTCTGCTTTCAAGTTCATGGATGCGAGCCTCTCGGATTCATGGAGGCTTACAGTTTTTTAGGAAATGTTGTGTTCCCTGCATTTTGAGGATTGGATTGAATATCCAAATAAATTTTTTTAAAGGACAGCGGTGGGTCCACGGTATGAACACTATCTGTTCTTTACAGACAGTAAAGCTGAGACGGAGACAGGGTAGAACAGACAGAAAGGAGGAAGGATGAGAGGGAGACAGGGTAGAAGAGACGGGCAGTAGGAAAGCTGAGAGACAGACAGTGTAAGAGAGACAGACACTAAAAGCTGAGAGAGAAAGAGACAGTGTAGGAGAGACAGACGGTAGGAAAGATGAGAGGGAGACGGTGTAAGTGAGACAGCCACTAAAAGCTGAGACAGAGAGAGACAGTGTAGGAGAGACAGACGGTAGGAAAGATGAGAGGGAGACGGTGTAAGTGAGACAGCCACTAAAAGCTGAGAGAGAGAGAGACAGTGTAGGAGAGACAGACGGTAGGAAAGATGAGAGGGAGACGGTGTAAGTGAGACAGCCACTAAAAGCTGAGACAGAGAGAGACAGTGTAGGAGAGACAGACGGTAGGAAAGATGAGAGGGAGACGGTGTAAGTGAGACAGCCACTAAAAGCTGAGAGAGAGAGAGACAGTGTAGGAGAGACAGACGGTAGGAAAGATGAGAGGGAGACGGTGTAAGTGAGACAGCCACTAAAAGCTGAGAGAGAGAGAGACAGCGTAGGAGAGACAAACAGTAGGAAAGATGAGAGGGAGACACAGAGACAGTGTAAGAGAGACAGACAGTAGGAAAGCTGAGTGTACAGTAGGAGAGAGAGATCAGATTTTAGGAAAGCTAGGAGGGAGACAGTGTAGGAGAGAGGCTCAGTTCCTAGCCTTTTCTATTTATGGTATTTGGAAATTTGTCATAAATGGCTAGCTGGGTTTATAAAGCCACGATGACAATGAATGATTCAACATCATTGTGGGATGAGGCTGTTTTGACTTACTTATGTACGCACTTATACCTATCCTTCCTATTCATGGAGCATAGGCTGTTGACAGTGGTGTAAAGTAACTATGTACATTTACTCAAGTACTGTACTTAAGTACAATTTTGAGGTATTTTTTACTTGAGTATTTCTAATTTTCAGTACTTTTACTTCTACTCCACTACATCTCAGAGGCAAATATTGCACTTTTAGCTCCACTACAATAATTTGAAAACTTTAGTTACTTTGTAGATTTAGATTATTATAACAACATATACATGAACCACTTCAGCCCTATACACATTTTGGCCATTTGAAAATAGCCGATCTACAAGCCCACAATGCGTCGCGATGCGACACATTGTGAGCTTGTGGATCTGCTATGCAAAAAAAAAAAAAAACATTGTGAAATGGGGACCTTCTCCATAATGAGTACTTTATTTTTTATTCCGGACTTTTACTTGTAACAGAGAGTATTGTAGTATTGATACTTTTACTTGTACTTTTTCCACCACTGGCTGTTGACCACAGTCCACCAACGTCCTCTATCCTATAGGCCTTCCTTTCCAGCTGTTTCCTTGTCAGCCCGCTCTGCTTGATGTCCGCCTTGAGGTCCCTGAGCCAGGTGTTCCTGGGCCTGCATCATCTTGTGCCTTAAGGGGGTTCCATCTAAGAACTTGCCTGGAGGTGCTGGTATTTGGATTGTGTGGCCGAACCATCCCCACCCTCGTCTCTTGATCTCCTCTTCTTCCACGGGCGTTAGGCCCGTTGTCTGCCAGAGATGGTTACCGCTGATTCTGTCTGGCCAGTGGATGCTCAAGATCCTCCTCAGGCAGCTGTTGATGAATGTTTGTACTTTCATGCTTGTGGTCTTGGTTGTCCTCTGATCACAGCGGTGCAGACTTGATGTCAGAGCTGAAGAGTCTGAGCTTTGACCGCTGTCTGATTTCTTCAGTGCTCCAGATGTTCTTCAGTTGGATGAATGCAGCCCGTTGCCTCGCCGATCCTAGCTCTGACGTCTGTATCTGCGCTGCCCTCCCTGTCAGGCTGTTTTGAGCGAATAATACATTTCTCTTCTCCAAAACCACAGCACTTGTGTTTACTCCCTCAGACATCCATGCATTGTCCCCAGCTTCTCAAAACAACGGCATCACGGATAATGCCATGACCTTTTTAAGCGCTTTCAACCAGGAATCCTATAATGACATGTCATTATGGGAGAAAATCGTTAACGGTTTTGGAAAATGTTTGAGAAATTGCAGAAGAAGCAGATCTACAAGCTCACAGCGTGGTGCATCTTGTAGATTGGCTATGCCACAGGACACCATCGTACCACAAAGTATAAAATAGGGTTTAAGTTAAGTGGTTGAGTGAGTGTGTGTGTGTGTGTGTGCGAGTGAGTGCATGTGTGTGTTGTTGTACAGTATAACCGTGGACCGTGAACCGGGAGTTCAACCAATACATATTGCCATGACAACAGGCTGATTGACAGCTCCTGGACCATAATTGACAGTAGGGGCGGGTTTTGGGCATTGCTGCTCTCCACGATTCACTGCCGGATAGTTTGATTGACATGTGAACGTAACGTGACCTCAGCGCTTCCTGCTTCTGTGTTCTACTGTCAACATAGAATAACAGGCTAGCCTGCTTACATCTACTTCAAACACGCTCACATGTTCTTTACTGACAGACGGTAGGAAAGCTAAGGGAGGCAGTGTAGGAGAGACAGACGGTAGGAAAGCTGAGAGGGAGACAGTGTAGGAGAGACAGACGGTAGGAAAGCTGAGAGGTAGTGTAGGGAAGGTTGTGGTAGGATCTGATGCTAGATCAGGAAGGATTACATGTGTCTGAACCCCTCGGCCATGCAGGCAGCACCAAAAAAAGATATGCTAATAACCAACTAGACAAGTTGATCAAAAGCTCTCTCAGTCTCAACCGACACACACACACACACACACACACACACACACACACACACACACACACACACACACACACACACACACACACACACACACACACACACACACACACCAAAAGCCGCAAATGAACACAGACTGTCTGTATTGAGGTTGCATTGATGTCTTAACATCAGGTGTTCTCTTATTACCGGTGTGACATGAGACCAGATGAAATGAGAGCTCTGTTAGCATCTAGCCACAAGCTGCGGCTAACGCTAATTAAAGCCACAGTATTACTCCGGCACCAAAGTGTCAGCTAATGGGCGCCGGGCTCAGTGAGACTCTCTGAACCAACGTTGCAGCAGCTGTTGTGCGATAGTCTAAGAGGCTGTCCAATTACCAGGGAGAATCTGGGCGTGTTCCCTCTCCAGGAGTTTTGCCGCATCAGACATTCGTGACATTTAACCACTTAAGCCCTATATCGTCGCTGTCAGGCAGAAACCGGGTATCTCCATATTTCAGCTTTTTGTGTTTTTTTGTGTGTTGTTTTTTTGTAAATTAATGCCCTACTTCATCATACAAGAGTGTCACACAAAAGCATTGAAAATACAAGCTCACAACGCTTCACATCGCAAAGTCTGTATAGCTCAACGGGCATGTTGAATGACACGGACGAGAGAGAGAGAGAGAATTTTTAAAAGCACTTTATAGAAACCCATTTTACGTGATCATGTACAGAACTTATCCACATGAGCCCTTGTGTCCATGTCATAATAGAAAAAATCAATACTCATACTCAATATGATACCATAAGACTACTCAAATCAACCCATATGATTAGACTAAACCACAGATTTAGATAATCCAGACATAAGATTATACAAATTAAACTACAAGTTAAACAAAACAGAAACAAAACCAAAATATGACTATACTACGACTACAGACTGCAGAAAGAGAAGAGGGGAGAGCGAGAGAGAGACGGAGAGAAACAGAAAGACAGAGATGGACTACAGACTCAGAAAGCACAGACAGACATCGGCAGCATAGAGATTTCTTGCTTGACTGTAGCAAATAATGAAATAAGGATCAAAGTCTGTACTGAAATACAATATAAATACTGTATAAATAATTTGATGCATCTTGTAACCTGGAGCCTGTATACTTTAAATGCTCTGAAGACTGATCTGTGCTAAAAACAGGCAAGCATTATTCAATTGGTGATGTGAGACACATTAATAAATGACAAGCGAGTGTTTTGTCCTCCTTTACACGAACATTTTAAATGTGCTATCTTGTATTATATATTGTTTGGGGAAGTGCTCAGTGGATTTAGGGTTTAGACATTACTCAGAATACCAACGTTGAAGCACCAAACAAACTCTTTTTCTAACTCAGAGAAACGGTGAATGAGGGAACGAGAACACACAGAACTTCTCTCTGTCTTTAAGACGCACATCCACAGAAACTAAGCCCTCCATTCTTCTAGACAAAAGAAGCTGGGTGGAGCTGTGTGTGTGTGTTATCAACACTACCACACCAACAGCCTGACGGCAAGTTTCCGAAGGCAGAGCAAGACAATAAAAGAGTTTTCCGCCGTCGGTGTGCTATGGTGTTGTGTGTATTTGTGGGTTAGGCCTGTGCGTTTGTGCAAAAAAGTGTGTGCATGTGCTGTTGTAGTGTACTGTAGCTGGCACATGTTAGTGTGCGTTCCTCTTTGATTTTTCTGTTAGTGTGTCCAAATGTGTTTTGATGCGTGTTTAACGGTGTGTATTTTTGTGCTGGTGTTTGTTGGTGCAATATTACACTTGCTGTACAGTATTGCTATTCAGATGTCCCCACAACAAGTATAGTAGAACTTAACCCATTAAGACCGGGAAAGCAAGTCATTTTAGATTTGAACCACTTTAACCATTATCTTATACTTTGGCTATTCAAAAATAGCAGATCTACAAGCTCATAGCGCAGCGTTGAGTGCCGCGCTAAGAGCTTGTAGATCTGATTTTATTTTTATTTTTATCGTGAACATTTTGCAAATCTTTGAATATATATGTTTTTAAAGCAAACATTTGTATCTCAAATCTTTGCTTCTGGGGATTCTACAAATGTCTTCTAAATCCTAACAGTTTATTTTTTTTAAACGTATGTTGCTATAATCAGTGGTTCTCAAACCACGTTCATGTCAGGGCCCCCCAAAATGATATGTACTTGGCTGCGGACCCCCATCTCAAAATATGTTTCCCCAGGGACCCCCCAGAAGCAAAGATTTGAGTAAAAAAAATATATACCGGTACATATTCAAAGATTTGCACACATTTTTTTTTTTTACGATCTTTCAAAAATAGCCAGAGTATACAATAAAGGTTAAAGTGGTTACACAGATACGTTCCCGGTTTTAATGGGTTAAGAAATGTACCTTTTTGAGGACCATTTTCCTGGACCTCACATGAGAAATGTTGTTTAAAACAGTGGTTCTCAACCTTTTCTGGATCGGGGCTCACTTGAATATCTCGAAAGTATTCGTGGCCCAACAATCTGAAGTTGTCAGATGGGTGGTCGAGCGAGCATTTTTATTTTAATGATCAATCAAGCGATTGTGTTCCGGCTTGGATCAGTGGAACTAACTTTGTATACTTTAAGTTCTTATTAATTGATGTCGCTTTTTTTATATTATTGTGATCATTAAAATCGGTTGGATTGTTTTAGAGCTAAGGTTACAATTAGGGACAGATTCAGGTTGGGGTCATGCAAACCCGTTCTCAGCCCTGAAAAATCTAGTTTTGACATGACGGGACGCCATGGCGACGTAGCATGTTGACAAAAGTGATAAACAAAAGTGGGAATAGATCACGGGAGGTTGCGATTATTATCTAAGCGCTCCTACAAGGTAAGCCACCGAGGTGACGCATTAGGGAGTGAAAATGACAGAGCACCAATAACTGACGCCTATCTGTGAGAATGTGTTGCAATGTTAGGATTAGAGTTACATTTGGGGTTAGGGTTGGAGTTCAAATGGCACCCAAAAAAATGGTACTAGTGCGATTTATATTGATAAATAGCCATAAATCGTTGCTGTCCTCACAAGTATAGTAAAGTATAGTGTGTGTGTGTGTGTGTGTTTGCATGTACTCTGTTTGCATGTACAGTGTGTGTGCTGAAGGGTAGGTCAGTGAGTACGTTCCCAGTGAGTCAACACATTGTGTAACAGCAACAAACAAAATGATCTCACAACAGCAGCAGTTCAGTGGATACATCCAAACAATATTTGACTTTATAACAATTAATGGCCTAATTAATGTTTTGGTTGATTATGTGGGTTTTTCCCCTTGTTTTGGGGAGAGCTGTGGGATTTATTTTCTCTCCTGCAGTCATTTGTTTCCCCCAGTAGACTTGGTTTCTTATCTTTCATGTTGTTTCATCACTTTATCAGTGCATCTCCATCACGTTGCGTCTCTGTGTCATCATACACGCGTAATATATATATATATATATAATATATATATGTCTATATATATATATAATATATACCGGTATATATGTGTATGTGTATATATATAAATATGTATATATATATGTGTATGTGTATGTATATGTGTATATGTATATGTATATGTATATATGAATATATATAAATGTGTATATATATATATATATACTTAATATGCTGTCAGGCGGGAACCTTGTATCTTCATATTTCAACTTCATATATCAACTTTTTATGTTTTTTCGTAAATTAATGCTACGTTTCACGCGAAAGTAGCAATTTGCTTGTAGATTTAGCAAATTATACACAAAAAAAGGTGGTTAAGTTTGTCTATGGATTTTATAAATATTGAACCAATGAAAAGTATTAACAAAAGCTTTTGACTAAATACTAACTACATTGAATCCATTGGAACACAGATTATTTCGTGTTTGTGAGTGTGTGTGTGTGTGTGTGTGTGTGTGTGTGTGTGTGTGTTTGTATGTATAGAGATGAATATGTATGTATGTATGTTTGTTTAATGTTTTCTTTCCACCAAATGAAACCTACAGCCCCTCAGGAGACACGCACATCAATGCAACCATCTCAATACCTCCGTTGACAAAGCAATGAAAATATGCATGAGTTGTCAGAGAGCAGCATTGGATTAATAGGTACTGCATCTTAACAGTGCACAGCCTCGGAGAGAGAGAGGAAAAAGATAATCATGTCTTTTCATGTAGGAACCTGACTGATATGTTCAAATGTCATCCATCCACATCCACCCAGGACAGGAATCCATGTCCCTGGCTGACTCACCATGGAGTTTCTGCATTGAGTGGGATTATCTTCTCAAGCCCTGTGGTGTTCACGGAGGCAATGGCTGATAACTTCTCTGTTGACGCCTCTCTGCAGATGTGAAACGGAAATAATGACGCCCGGTCCGTTAATCCGTGATACCATGCTACGCATGGTTGCGTAAATCGATTACCTAACCGGTAACTTGTCAGCCCCGATAAGACCAAGGTCGGCTTACCGGGTTTCTGTCTGTCTGCCCACAGCGGTGTGAGGAGACGCTGATATATCACTGACTGAACGTCAAATACCTTTCTCACATGCAGAGTCCGCTAGATATAATAAAGACCTATAGGTTTAATGGCGTTCTTCTTGATACGCCAGCCCTAGGTTAGATAACCTCCGGCTGGCGTATCATGCAGCCATGCCTGAGGTTTGATAACGAGAGCAATGACAAATGCCAACTTGTTTATCACATCACAGCCTTACTTATTAACCACTCATGATGAAAATAGCAAAGATAGCTGATGTACAAGCTCACAACACTATATGCAATGTGACGGGTTAGCTTGTATATGGACTATTTTCAAATTGTTAAACATTTTTTGGCCCTGGATGGGTGGTTGGTTGCTCTGCCTTCAGGGCTACAGTCTCAACACACAACGGCAGTGAGAATGCCAGCAGAGAGAGAGCGCTGGCTCAATGGTGCAAATTTGCATAGTCGCGGCGGTCTAGTATGTGTTACAACACATTTTTTGTTCGTTTATGGATACATAGGACATTATTTATTACCTTTAGGCTATATACATTGTATACTTATTTATCTTCTAATGTACACTTCTGACTGTAGCTGTTCATTGAGTGTGCGTGCGACGTGCGTGCATGCGTGTGTTTTGTTTATTTATAATGCAATTGTCTGTTTTGCTATGTCGGCAGGACTCTTGGCTACTGAACAAAAGATGTCTTCTTTAAGTTAAATAATAAAGTTATGTTATTTACTTGTAAAGAATTTGATCAAAAGGTTGAAGGTTGATGGTCAACATAAAGTCCCAGTGTGTGAAACCAGTAAACCACTGGTTCTCAAAGTGGGTTCTAGCCAGGGTCCCTCAGGGATCCTTGAAAGGGTTCCAAATGGACCCTTACAGGTCTGTAACTCTGAGAGCGTACAAACGGAACCAAATGGACCCCTAAGGGTCCGTTTGTACACTCTCAGAGTTATGGGGGGTCTTTTGAAATAAAAAAGAACATGGCAGTTTCACATACAGTGTGTGTCTACTGCCTACAGTCTGGTCTCCCCCACAGCAGTCAACCACAACGGTCAGTATTTTGTCTTCCTACAGTCCAATTTATGTCCAAAAATAGCCGACCTACAAGCTCACTACACGTCGCGCAGGCAGCTCTTTGTGGGCTTATAGGTCGGCTCATACAGATCGATGGAGCATAAATTGTCTATACCAGAAGAGACATCATGGACTCTCTCTCTCTCTCTCTCTCTCTCTTCCACTATTAATGTTTTGTTTTTAAGTATAAAGTTATTAAATATGTCATTTCTTTGTATATTTAGTTTATTTGTCATATCTGCCATGTGCAACTTCAAAGCCTACAAGGCAAACAGAAATGTAATCTCATATGTTCCAGTGTTCAACGACAAAAAACACAATTAAATCATTGATCGCAATTATTTGCGGGACAATTAATCGTCTTGTAAAATGTCATAATCGTGACAGCCCTGCGTAGAAGTGCTAGAGTACAGTAAAATGACCTCAAGATTGTGCTTGAGTAACACGTGTACTCAGTTACTGTACTTTCCACCACTGGTTCAGACTGTGGCATGGCTCTGGCTCTGTGAGGTCTTAATGAGGCTCAATTACAGACCTGCAGGCCGAGGTGACGAGGTGACGGCTTCCTCTCCTCCTCCCATGACAAACCCCACAGCCGTTCCTGGGAAATGAAACAGCCGTTAAGCGGTCATGTGGCCTCGTAGCCTCGCCACCGCCACACACTGCGTGGTGGAGGCACCAAAGGCCCAGGAAGATCAAATAGACAGAAAAGAAAGAGAAAAAAAAGACCTTTTGAAAGCATCTTCTATTTTTGTTCTGATCAAAGTGTTTATGAGAGAGAAAGGGAGGGGGGAGGAATTAAAGGACATACTGTATGAGAGAGAGACAGAGAAAGAGAGAGAGATAGCATGACAGAGAGAGAGAGGAAGAGATACAGATACAGAGAGAGAGAGCACGATAGAGAGAGAGACAGATAAAGAGAGACAGACAGAGATGGGAGTTGGGCGATGGGAAACGATGTTTTCTGCTGTCTTGTCTTTTTATTTTCCTTTTTGCATATAAGCAAGGGAAGCTCACTGCTGAATGTTGATCTTTTCATTTCCGTGTGTATGTCCTCATAAACAGAACATGCTGGACAGTTTGAATACAGCTGATGAACGACCGGGACGGAACTTTGATACATTTAACATTCTCCCACAGAATATCACCTAACTGAAAATAACAATATGAGAGCAGAAAGGCTGTGAGTGTGGCTATAGTACATTTACGGGTCCATGCGGTTTCATTTGTACTCTTTCGAAGATAAATTAACACAGATTTTACTGTTCATTCCTAAAGTTGGAAGCGTTGTGTTGTAATGAGATTGCCTTGATACAGAACCAGGTTGTCACCACAGCGATGCCAATATGTCTGTCTGGAGCTGCCATTTAACTAAGCCCGATTCATACTTTGTAGCACGACTGTGGCGCCCCGAAAATAGTAGATTTGCAAGCTCACAGTGAGCTTGTAGTTT
>NC_137618.1:29079510-29192010 GCF_963280865.1 Gymnoscopelus braueri
TTTTGAAACGCTTCCGGCTTCCGGTGAAAACGAATGGAATTCTGGGTAATCGAGGATTACGGAAATTGTATGCAGTGACGGTAGTGACCAGCAGAGGTTGCTAAAAATCGTTATTTGGGATTCTGCATTGTACAACTTTAAGTAAATTACTCAAGTAAATGTACTTCGGTACTGTCCGCCACTGGCAGATCACAAGAACCAATCAGATTGCTGGGCCCAACGTGTGGGAGACCACCAGGACCAATGAGACATCCAGAATATGAACATCTGCCCTCCATTAGCGCTACGTAGAAGCACAATACTGTTTACACATACAACAATGCTTTATCTGGCAACAACAAAGAGGGTGTGTGTGTGTGTGTGTGTGTGTGTGTGTGTGTGTGTGTGTGTGTGTGTGTGTGTGTGTGTGTGTGTGTGTGTGTGTGTGTGTGTGTGTGTGTGTGTGTGTGTGTGTGCGTGTGCGCGATCCTCAGTGTGACAGTTGTTACAGATACTTAGCCAATATATCTGCTCTTGTTTGTTTGTATATTAATATGACTACATGACTACAATTCTTCCAAGAGAGACAGAAAGAGATTGGGGAGAGGCTCAACACGGAGGCGTCATTTCATTAAAAAGTAGAGGGTGGCGAAAAAAACAGCAGAACATAGCCGATCTACAAGCTCACAAGAATTGGATACAGATAGAACACTTTTTTATTTTTTACATTTCGCCTAAATCGGGAGGCCAGTTTTAAAGTGATTAATGCATGTATGGTTGCAGAAAGAAAACAAGTGTCTAAGTGTGGATCTAAAATCTGATTAATCTACCCCCTCTGTCCCCTGGAACCCCAAATGACTCCCCTGGCTCAACATTACAGGCGTCATCAGCTAATGAAGCCAAGCCCTGGAATCCATGCAAGCAATGTGTGATGATGATGATGTCGGTGTACATCGGGGGTCTTCAACAGGGGTCCGGGACCCCTAGCGGGTCCTCAGAGTTACTACAGCGGGGCCGCCAAATCTTTGTGTGATAGGATTTTTTTTCTTCTTTTTTACAGTAACCACTTGAACCCTAGCATCCCTATTCTGAGTAGAATTGTAGAGGCAAAGAGGTTTTGTGTAGAGGGGAAAATGAGCAGACTAAGTACAGAGTGAAAGTTCAAATGTACTAAGTATTGACGGTTTAAATGGTTTAAGTGTCTGAAAATAACCATGACTCCAACATAAACTGATGACAGTGCTGTCAAACAAGTCTATGAAGTGATCTATGAAAAAGCTTAATCTGCAACACAATTTTATGCAATGTGTAGTCGGGGGTCCCTGCTTCATCTCTCTCAGCTTAAGGGGTCCTTGGCCTGAAAAACGTTGAAGACACCTGCTGTACATGATCACTGCATGTAGAGGAGAGAGGAAAGGAAACGAGCGTAGAGGAAAGGAAACGAGGGGAAAGGAAAGGCAACAGAGTATAGGCGAGAGGAAAGGAAAGGGAACGAGAGTCGTAGAGAGGGAAGGAAACGAGAGGAGAGGAAACTCAGATCAGAGATGAACAGGCCAGTCAAAGACACGCAGGCAGGCAGCCAGGCAGACACACAGACAGACAGGCAGGCAGACACACAGACAGACAGAATTCTAATCTTTCCATCACTTTGATTATTTTCAGCAATATATCACGTCCTTGTTTGTGGACTGATCATATATCTGCACTGTTTTGATAGAATCATGGATTGAAATGAACTGTAATGTTCTGCAAACCACTTTGGAGACATCATAAATTATTCAGTAGTTGTGCCAATAAAACATCTTTAAATAACTAACTAGAGAGAGAGAGAGAGAGAGAGAGAGCGAGAGCGAGAGCGAGAGCGTAGAGCGAGAGCGAGAGAGAGAGAGAGAGAGAGAGAGAGAGAGAGAGAGAGAGAGAGAGAGAGAGAGAGAGAGAGAGAGAGAGAGAGAGAGAGAGAGAGAGAGAGAGAGAGAGAGAGAGAGAGAGAATTATAAGCAGCAGGCTGACCTTTCGCTTATGCCATCTAGATAGATTGATCCTGAAGGACATGTACTGTAAAGTAGAATGAGCTATAGAAAATATAATGAGCTATTGCCATGGAATAAAAATAAATACAAATACATTAGAACAAGGTACTGTGTATACACAGCAACAATGCTAGTAACGGTAAAGTAAGTAAATAAAGTGAAAATATAGGCTACAAAATACAAATGGAAGACCATTATGAACTGTATATATTCATATGTCAGATGAACAACAGACATGGTGTTGTGGATCCTCAATGACATGGAAAATATGTATACATTCAGAATGAAATCATTCCTATAAAAGTAATCCTTAATTGTCTCCGCCAGGCCGAAAGGCATGGCGAGAGAGTATGTTTTAACCCCTGTCCGTCCGTCCGTCCGTCCGTGTGTGTGTGTCCTGTGTGTTACCAGCTAATCTCCGGCACCGTTGACCCGCTCGCTGCGAAACTGTGCACACACACTCCCTCGATGCCAATTCAAAAAAAAAAAAAAAAACTCTGCCCCATGGGCCCGTTATAGCGCCACCAGGAGGCCGATTTGTGCAAAACCCATTTTTCCTACAGATTCAATCCAAACCTCATGCAAATTGGTACACAGTATCTCAGTCATGTGATCAACCCGGATCTGCCCGATTTCCCATATTCTATCCTGATTGGCTAAGGTTGACTTCCAAAGTTTGCAGGATTGGTCCGTTTTGAACAAAATGCCTCAAATCATGAACGCAGCTTGCAATTTCCGTGAAATTTCACACGCACATTCCCACTAGGCCGAGGAAGAAATGCCACCCATTTGACATTGGCCTGTTATGGCGCCACCAGCAGGTCTAATTTAGCAAAACACATTTTTGGAACAAAATGCCTCAAATCATGAATGCAGTGTCCGATTGCCATGAAAGGCCTAAGAAGAAATGGCACCCTTTTCACATTGGCCTATTATAGCGCCACCAGGAGGCCACAATAACGTACCTGACCTGGCGGAGACCTGTGCTTCGAGGAGCGCTTTTTCTAGTTGGAATATGACTTGACAGAGAGGTTCAGCCAGTTCTTTTTTCTTGATGGACCCGCACCATGTCCTCTGCTATTTGCCTTTCCGCTGTCTAAATGTCAGAATGATATAATATAATAGGCCAATGTGAAAAGGGTGCCATTTCTTCTTAGGCCGTTCACGGCAATCGGACACTGCATTCATGATTTGAGGCATTTTGTTCCAAAAATGTGTTTTGGTAAATTAGACCTGCTGGTGGCGCTATAACAGGCCAATGTGAAATGGGTGGCATTTCTTCCTCGGCCTAGTGGGAATGTGCGTGTGAAATTTCACAGAAATTGCAAGCTGCGTTCATGATTTGAGGCATTTTGTTCAAAACGGACCAATCCTGCAAACTTTGGAAGCCAAGCTTAGCCAATAAGGATGGAATATGGGAAATCGGACAGATCCGTGTTGATCGCATGACTATAGAGATACTGTGTACCAATTTGCATGACGTTTGGATAAAATCTGTAGGAGTAATGTCAAAAAATGGGTTTTGCACAAATCGGCCTCCTGGTGGCGCTGTAACAGGCCCATGTGAACATTTTGGGGTAGAAGTTCTGAATTGGCATCGAGGGAGTGTGTGTGCACAGTTTTGCAGCGAGCGGGCCAACGGTGCCGGAGATAGCTGGTAACACACGGACAGGACACACACACACACATGGACGGACACACGGATGGACGGACGGACGGACGGACAGGGGGTAAAACATACTCTCTCGCCATGCCTTTCGGCCTGGCGGAGACAATTATGCATGTTAATTTAGTTTCAGAAGAGGTGACCAAGAAGAACTCCAATTATCATGTGAATTTTGAATGGACTAAGCTGTGCTATTCTGCCTATGATATATTATTCTAATAATTGACTTTGACAACATTAACAAACGTGCAAACGTGCAATGAAGAAACACCAGAGAGAAACGATCGGAATACAATCGATTTAAAGGGATAGTATGTAACTTTGCCCTGTGTTTACATAACAAAACAATTTATACTCGCTGTATTTTGGCGTTTTCGCTGTTTGTTTTGGAAGACATGCAATGTTTTGAGGCTACCAAAACAAACAGTGAAAACACCAAAATACAGCGAGGGGGCAATGTGTTTCTGCAGGTAAACACCACTCCAGTGGCTGATAACTGCTGGTATAGAGGGAAATGATGGGTAAACGCATGTATAAATTATTTTGTTATGTAAACACAGGGCAAAGTTACATACTATCCCTTTAAATCGATTACTTCGATTACATTTGACTGACTGTGTCATGTGACTGGTAGTGGGTGTGGTCTGGGTTCTGCTGCAGGGAGGGGGCCTCACAGGAGTCATGCTGACACTGGTCTAATTGTCACAGGTTTTTGGGGGTTGTCTAATTAAGCTTTCCCTGCTTTAGGAGCACACAGTCTTGACCTTTTAGTACTCGCTTTAACCAAGAAGTACCGTGACAACATTATAGTTACATCCTGTTTTGTGTTTACATGAAGCAAGAGCAAGACAAAAAAGTCCCACGAGTTATCTAGTAAATACAAGAGCGGCTCTTTGCTGCTGAACGAACAGTAGCTTCGCAGTGTGTTTTCCAATATTGACATTGCACTCAGAATATAATCTCTCTCCTCATTTCAAACGCCAGCGGGGAGAGATCATTTTTTCAACCTGGGAATCATCGAAAATAGACTGAGGACAAACGGTGCATGAAAACAGACCGAACCATCTACGGCTGGTGACAGCTCGTCGATATGTTATTTGTACCATTGTACAATCAAGCATAAATGA
Organism: Gymnoscopelus braueri; assembly: GCF_963280865.1. NCBI lineage: Eukaryota > Metazoa > Chordata > Actinopteri > Myctophiformes > Myctophidae > Gymnoscopelus > Gymnoscopelus braueri. The sequence continues at coordinate 29,084,313 of NC_137618.1, forward strand.
GGAATTGATGTCACTGAGTATGACCTGTAAGCTTGTAGATCGGCTATTTCTGCTATTTTTCGGAAAATATTTTAACATGTATGAATGAACATTTGTCTCAAATAATTACTATTAGGCGATTATGTAATAATTGTGACAGGCCTAGGTACAGTTACACTGTTGCTGCTACCAATAACACACCAGTAACAGTGTTTACTGACAGGAGAGTGAGGCAGCAGAGACAGTCTGAACCGACGTGCCCTGAAATGATGTTGTGAACATTGTGTATCCTGAAGATGAGTATGAATTATCCATTATGAGGCTTATTGTTTAGTGAGAGTAAGACTCAGTCGGAGAGCTGCTGTCATCCTTACCGTCGGCACTCAAAGAGACCTGGGGAGCATCCACAAAATGGCAGCATTCTTCAAAACCAATTACAAGTCCATTAACTCAATTGCTCTGATGATGCACAGCGACACAATGAACACACACACATACACACACACACACACGCATGCACGTGCACACACGTGCACGCACAGCCACAGGCATAAGTATGAGCACATGCATGCACGTGCTCACGAATGCACAATGTACAAAATCACACATATACACTCTCTCTGCTTCTCTTTCACACACATACAAACACACGGTGGAAAATGTGTTAAAACTTTAGCAAGGGCGTAGATTAGACTTCGTTGGCACACTCACGTGCACATTTCTCAAGCCAGGGCATGCATTCATTCAACAGCTACCAGAGACAATAAACACTACTAAAATCCCTCTAATTAATGTTGAGCTGAGGAGAAACACTGTCACTCTCACACACACACACACACACACACACACACACACACACACACACACACACACACACACACAGGTTTGTCATGTGGTCTCAGCTGTCTGACTGTCATGTGATTCAGGCTTTTGCCAAACACCAGACAAATTCATTTTAATGTATTTTTCTCTCTCAACTATCAACTTGCTTGTTGTTAAACAGTTAAACGTAGGTTTGTTTAATCTACAAGCGGTAGATTATTTGATCTCTTTTATCTTGTGATTCTGACTTTTTAAGAATCTTGACCTGCATGCCTTGCACGCACTTGGTGCCTCGTTTTTCACACAAGCTCTATAAACAACAAACAGCGCGCTTTGAAAATGGTGTGAAGCCGCTCGTGGAAATTGTGTAAAACCTGCAGCCTCAACCTGCACAAGTCCAGTCAAGATCTAAGCATTGTTTTCGTGTTTCAGTGTGTACAGTGGAGTCCTCTGAAAATCCTCTGAAAACGCTAACGTGGACAGAAAACTTTTGACACTAAAAGGCCATTATCAAATACAGTACAGTATCTGTGTTGGTGTGGACATGACCTCTGTCTTCAGGTTAGGTTATTGCATTTTTATTTATTGTATGTGCACTTCTCATGTGTGATTGGACCCTTTTTTTGTAACCTTTGGGATGTGGCCTATGGTGTCTATGACGTCACAGTCAATAAATAAGTTGCAGTCCTAATATGTTGTGGGCAGTTCAAAGAGGGCCTAAAACATGTATTGTAACAGGCTAACGTACTGGTAGGCCTACATCTGCGCAAACCATTCCTTACATTCTGTACTGCTATTTCCTTCTCTTTACATTATTGTCTTAATATTGTATGAGGAACAATTATAGATTCTATTTAAGTGAATTATTCCATTAATATTTTGTTAATATTGTATTTATTTTTTATATATTTCGTTAATTAGTCCTAAACGGATAGTGATTTGTTGTCCGGTTAAACTGTTTGTATTTGATATGTGTGTTTGTACATGGACTGTGTGTGTGTGTGTGTGTGTGTGTGTGTGTGTGTGTATGTAGGCTAACTATACATTTGGCCATGTGCATGCGTGTGTGTGTGCTTGTGTGCGTGTGTGGTTGAAGTGTAAGTAGGGTATATGAAAAGTGCTGTGAGTTAGTACAGAGATAAAGAGCTCACACAAAGAGCTCTTTGTCACACACACACACACACACACACACACACACACACACACACACACACACACACACACACACACACACACACGTCTCTTCTCCTCTCTCTCTCTTCTACATTTGTTCCTGGTTTAGTCATAACTCCTGAAAAGACATTAACAGTAAAGTTGACGTGTTTAAAAGCGCCGCCACCTGTTTCCAATGGAATCCCCATCAGGCCCTTCTGTAAAAGTCCCTTATTTTAAAGCCACAAACGCAGCCACGCATGACGCCTCACATAAACACTCACACACGCGTGCACACACACGTGTGTGTACCCACAGACAGACACACGCTGTTGTATCCATATGTGCACATACACATGTTTGGATTGCTATACTTGTGAGGACATCAACATTTTTGGACGGAAAGTTTATAAATGCCTTTTTGGGCCATTTTCAACCCTAAAGCCTGAGTTGTACTTGTGCCAATCAGCTTTTAGATCAGCTATTTTCGGTGCGCATACATACAAGCACGCAATTATCTATAAATCAAGCATAACTCTTACCCTAAACCCAACCTTTAAATATTTAATCCTAATCCTAACCCCAACATGTATCTTCCTAATTGTTAGCCTAACTAGCAAATCCCTTTTAACCATAAAACTATTTCTCTTGTGAGGACCAGGAAAACACACACACACACACACACACACGCCGCTTTGTCTGAAATACACTCACGCACACTCTAGAACCCAAACACATTTGCACATATGAATATGTACACGGGAGTACAATGACACTAACGCAACATACACATCCCCACACACACACACACACACACACACACACACACACACACACACACACACACACACACACACACACACACACACACACGGGCAGAGTTTGGTCAAGTTAAGTTCAAACACTCTGAAGTGTGTGTGCGTGCGTGTATGTGTGTGTGTGGTGTTAAATGGTCCGTGATGGCTGCGCGCTCCCTGAGTGCTGAGGGCTGCAGCCCTGATCTCACTTTGAACTTTGCCATCAAGCATGACGTGTGTGTGTGTGTGTGTGTGTGTGTGTGTGTGTGTGTGTGTGTGTGTGTGTGTGTGTGTGTGTGTGTGTGTGTGTGTGTGTGTGTGTGTGTGTGTGTGTGTGTGTGTGTGTGTGTGTGTGTGTGTGTGTGTGTGTGTGTGTGTGTGTGTATATACAGTACATACAAGCGAAACTTAATTGTTTTCTTTGCACTCTACTTACGTGACCATTCACCCTGTTGTTTGTTGACTAGGTCTCATGCCATTTACTCTGATCTTGTACTTGGTATGTGTATAAGAGCGTCTGATGAATACCTAATTTGTGATTATGGATTTGTGTTTAATTAGAATCCACCGCGGCGCATCCAACTTTGTCGAGCATCTGTACGAACACAATTGGTGTGCAGGGAAGGGAAGCCGGGTTGGGGGGGGGGGGGTTGGTGATATTTGTCACTGCACGTACTCCTACTGGCTGGGGCGGCATCTGTCAGCATGGGAAGTGTTGGGTGGGACGAGTAGGACACAAGCTGTAGGTCCTCCCGGTGGGCGCTCCTCAGTGGCAGGTGAGCCAGCAGGAGCCTGTTTGTTGTTTCTGTAGCGTGAGGCGGTTTGATGTACAAGTACAAACCCTGGACGTGACGGTAGTATGTTGCAGGGACTTACCCCCAATCCAACCCTTGATGCTGAGTGCCAAGCAGGGAGGCATTGGGTCACATTTATTTTTGTCTTTAGTATGACGCGGCCGGGGATTGAACCCCAACCTCCCAAGCTAAGGGCAGACACTCTAACCACAAGGCCACTATTATTATTATTTGGCATAACGAGTCGACTAAATTGGGGAGAATAAGGGGTATGAAAAAAGAAAAGGGAGAGGAGAGAACAAGAGACAGACCGAGTAACAGGACACCAGTGGAAAGTGAGGGACGTTGTTGTCGTCTGGTCTTTGAGCCGTTCAGAGCTGTAACATAACATAAACTGAACACTAACATACTATTAGACCCTGCAGAAACCATGACGACAGCACAAACATCAATAGACACTTAAACTGTGGACTGAACGCACACAATAAGAGGATTAGAGCGCTGATCTGTGAGCCTAAGTGAAAACAGTCCCATCCCACTTGAAATCAGATCAGGTGTGCAGGATAAGAGTTGTGCATATCGTTGCTGTCTGGCAGAAACCTTGCATGTCCAAAGCTGGATTGAGCTTGTCTTACAGAAGTAGGCACTTGGTTCCACAGGTAAGGAGCATGGTGGGAGAAGGCCCTAGCTCCCACCAGCTGATTTCTTTATGAATTTTCAGGACAGAAAGGTTACCAGCGTCTAGTGAACGGAGGGAGCGAGAGGGGATGTAAGGACTGATGAGATCTGACAGGTGTGATGGAGCTAGCCCATGCGGCGATTTATAGGCTAGCAGAAGAACTTTGAAATCGCAGCGAGCCGGAATAGGGAGCCAATGAAGGGATTTGAGGACAGGAGTGATATGGTGGTCAAATGTGCTGGTTTTAGTAAGTAGTCTGGCAGCAGTGTTTTGAATAAGCCGTAGTGGCTTTGTGGTGTAGATGGGTAAACCAGAGAAGAGGCTATTGCAGTAGTATGAATGCGCGTATATAAGGGTCTCAGCATCCACCGCATTGAGCATAGAATGGATCCTAGAGTGATAATAACCAGTCTTGGCTATTATATGGGTGTTAAAAGAAAGAGTGGGATCAAAGACAACATCAAGGTTCTTCGCAGTGGGGCTTTGGGTGATTATATAGTTCTGAAAGTTGAGAGTGAGCTCAAGTGTAGAGGGGCAGTTTAGGTTTTGGACCAATGACAAGTGTCTCCGTTTTGCTGGGATTGAGTTTCATTGGTTAAAGTCATACTGTGTAACATTCATTATAGTAGTTTTTATGGCGACACCTCTGGTAGCCCCGTTGTCATTTCAGAGTGTGTCTTTTGTCTGTTGGATGGGGGGAGGGGGGGGGGGGGGAATGGGGGTCCCCCATCAAATATGATCATTTTTGGGGGGTGGAGGGCCTGAAAGGTTTGAGAACCACTGTGTTAGAAGAACTGTGATTCCCAGAATTAAGTTTGAAACAAAACCACAGGCTCCAAAACGAATGCTGCATGGTCACTGAGGCCATTTTGGAACACAACAACAACAACATTGTCAGAAACATGTATTAACATTAAAGGAAATAAACGCATACATCTCCGATACATTTTCTGTGCCCGTGTCATTTTGGCACAATGTCAGGGCAGACACTCTTGACAAAAAATTATGTTTAGAGAAGTTGTCGAAAAACACATTTGATGTAGAATGGTGATTGTGATTTAACCCATTAAAACCGGAAACGCATCTGTGCAACAACTTTAACCATTATTTTATACTTTAGCTATTCAAAAATAGCCGATGTACAAGCTCACTGCGCGGCACAGAGTGCCGCGCTATGAGCTTGTAGATCTGCTATTTTTGAAAAATCGTGAAAATGTGTGCAAATCTTTGAATATATATACTGCTCAAAGAAATGTAGGGAATACTTTGATCCCTTAATTATTTTTAGTTTTCATGAACTGTGTACATACTGCTAACAAAAACTGCTCAAAAGAATTAAAGGAGGAGTTCACCCAAAAAATGACTTATTTTCTATCAATTACACACCCCATGAAGCCTTGATTTCATGGATTTATTTGAGTTTTTGTGGCATTCCTAAAACAATAATTTGATGACCGTGTGTATTTCCGGTAGGAGACACAAATAATCTACTTTGTGTCTCCTACCGGATACATTAGCCGGTAGGAGACGGGAATCAAATTATTAGCTTAGGAATGCGACAAAAACAAAAAAGAATCCATGGATTCAAGGCTTCATAGGGTGTGCAATTGATAGAAAATAAGTATTTTTTTGGGTGAACTCCTCCTTTAAAGTAATACTAGGTAACGTTTTCAACAAAACTAAAGTTAAATTGTATATCTTTTGCGAGTGGCAAAAGTTTCACAACACCCACTCCGTGAATTTCACCCCCGGAAGCCTTTTATTTATATATTTTCTATTGAACGTGTACGGGGGGGACTTTCCCGGGAAAATGACGTTCCTGGCCAACGTCATGACGTCGTGGCCGACGTCCTCAGGAACTACCGCAACGGTTTCCTGTTTGGCCAGGAACTACCGCGCTATTAACAAAAAGGAACCTCACGCTGATTTTAAGAGAATGTAGAATTGGGAGATCGAAAAAGAACAGAAAAAGAAAGCACAGCTCATGGTAACTAATGCTCCACTGGCTAAGAGAAACGATCCGTAGATAGTATAAAACAATTAAAAGATCGCTTTTTGAAACGCTTCCGGCTTCCGGTGAAAACGAATGGAATTCTGGGTAATCGAGGACTAGGGAAATTGTATGCAGTGACGGTAGTGACCAGCAGAGGTTGCTAAAAATCGTTATTTGTGATTTTGCATTGTACAACTTTAAGGGATCAAAGTGTTCCCTTAATTATTTTGAGCAGTGTATATTTTTTAAAGCGAACATTTGTAACTCAAATCTTTGCTTCTGGGGGTCCCTGGAACAAAATATTTTGAGATGGGGGTCCGTGGCCAAATACATCATTTTGGGGGTCCTTGACATGAAACGTTTGAGAACCACTGATGTTATAGCAACATAAGTGTTTCATAAAACTGTTAGGATTTAGAAGACATTTGTAGAATCGGCCTCAGGTCTTAACACATTCCCTGCCATTGACGGAGATCTTCGTCATTTCAAATCCAACCGTTGACCGCCATTGACGTAGATCTTGGTCTTTTTTTTTTTTATTCCGCAAGAGGGCGCTCTAACACAACTTAGGAATGATCCTAGGACCCTGAAAGAAGGAATGGACAGATGTGACGTCATCCCAAAAAATTACACTCCCGTCCGCTCCTTCTTTATGAGTTTTTGAAAAACACTCCTTTCTCTTTGGCCGAGTGGATAGATCAGACCCTGCCCACGCTGGGCAAGACCTGGGATGTTGGTTGTCTAGGAAGTTCACAACCGGAAATGGTTGAATTTGACGGAAGTACTGCCCAAGGAAATGACGTTGATGCTTTACAAATCTGTTAACATTCTCCGTGAATGAAACGAGTGTTGTGATTGGTCAAAAAATATAGTTTCCGGGGGAAACGGAAATCCGGTCCACTCAGGACTTCCTAGACACTCGCTGCTTTAGGTTGTGACCAGGCTCTTCTCTTTGCAGATGAGTGAGGCTGGGACCGAGGCTAGCCCCTGCCCCATTCTCCTGGCACTTTTTATTTACATCAGTATGCATGTTGTGGCTTCTGCAGCGCTCCACAGATCGTCAAAACAAGGTGAAAAACGCTGGCAGGCGCAAAATAATTAATTAAATAACACCTGTCGGTGAATGTGTTTATGGGTTAAATAGGTTTCAATGGAAGCAGAAGTGATTGCACTGATAAGGACATGTTAAGTATCTCTGCTGGACAGAAAGCACTTGAACACCCTGAGCTGTCCTCATCGGACTCCTTAAACACTTGATCACATAATTTGATGACCTGAGGACTCTACTTAGTTGGCCCCCTCCTTTTTCCCCTCTAAACGGAATTTCTTGGTTGAAAATGGGAGACCTACAAGCTTGTAAATGTCTAATCAGAGTTTTTTTTTGTGTGTGCCTAAGATATCCCCAGAATAGTGATGCCAGGTTGAAAGTGGTTATTATAAACATCACAAAAGGCAATGAGAGAGAGGAAACTGGTTGTGAACGCAACAACTTTCACATCTCTGATTATTCAACCAATAATACTGCTCAAATATTTGGTCATGGTTCATTTCGTTCACCTTTTCTTTTTAATTGGTTAATCCATGCAATGTCTTATGTATTTTATTGATTTGTGTTTCCGCATGTAAAGCACATTTTAATGATTTTTAAAAGGGCAATATGAATCCAGCTAATGTTGCTACTGATTTTGACTTCAAGTTCCCATTAATAATTATTATTATTTTATTGATTGTTCGTAGATTGTCCTAGTTAGCAAGCTGGTTCATGGCTTTAGGTGAATGATGAATTGAATGACTATGACCACATCACTGCTGTGTGTGTGTGTGTGTGTGTGTGTGTGTGTGTGTGTGTGTGTGTGTGTGTGTGTGTGTGTGTGTGTGTGTGTGTGTGTGTGTGTGTGTGTGTGTGTGTGTGTGTGTGTGTGTGTGTGTGTGTGTGTGTGTGTTGTCGTCGATAGGGATGTATGATGTGGTATGTCATAGAATGCTTTTTGCACAGTCAGCACTTTGGAACTTGTGTGTGCGTGCGCGTGCGTGTGTGTGGTGGTTGTCATAACAGACTCATATGTTTTTGGGTATTCCAATGAAAACGGACATCAGTTTGTTTTCATTTTCTCTCTCTTCCTGTAGAGAAGGAAGTACATCCCTCTGTTCTCTCACAATTGCATCTCTCTTTCATTTTTCATTCTCTCTCTCATACTCATACACACACACACACACACACACACACACACACACACACACACACACACACACACACACACACACACACACACACACACACACACACACACACACACACACACACACGTGCACGGATGCATGGGATGATGAGTGCATGTTAGGTCAGAAAGCAGAGCAGAACCAGAGAGATTGTCCAGGTCTTTTAGGGTCTTTGAAAATAGGACCCATGTACACACTGCACACACAGATCAACTTTGACCTTGCACCGTGACCTAGTCCTTTGACCCATTAAAGAATACAAAAACAAAAAAAAAATCCAAATGATATTAAAATTGGCTGAGGTACAGACAGACAGGCAGACAGGCAGACAGGCAGGCAGACAGCGATTACAATACCTCCACACACGCGCACGCGCGCGCACACACACGGCACGCAAGGCACACCCTGTGGTTGCCATGGGGACTAGTCAGGACTGCACACTGCTCTGTGGGGGTCCAGGGGCCCGACTGAGATCACAATCAACACACACACACACACACACACACACACACACACACACACACACACACACACACATATAAGTACACAACTGCAATAATCATAAGGACATTTGCAAGAATGTGACATTTGCTTTACTCACAGTAGGACCAACTTATACTTTTTAAACGGCGACATTCAACACGAATGTCTGCGTGTATGGCTGTGTACAGAGGGACAAGAACATTCAACAGTGATGTCAGAGTGAATGGAATTTTCTTTTAATTGATTTTAATACGTAAAAGGTGCACTGACAAAACAGACAACCAAGCAGACTAGGGGGAGCGGGGGAATAAGGATTAAAAAAATAAAGATAAGGTGTGCATCATAAATCACGGTTGAACCAAAAAACTAACTGAGAGGTTATCCCATTCGACCTCGTATACTTTTGTCATGATAAACAAAATGATCATAGCACCAAGCTATACGCCAACCCTCGAATTTGGATCACACCAGACAACGATGTATGACTGGGTGATTGTCTGTCTGTCTGTCTGTCTGTCTGTACAAAGATGGCGACGTGGGAGAGAAAAGACGGGTTGGAGGTAAAGACAGAGAAAGGAGAAGGAGGGACGTTATCAGTGTTGCCAGGTTTTGCGAGAGAAACAAGCAATCAGGTCTATGAAAACAAGCCCAAAAGAAGCAACTATAGGCTACATGAGACCTTTAAACCTATAGACTTTGGCTATTTAGAAAATAAATCTTGAAGACAATGTGACAACGCTGGATGTGATAGACGAGTAGACAGGTTGTTAATATTCTGAATTGGAGAGTGGGGTGAGACTTGTCTCATGACATTGTGTGTGTGTGTGTGTGTGTGTGTGTGTGTGTGTGTGTGTGTGTGGATGTTACTGTCCTGTCTCCAGGTCAGATGTGTCAAACTGAGGCCCACTGCACATGTGAACATCACTGATCACAGACCAGCAGCCTCATTATCAAGTCAGCATTCTATCTGTCTGTCAGTCTGTCAGTCACTCACTCAGATAGTCAGCCGGGGGATCGTTGCTATGGAAGCACACACACACACATGCTGCACACACGAACACACACACACACACACACACACGGTTGAGTTTTGCAGAGCGCAGCCTTTTTCTGACACGTACACATGCCTTCTCATTTCGCTTGCAAGGCTAGGCCTTAATATTTATGAGTGTGTGTGTGTGTGAGAGGGTGACAGAGCCCTAACCAATCTTCACACCTGGCTGTGTTTTAAATAATCAACAGCCCATATCTCTCTCTGTCTCTGTGTCTCTCTCTGTCTGTCTGTCTGTGTCTCTCTCTCTCTCTCTCTCTCTCTCTCTCTCTCTCTCTCTCTCTCTCTCTCTCTCTCTCTGACTTTTGTTTTTCATTTCAGTTGCTTTCTATTTGACGTTTTTGTTTATCAAAATGTTCTTTCTCGCGTCTGGATTTTTTTTCAATCTTTCCCCATAAGTTTCTTCTGGTGAAGTGTGTGTGTGTGTGCGTGAGTGAGTGTGTGTGTGTGCATGCTCCATCCAGCAGTAGCAGTTGTAATTACATCCTATAACTACATTTATCCTCCTGAATGCACAGATTCCCTTCCAGAACCCCCCTCTCCTCTACCCCATCCGAACCATCGGCCGCACCGCTTGACATGTCGTATTTCCTCCGCATGCACGGTGGGTACATGTGAAGTGTAACTATGAATCCTAACAGACTGGAGCGAGGCGCGTTGAAAATAAACAGTTCTATTTTGTTCCCATGTGCGGCAGTCTCCGGGAGGGTTCATATTGGTTCCATGTGACATCCCAGACAGAGGCAACCGTCGTCCAAACCGCTGCGGGTAAACACAAACAGACGCAGCAAAACAGCAGCGTGACACCTGTAACTCTTTCCATATGATGGATGTGTGGGAGTGACACCACGCCACCGCGACCTTTCAACCTGATGTGGTTTGGGACTGTGTGTGTGTGTGTGTGTGTGTGTGTGTGTGTGTGTGTGTACTTTTGTATTGCTATACCAAATGTCCCCACAAGTATAGTAGAATTTGAGAAATAGACCTTGTGAGGGCTATTTTCCTGGTCCTCACAAGGGCAATGGTTGTATTATAGTGTTATGGTATTTCTAACATTTGTGTGTATTTACTCAAATACATACACAGTGTAAAATATGTATCTTGCATTTCACCGCATAGTGTAGAAATACCATAACAATAGTTTTTTCTTAGGTTAGGTCTAGGGGTTAGGGTTCGAGTCTCGGAAATGTATGCTTAGTTGAGCACCGGTGTCACAGAAAATCGCAGGTCTACTGTACAAGCTTCTTCAAGCTCACAGTGCGCTGTGAGCTTGTATAACTCAGGCTTTAGGGTTCAGGTAAAAAATGGCAAAAAAGGTTAAAAATTGCATTTATAAAATTGCCATTTACATACATAACTTTTTTATGTCCTCACAAGTATAGTAATTCAAACTTTGTGTGCGCACTGTGTGTGTGTGTGTGTGTGTCGTGGGATGTGTGTGTCATGGGATGGTTAAGCCGCGGTTGTAGATGAGTGATTTGCCGAGTTATTTGTTAGCAGACTCTGGATTAGCGCTGCAGTCTATTCTGCCCACGGCCAACTCTAACTGCATCTCTAAATGGCTTCCATCCTCTCATGTTTGTCTTCATTTGAACAGGATGTGATCTGTTTACGTTTCACTTGCTCTACTCTGCAGCTCTGTACCGATGCAGAACCACGCCTTGGGTTTACATGCATGCTGCTGATCTTTTAAAGGGACATGAAGCCCTAGGCTGATTATTTTTTCCAGTTTAGGATAAAAACTTCAGCAGATTTAAAAACGTGGCAGGCTTTTAAGCAACGCAACTGCAACATAATCAAATTAATCCATCAAGAACTGAGGCCGATTCTACAAATGCCTTTTTTTCCAAGATTAAAAAAAATAAAAAAAATAGCAGATGTACAAGCTCGCAGCGCGGCACGAAGTGACACGCTGTGAGCTTGTACATCTGCTTTCCTGGTTTTAATGGGTTAAAGGACCACTTCACCCACTTTCAACCTATCTTCATATAAGTGGTCCTCACTAAATGCTCATTATAAGATGGCATCACTTTTGTTTTCTACTCGCTCTGTGTCTCAGAGGAGGGCTGTAGACAGAAACCTCCCTACCAGTGACATCATCGGTAGGCAGGTTTGGTCATTTCAAACATGATTTCAAACGTTTTATTTTGTTTTTTTTATGAATGCACAAACAATGGCTTCTATATCAGCGTGCTAACTTTCCAGGAAGAGAAAGGCTGTAGTTTCTATTAGTTCTATTATGAACTGTCAAATAGCCCAACAATGAGACGCAGAGTGAGTAGACGGAAATCGTGCCATCTAACAATGAGCATTAGTGAAGACTCATTATATAAAGATGCGGTTGAAATGGGTGAAGTGCTCCTTAAAGGGATAGTTCACCCCAAAAATGTTTTTTTTCCTATCGATTAGTCACCCCATGGAGACTTGAATTCATGGATATCTTTTTTGTTTTTTTCCGCATTCCGAAGCCAATAATTTGATGACCGGCAGCGGTTCCAGTAGGAGACACAAAGAGTCTCCTTTGTGTCTCCTACCAGAATCACTGCCTATCGGTCCACTGGTCATCAAAATATTGGCTTAGGAATGCGACAAAAACTAAAAAAATATCCATGATTCAAGTCTCCATGGTTTGAGTAATCGATAGAAGAAAAGTCATTTTGGGGGTGAACTATCCCTTTAAGTGTGCCCAGAGTCATAGGTGTGTCGATGAGCAAGCATAGACAGTATAGGCAACAGTATATTGATAATGCACAATGATACACCAAAATGGCCACCTCTGGAGTACGGTTCAGTTCTATTTTTGGTTCGTGGAACCACTTAAACCCCAGCATCCGTATTGTGGGGAAAGCTTTCGTAGAAAATAGCAGATCGACAAGCTCACAATGCGTCCCGTTTTGAGCTTGTCGATCGGCTATTAGAGCCGTGAGGGACTCCGCTCAACCATATGGGGTTTAAGTGGTTAACCTGTGCATCGTGAACATAAAGCGCTCCATGTTTACTTTGCCCTTTTTGAATAGTATTTTAGCCCTCTGGGCTTACCATAGACAGATCATGTGTGCCAACCCTAAAAATGAACTATAGTACGACTAGAAGGAGGAGTGAGGTCCCATCAGAGCTGAAGTTGACCAGAAAGAGACCGGAGTCCTCTCTCAAATAAATTGAAAATAATTCCATTTTCTGTGGGTCCACTTCTTGGTCCACCTGAAGATGACTGAGTTTGGTTAATAATAAAAAAAAGCACTATATGCGAAAAGACCCTGACACACCCTTTACTGTGTACTATAAGGTACATTTTAAGCAGCCATGTCGTGTTTTTACCCAGCTGTAGTTTTTAACTCGTCTTATTGAACTGGAAAACAAACCATAAAACCAGCCTAAAGTTTCATCTCCCCTTTAAGACAAGATCCTGCTGTGCAGCTCCAATGATTAAAGGGAAATCAAATGGCTTGGAATGGTACATTTTCTCTTAGCAGAGTGAATGGACACCCAACTCAACATGTACACCCACATGCACAGGTCTAGGGTCAGATCCAACCAGTCAGAGTCTTCTCTCCTCTGACTCTACTTGTCTCCCTCTCTCAGCTCTCCTAAGTGTCTGTCTCTCCCACACTTATACTCCCTCTCGGCTTTTCCTACCATCCGTCTCTCCTACACTGTGTCCCTCTCAGCTTGCATGCTGGCTGTTTCAGTATAAAACATGATATCAGTGATGGAAAAAGTATTCACATGTTTTACTTAAGTAAAAGTATTAATACGCCAATGTAGAAGTACTCTGTTACAAGTAAAAGTCCGCTAATCAAAAATTTTTGATTAGCGGAAAGTTAATCAAAAAAGTTTTGGCATCAAAATGTACTTAAAGTAACAAAAGTATAAAGTACTCATTATGCAGAATATCCCATTTCACAAGTTTTCAAATGTATACAAATCTTTTGAAAATAGCAGATCTACAAGCTCACAATACGTCGCATCGCGACGCATTGTGAGCATTGTGCGTAGATCTGCTATTTTCAAATGGCCGAAATGTATTTGAGGATGAAGTGGGTAATGTATGTTTTGTAATGATACTCTAAATCTACAAAGTAAATAATAACTAAACTTTTCAAATAATTGTAGTGGAGTAAAAGTACATAATTTGCCTCTGAGATGTAGTGGAGTAAAAGTATTTGAAATTGGAAATACTCAGTACAAATACCTCAAAATTGTACTTGAACACAGTACTTGACTTTCCACCACTGAAAACAAGGCATGTGATTGAACTACCAGTAGGGTTATCGGAGGGTCATCTCAATGAGGGCGTCGTGACAAGAAGTGCTACAAGAATGACACACGTTACGGACTTCTTATCTAAACAGTGACCTCTCTCTCTCTCTCTCTTCTCTCTGTTGTTGGTGGTGACTGTAAACAGTAACAGAGGTATGGGGGTTGGCAGAGAGGTGCGATGCGGGCGAAACCTCAAAGCACCGTTTTCCTTTCATGAGCCATTCAACTCATCCCAATCCATAACTGTTGTATCAATGGCGTGTCCTTGCTCGCCCCATCGACTGTTCCTTGAGCGTCGCAGCTCAGGTGCGGTTCAGAGAGAGATACTGTGCTGTAGCATTTGGCCGATTTTAAGAAGTGATAATGACAGGTCTGATAACAGATTTCTAAGCTGGCTGAACAACAGAGAGATAAGAGACAGAAACCCCCAGAAGAAAATAAACATTCACACATCTCTATATGCATCAATTATCCATAAAACATTTGATTCTCTGTCAATTCTTTTTTAGAAATTTTAATTATATTATATATAATAAATACCCTTTTTATTTGCGGTTTTCAAATATTTTTTTGCACATAATCGAATGTTTTATGATCATAATTCAACAGGATGGCTTGTTTCCAGGTTTATAATAATTAATATTTTGCATGCGTGCGTGCGTGCTTGCATGCGTGTGTGTGTGTGCGTGTGTGTCTTAATGCTTCGTGTTTTTTGTAGTGTTGCCAACCGTCTCTTAAAAGACGTGTCCCTTATTGACCTTGACTTTGTTCCTTGTTTTTGGGAATCAATCATTGCCACACATCTAACAAGTTCAAACAGCTCATATTATACCACTTAAAACCCTCTAGACTTAGTAAACTGGACCTGAGTTGGCTCTGTACTTGGACCGTTATTTTCACGTCTACACCAAAACTCTTTGCCTAAAATAGCTAATATACAAGCTCACAATGGCGTGTTGTGAGATTGTACAGTAGATCTGCTACTTTGGGCTAATGTTCCCCGCAGGATATGGATGCTGGGGTTCAAGAGGCTAATGTTTTATGTAAAGCAGTGAGGCACTTTGGATTGCTTTGTTATTGAAATGTGCATGACAATAAACTTGTCTTGCCTTGCCTTACAAGGTTTCCACCTGACAGCGAGGATATGTTGGTGTTAATCTGACATGGACTTGCACCGGCGGAGTTCAAAGTCTGCAATTTGCCACCATATCCCATAAGCTGGAGGGACATGAGCATTGTAATTCGCAAGTTGGTAATGGGACGCTTATCCCATAGCCTGGAGGGACGATTGCGCTGGGATTAAGAATAAAACAATGATAATAGTTGTCATTGACCTTGGCCTGCTGTCAGCGTGCACAAGAAATATGACGCTAGCTGGTTATAGTAGTATGCGAGATTCGCTGCGGAGACGCGCACACACACGCACACGCACACAGAGTGTTGAAAAACATGAATCCCCTGGCAGAGATTAACAATGCACTTGAAAACAATTATATGGTGCTTGAAAAAACAAGGACCTTGGCTTGTACTCATTACTTTCGATCCGCCATGAACCAAACCTTCTGAATAGGCTAATAAAGACCGCTTTGCATTCAGAAGGGGGAAGACATTTCACTCTTTTATAACCTATAACATGGGTTTGTAACTGGGGGCAGGGAGGCCGCCAAATCTTTGTGTGATACAAACTACTGTATTCATTATTTATATTTTTACATTATCCACTTGAACCCTAGCATGCATCCCTATTCTTAACATTCATCGAAAGTAGCAGATGCAACATGTTGTGAGCTTGTAGATGGGCTGTTTTTGGCAAAGAGGTTTGGTGTAGAGGGAAAGAAATTGTACAGAGTACAGAGCCAAAGAATGGATGGTTTAAGTGATTAAAAGTCTGAAAATACACATTAAAATAATTCACATTCAAATAAAAAAGAAGCTTCATCTCTCTCTCAGTGAAGGGGTCCTTTTTTATACTTTTATTGCAATCAGTTCATATTACATTTCATGTTGCAGTACACATACATCTTCTTGCAATTGTTTTGTTTTTGTTTTTTTTCTTTTTATATACACCCCGTGTTACAAACTAAATTAAAATGCAGTAAACAAAAAACATAATTACACAGGTCTGACATGAGTCCATATATCTATATCTAGCTAAGTGGTTCTTGGCCTGAAAAAGTTGAAGACCCCTGACCTACAGTATAAGATAATAGCGCAATTTTTTTTCTGTGTTGCAATCAGAAGAAAATAAACCTAAATATGGAATTCAAAAGTCCAGGTAATGTTGCTGTGATATATTTAATAATAATAATGACAATATTGGTATTCTGTTCACTGTCCTTGTGAAGATACCTTTGGTGAGAAATAGTTTGACAGCTGGTGATTTAGGAAACTTAATGTTAAGTGGAGTGTACATGACAGTCATGCTGATCTGTGCGTGCATGTGAAAGCGACAGTTTGAGGTTTGTGTTCCGTTACAATTGAAATTATTTTAATCTTACCATGCTCGGATTTGACTGTGTTCTCATAATATACACTAATGCAGTGTATATCAACCCTGGCAAACGTCCCAATTTTGGGCCGGGGCTACTGCTGAGGTGTGCCGCGCCGTTTGAAGAAGGTTTGAAAAAATATAATTTTGAAAAAAAAAAAAAAAAAAAAAATGTTTTTTTTTTTTTTTTTTTACATTAATAATAATCAGGCATGCAAACAGCCCCGAGGTGAAAAGGGTGACAACATGCTGTTTTTTGGGTCAGGTGTCACACTATTGCCCTATTTGGATTCAAAACGGCTAGTGGAAGCTGAAAAGCTACAAGTTTGCATGTCTGACAAGCTACAAGTTTGCATATATATATATACCGTATATATATATATATAATTATATATATATATATATATATATACCGTATATCTAGGTGTGCCCTGGGATCTTTTGGGTATGCCAGGTGTGCCTTGGCACAAAAAAGGTTGATATACACTGCACTAATGACTAACTATCCACACACACGCACGCACGCACGCGCGCGCGCGCACACACACACACACACACACACACACACACACACACACACACACACACACACACACACACACACACACACACACACACACACACACACACACATGGAAGCCCTTGATGGAGAGAGAGTGGTAGAAAGAAAGACGAGTCTATCTCTGTCCATCATCACTATAAACACACACACACACACACACACACACACACACACACACACACACACACACACACACACACACACACACACACACACACACTCTGCTTTGATGTGTGTGTGTGTGCACACTTGCTAGCATGACATGCCACCTCGACAAGTTGTGACAGGCCTTTAGTTAGCCTACAGCAATGGCCAATACGATGAGAGGAGAAGAAAGAAGAACAGAGAGGAAAGGAGCAGCAGGCCATTGTTCACTTCTTCTTCTGTGGTGAGAGAGAGGGATGAAGGCTTTCTGAGACACACAGTAGCAGGGTCTACAAACAAAATGTTGCTGTCGGATGGCAACCTTGTATTCCAAAACTATGAAATATTTCTATAATTATTAAACAAATATTTTAAAACCGTGAAAATAGCCCATCTACAAGCTCACAATGTGTTGCAGTGCGACACATCTGTGAATGTCTCCTATCCGTATGTCTGTCCTCTCTGTATGTCTTACCAAAAAACAAACAAACACACAGCTCACCTAGTTTAGACGTTTAGCTGAGGTGCTGGATTTAAAACGATTGAGGGAAGAGCTCAGATCATGCACAGATCTGTGCAAAAAGGTCATTTAAGGCTAGCTTTTTTGGTCAGAGGCTTGCTTCAAGCTCCGTGTACCCAATAACCTGTATCTAAATGATGGAAAAGCCCTTCGACAAAAGCCAGCATTAACAAGAGATTAACAAAGGAAACCTTACACCCACAATCGGGCAAGGGAAAACTCCCAAGCAACAATCCTTGAAGGGAAAATAAAGGTAGAAACCTTAAGAAGGCCCAACAGCCACTTCACTTCCCCAACAGAGTAAAGAAGGTGGACCTCTCCATCCCGCCTATGACTATGTTCTACAGAAGCACCATTTAGAGCATTCTCACATACTGTATCATATCCTGGCTTGGTAACATCACAGCTTAGGAGAGACACACTCTCAACAGGATAGTGAGAACAGCTGAGAAGACCATTGGTACTGACCATGATACTGACTGATACTGACCATGATACTGACCATGATACTGACCATGATACTGACCATGATACTGACCATGATACTGAACATGATACTGACCATGATACTGACATGATACTGACATGATACTGACCATCATACTAAACATGATACTGACATGATACTGAACATGATACTGAACATGATACTGACATGATACTGACATGATACTGACCATGATACTAAACATGATACTGACATGATACTGACCATGATACTAAACATGATACTGACATGATACTGACCATGATACTAAACATGATACTGACATGATACTGACCATGATACTAAACATGATACTGACATGATACTGACCATGATACTAAACATGATACTGACATGATACTGACCATGATACTGACATGATACTGACCATGATACTGACCATGATACTGATATGATACTGACCATGATACTGAACATGATACTGACCACGTTACTGACCACAATACTGACCATGATACTGACCATGATACTGACCATGATACTGACCACGATACTGACCACGATACTGACCACGATACTGACCACGAAACTGACCACGATACTGACAACGATACTGACATGATACTGACCATGATACTGACCATGATACTGACCATGATGCTGACATGATACTGACCATGATACTGACCATGATACTGACATGATACTGACCATGATACTGACATGATACTGACCATGATACTTGCAGGATACTGACCATGATACTGTCATGCTACTGACTCACTGCCACATCTGCAAGACATCTATAAGGACCACTGTGTGCGCAGAGCAGATGGCATCCTAAAGGCACTCCACTCATCACCCCTCTCATGACATGTTCACCCTCATGCCATCAAAGATACAGTAGCATGAGAACCAGAACTACTCGGCTGTTAAACCCCAAGTGTTTTATCCCCAGAGCAATCGGATCAGCTGAAGCAAATAGTGTGAACGGTACAAGAAGGACTCGGAAAGCATTTATGGCTAAATTGTAACTGTTTTTTGTGCAATTTGTAACTTATTTACATAATTAAATTAGTTATATGGTTACATTTGCAATTGTTGTTTTAATCTGTTTAAGTTACAATTTACAAACAATTTAGGCATTTAGCAGACACTCTTAATCCAGAGCGATTTACATTAAGCAAGGAGAACACGAGGTAATACATCAAATGCGTAGAGATAGTAATCTAGGATCATAGGTAAACCAAGAACCTATCCTCAGTCTAAACAGTATAATAAAGAACAATCTATAATCTGTACATTGAAACTATACACACTGTAGGATGTCGGGTTACAAATGACCTGGCAGGCATCTGTCTACATAACATGCTATCAGAAGGCTTGCACCTCCATTCCTCGACCTTTTCCGCATACACAACTCTCTCTCTCACTCTCTCTCTCCCACCCTCTCTCTCTCTCTCCTCAGTGACTGAAGGGTAATTCTCATGCTCGGCTCATGCTAGCGGTGGGTCAGGTATAGAGAGGGAGATGGAGGAGACGGGATCAGACTGATGATGTAGGATGAGGCCTCATGCATGTTAATCCCTCGCTGTCCCCGTGGAATTGGGGGGGGGGGGTGGGGGGGGGGGGCTTGCCCTGGGGCTCCTGATTAAGGATTCACAGGGTATTAAACCCTCCATAGTTATTACTGCACATCAGCTCAATGCTGCTATCAACCGGCTGTCCCTGGATTAAACTATAAGGAGATAAATCCGAGAGAGAGAGGGAGAGAGGGAGAGAGAGATTTTCCCCCCTTGAACCTGTGCGCTTGTGTGGGTTTTCAGTTAAAATAATAAGATTGCAACCTGTGTGTGAGGGCAGTGGTTTTAATGTGTTACAGCTGACACCTTGTCAATGTATAATTGTGTATGTGGTTTGTTGACCCTCCTCAGAGATCAGCTGCAGGGGCAGGGAGATGTCAGAGGTCAATTGATTGTGAGTCTATTGGATCACTACAGGAATAGTGATCAGCTGATCTGTCAATGAGAGAATATGCCTAATTACTGATGATGAACAGGAGTCTATCCATATTGATTAGGACTCCAGTAAGCCTCTGTTAACAGTCCACAGACCACAAACTATATTAAACTAATAACAGTTGCTAAATTGGTCCGGGTGGTGCAGGGGTAAGGTTCCTGCCCACTGGGCTGGTTCGATTCCTCCATGGTGCCTCCGGCCTGCCAGGGTGCTGCAAAGAACACAACCGGCTGTGTTCATTTGTGGGTGGGCATCGAGCCCTGCACAGGTCCAAAACGGCAGCCAGAGACCTGACAGGAAATCAATTGAATCTCTCTCTGATCTGTGTTTTTCTGATTCTTTCAGCCGCGCAACTCTCTGTCTGATACAGTACACACGAACATGGAACATACACCTCATATAAAACATATTGTATTTTTATTAAACATAACTACAACTGCCACCGACAAAAATGCTCACATGGGCCTATTAATAGGCTACCGGCAGTGGTGGAAAAAGTACGTTGACATTTTGTACTTAAGTAAAAGTATCAATACTGCAATCTAGAAATACAAATCCGGAATACAAAATGGACTTGAGTAAAAGTACAAAATTATTGATTTAAAAAAAGTAGAAAGTACTCATTATACAGAATGTCCCATTTCACAAGTTTTCAAATATCTAATATGTATACAAATCTTTTGAAAAAAGCAGATCTACAAGCTCACAATGTGTAGCATCGTGACGTATTGTGAACATTATTTTCAAATGGCCGAAATGTATATAGGGCTGAAGTGGGTATGTATGCTTTGTAATAATAATGAAAATCTACAAAGTAACAGTTTTCAAATAATTGTACTGGAGTAAAAGTATAATGATTGACTCTGAGATGTATTGGAGTAGGACTAATAGTATTGAAAATTGGAAATATTACACTAAAGTAAAAATACCTCAACATTGTACTTAAGTACAGTACTTACAGTAGTTACTTTCCACCACTGGCTACCCAGTCGTGACTGTCCATTACAGAGACAAACTCACAATGGCAAGCCATGCACTAGAGAATAATGTTACGTGATCCAGCAGCAAATACTGTAAGTAAATAAACATAAACATGTGCCACCAACAAATATGCTCACAAATATTAATAGTGACAGTCCATTACAGAGAAGCATAGGCATGCCATAAGAATGAAGCCAAGTTACACGATCCATTAACAAATAAATAACGATTTACAGCCTGGCTTTCTCTGATGTGAAATCTGAAGAACAATGTTTCAAACAATCTATCAAACATAAGTATCCCTTTGTACTGTGTAGGCCTATGTATGGGCCTCAATCGTAAAAAAATATGCTCCATTCCACGGTGGAGTCAGTTGCTAACAATAACAGATTTTCAAGTTTAAAATGCGGAAGTGACACCGTCGTATTATGGAGTATAAATTAGGCTTTACACCGGCCTTACGTAACCCCCCCCTCTCTCCCTTTCTAGTGACACGTATGCACTACTGTACTTACTGTACCTGCATGATGTTGCCCGAGGAACAGCTTTTAACTTGAAACACATTGCCTTTGGAGTTGACATCTTTAACCTATATTTACAGTATGCTATGCTATGTCTTTAATGTTAATTCATTCAACTAGTGTTACGATGCTAAATCAAACTTATTGTTTTAATCGATAATAAAACATCAACATTTTTTATTAAAATTGTCGATTTGGGGGGACATTATTTGAACATTTGATGTAAGTGAACTTGTCAGACCTTGTAGATCTGCTATTTACGCTATTTTCGTTTGATTCTTTATTAAATGTGCAGCAATTACACATTGTACTTGCATTCATGTGGCTTCCTACCATTGTTGTAATATATTTTGATATGTTTTTGTGTCTCAAAGTTGACCAGTTATGTATATGTGTATATCATGTCACATTTTATTGTTAGGATATAAGGATACTGTGTTGTTTCTAAAGAGAACGACTGGAGTTACAGGAAAACCCCTCCATGTTTTACACTCACTTCATACATTCTACTACAGTTACACATACACACACACACACACACACACACACACACACACACACACACACACACACACACACACACACACACACACACACACACACACACACACACACACACACAAACGCACACGGCATACACACGCACACACGGCATGCACGCACAAGCACCCACATGCATGCAAGCGCGCACATACCCCCCCTCCACACACACACACACACACACACACACACACACACACACACACACACACACACACACACACACACACACACACACACACACACACACACACACACACATACAATCTCGTTCTCTCTCTATCTCTCAGTGTCTCAACAAACTGACATCATCACTTGTTTTTGTCTTTTATTATGTCTATTATGTCTTTTAATGTCTTTGTTTTGCTCTCTCCTGTCTGTCCTGTCGTGTTCGGTTTGTCCCTAAAGTTTTCTTTGTCACTCTCTTCCTCCTCTTCATTTAATAGACACACACACACACACACACACGTCTGTCTCTCTCTCTCTCTCTCTCTCTCTCTCTCTCTCTCTCTCTCTCTCTCTCTCTCTCTCTCTCTCTCTCTCTCTCTCTCTCTCTCTCTCTCTCTCTCTCTCTGTCTCTCTCTGTCTCTCTCTCTCTCCCCTGTACTGAAAGCAATCCTCTTGACAAAAAGAACAAATCTCTATTGTGGTTGAATGTCACTCAGGCCAACGGCCATACAATACTACACCACAATAGACCTTCTGAAGTGTTTGTGTGTGTGTTTGCACGTGCGTGTGTGTGAACTGAATGTGTTTTCCTGAATCCATCTATATGAGCGTTGTCCGTGCACGAGCATGTGTGTGCTTTTGTGTGTGCAGGACAGGTGTGCAGCTGTAATGCTTAATTTATGCTCTGTCGTATGACGGTGCCAGAAATAGCTGATCTACAAGCTCTTAACACGCATTGTGAGCTTACAGATCGGCTAATTTTGGCGAGCGATCGTACGACGAAGGATAATTCAGGCTGAACATGGAGTTGTGTACTGACTGAACTCACACCTGTGTGTGTGTGTGTGTGTGTGTTTGTGTGTGTGTGTGTGTGTGTGTGTGCGCGTGCTTCCTCTCAGCACCATGGTCTCTATTGTGGGACCCACGCCACTTGTTTAAGAGGTGCACGTTGTGCAGGTGTATAGTGACTGTGAACAATAGTGTAGTGTTGTGCGTGCACGCACGCATGCATGTGTGTGTGTGAGAGTGTGTGTCAGCCAGGCGCCCATGGCAAAGAGAACTAGTAATCAACCTTCCTTGCTATTCTTCCACTGTAAGCATTCCTGTAACTTAACTGACGTAAAACTAGGACAGAGTACGTGGAGCATACTGTATACACACACACACACACACACACACACACACACACACACACACACACACACACACACACACACACACACACACACACACACACACACACACACACACACACACACACACACAAACACGTTTGTATTACTATACTTGTGAGGACATCACAAATTTAGGACAGCAATTATATGAATGCCATTTTTAACCCAAACCCTGGAGCCTGAGTTACACTTAGTTGCACACCGGCATTGCTCAGCGAATATGACCGATCTACAAGCTCACAGTTGGTCGCACTGCGTCTGGTTGTGACCTTGTAGTTCCTCTATTTTCTGTATGCCACCCGAGCATGCGATGAAGTATAAATCCTGCATGACTATAACCCCAACCCTTTTCCTAATTATAAACTTACCTCCCCACATCTTTATGAACCATAAAAAACATGTCTCTCGTGAGGACCAGCGGAATTGGTCTCGCATGTAGGCTATGTGTCAAAGTCTATACATTTGGCCCTCACAAGTATAGTAATGCAAGTACGTGCACGCGCACGCACACACACACACACACACACACACACACACACACACACACACACACACACACACACACACACACACACACACACACACACACACACACACACACACACACACGCTGCTGGAGGTATACATGGTGGTGGCTACAGGGAGCTGGGTGACACCTGAGTGGATGGCTCTGTGCTGGGAGAGTGAGAGAAGTTAACAGAGGTGAGGTGAAGGGGAGTGTGTGTGTGTGTGTGCGCGCGCGTGTGTGTGTAGGTAGGTGTGTGTGTTTGTTGGGGGGGGGGGGTTCAGGGAGTGTGTGGGAACCTGTCACATTGAAGGAACACTCAGGTAGTGTTACCTGAAGGAACAGGACTCTACTGTAACCTGACCCCACTCTCCCTTCTACACACACACACACACACACACACACACACACACACACACACACACACACACACACACACACACACACACACACACATACACTTTCTTGGCTAAACACTCTCAAGCACACAACAACACACGTACACAATTACATGGACAGACACACACACACGCACGCACGCACACGCTCGCGCACAGACACAGTGTCAGACATAAAGTGTCACCCTCTGGGTCTGGTTACAGCAGGTAACAGTGTGTGGTTAGACTTAACGAGGGGTGTGGTCACACTTAACGAGGGGTTGTCGAGGTGGTCCTCAGTGACACGGTGGTCCGGCGTGTGTGGAGGAACATGTCCTATAACCAGACGTTTCAGCAGCACAAACCATAAAGCACTTTCACATAGTTCTTGAGTTTCAGCTAAAGGCTGTAAATATATGAACCTGTTGTAACTAGTTGACTGTATGGCTGGCTAAGTGGCTTGCTCTGTTAATCAGGGGTTGCTGTGCAGCAGGCTTGTGCACAGGCTTTGGGACGGCAGGTGCCTGAATACAGTGGTTCTCAACTCAACCTGTGGCCCGGGTCCACTGGTGGGCCGTGAGGATATCACAAGTGGGCCTCCTAATAATTGGCCAAACACTATGGTTTTAATGATAACTTCACATTATATATATATATATATATATATATATATATATATTTTTTTTTTTTTTTAAAACAATGTTAGTTCCTCTGATCCAAGACGCAACACAATTGATTGATTCATTAAAAAATCAACATGCTCTAATAGTGCATGAGGCCCACCCTTCTGACCGCCTAATGTGTTAACTGGTCAGATGGGTGGCCGGCTGGCCTCAAACACTTTCAAGATTTTCAAGTGGGCCCTTATCCAGAAAAGGTTGAGAACCACTCCCCTGACACAAGGGTGTTCCAAACTTTGCCATCCCATGGACCCCTAGCTGCTACCATTGACTTTGGCCACCCTATTGCGTAATTACAAAAAAAATAACGAAAAAGCAAAGATCACATTGCAACCTATTGTGAGCTTGTAGATCTGCTATTTTTGCTATTTTCAAAAATGTTTGAAAAAAAAAGGATTGAACATTTTTGACAAACCCTAACGTCCATGTTCTGGTCATGTCATAAGAATCTTTGCCGAAAATTGCCAAACATTTGGGCAAAATATTAGAGCTTGTAGATCGTCTATTTTCGGCGAAGAGATCTGGTGTAGATGGAGAAAATGAGGGGGCCCAGAATAGATCCCTGGGGGACCCCAGTCAACAAAGTATGTAAAAAAACAACAAATGAAAAGACCCTTGGAGTGTAGTTTAGAAATACAGTTTAATTTAAATGACACAAACATGTATATTAACAAAGTGAATGTAATGAAAACCTGCATTGATGTGACAGATATAGCAGCTCCTATAACCATCAACCCAGTCCAGCTGTTACCATAGCAACAGATGCTCTGTTACAGACTGGTTTCTGTGTTCAATTCAAAGCAGGAGAACTTTATTGTACCCTCAGGGCTGAGCGTAGCCAGAGCCAGACATGATAGGCTACATATCATAACCTGGGGCATACCCACGTCGCACACACGCATGCACGCACGCACACATGCATGCACGCGCGCACACACATACACACGCACCCAGTACTTTCTTTTGTCTGTTACACCTCAATTATACCCATTATATTAAACCAGTAAAATGAAAAGACAAGCCCAAACACTGATTTTTGCTGCAAAATAAAAAATATAATTTCATTATAACACAAAAAAACTCATACATACTTGACCAAACGCATAATGGATTCCACTAAACAAATAAAACAATCGGCACTATGCATCTTTTGGATATATAGGAGTTATTATTCAGATATATTACTTGTTCAAACGTTTTTGTTGTTGTTTACATTAGTTATTTATGTTAAGAATGATATTTACATAGCATATTGACACTTTAGCCAGATGCTTGGTTTGATTTAGTTTCTTTGAGGCACTACATATTTTTTATTTTGCATTCTACTTGATCATTCACCCTGTGTTGTTTGTTGACTAGGGTTCATGCTTTTTATTCAGTTTTTCCACTTGTAAGGTGCTCAATGCCTAAAGGTCTTTACACACCGTGAAAAATGTAAGATCTGAAAATCTGTGCATATTTCACACACACTAAACTGTATTGATGCCTCATTCAGACAGGTTGATGCCTAAACCCACCTTGTTTAAATGAATGAATTCATGAATAAATAATGTTTTGCTTTATCGCCAAGTGAGATCTCTGATCATCTGGCTACTTAAGACTACTATTCGTGTACTGTAATAACGGTAATGTAAATGCTAGCTTTGATGGCTGACACCTTTCATCACTTCGCCGTTCATAAAAAACATTACTGTAGCGTACCAGGGTGTTTTCCATTGGGCGAAGGAGGACTGCCCAGCATGACACTAACTAGCCAGTCACAACACCCCTGTCCCTCCGGCTTATTGTTTTATTGTAAGGTGATGTGCCAACAATGCCAACTGGATTTTAAGCCAACATTTAACATTGTGTGTGTGCGTGTGTGCGTGTGCGTGTGACACACTGTGGAGGTATAATGGAGCCAGACAGGAGGTTAAGACATCAATAGCTGCTTTAGTTCTGTTGTCTGTTGTCAGTCTCTGGAGACTGGTAGTTATTGTGGCATCTCTGGTATGCAGCGTGTGTGTAAATGAGAATAGACACAAAATGTCTATACAGGTGTGTGTGTGTGTGTTTGTGTGTGTGTGTGTGTGTGTGTGTGTGTGTGTGTGTGTGGGGGGGGGGGTGCCTTTATGTGTGCATGTTATTGTACGTGGGCCTCTTATAATGTATGTTTGTGTGCTCAGGGGTGGTTTGGAAATGCGCAAATTGGCAGTTTGGCTTAGAGGATAAAGAGATGATGGTAAAATAAAGGCCACAGGTTAAACCCTCGGCAACAAACCAACTATTTTGTCCGAGAGCAGCAGCTCACTGTCGAAATGACCTGAACCCTCCACCTGCTTGTGTACCGGGCATCACTATGGATAAGAGTAGGGCTGCCAACCGTCTCTTGAAATACAGAATCGTCCCTTATTTAAAAATCAAAAGACATGTATCTCATTGAACTTACAAATACTTGCAAGTTCAAAGAGCTCATATGCATATACTTTAATACAGGTTGTTAAAGGCATAGGCACAAAAAGGCACAAAAAGGCACAAAAGGCACAAAAAGCGGTGCGTGGTCAAAGCCAAGCGCATCATCAAGGACAAACACCACCCAAGTCACAGACTGTTCAACCCCCTACAACGACCGCGACCGGGCAAGGGGCTCTACCGCAGTATCAAGAGTTCCACCACCAGGTTCTGGTGTAGTTTCAATCCGGCTGCTGTCAGAATGCTGAATGGGGCATAAGCCTGAATGAGGCATAGGGCAGGCCTTGTTCAGCAGCCTGACAACAGGCGGCGCAGACTTTTCTGGCTCTTCCTGAACACACCTGTGGATTATACAAGGGACAATGACTTGGACTTTAGCCCCCCCTCGGACACACCTGTGGACTACACCAGGTACAAATGACTTTTTGTTGCACTCCCTCATGGAGCTACTTGCGGATTATACTAGGGTCAGTCCACTCTAGGTGGACACGCACTGACCTTTTGCACCTTAATCCCTTGTATAACGCACTGACTTTTTTTTCTGTCTTTTTTTATTGTGCTCCTTTTCCTCTAAGCACCTTAACGTCCATTGTCTATCATGCACAGTATAAGTATAACATGCACAGTATACAATACATTGCTGCTATGCTCAGGCACCTTAGTTTAGTTTTTAGTTTTTTATTATCTCAGGTAATTTGTAAATATGTAGATAACTTGTCTGGCCTTCTGTTGCTCTCTTGTCCTTCCCACTTGCCCCCCACCCCTCTTCTTCTCCCCCCCCCCCCCTCTTCTTTCTATGGAAACTAACGTTGCGATGGGAACGATGTACAAAAAAGAATTTCACCCACTTTTTTACCTTGTAAACCTGTGATGTGACAATAAAACTGATTCTGATTCTGATAGGATGTAACTTTGCCTTGTGTTTATATAACACAATTCATATATTTCTTTTTACCAATCATTTCCTCGTCATCAGCCACTAGAGCATTGTATTGTGGTGGTGTTTACCTGCAGAAACTCATTGCCCTCTTGCTGTATTTGGGTGTTTTCACTGTTTGTTTTGGTTGCCCCAAAAACCTCCCTGTCTACCAAAACAACAGTGAAAACAGAAAAATACAGAGATGGCAATGCATTTCTGCAGGTAAACACCACCACACTACTCCAGTGGGTGATACCTGCTGGTATAGGGGGAAATGATTGGTAAAACATATTGTTTTGTTATATAAACGCAGGGCAACGTTACATACTATGCCCTTATGTATACAGCTAATATTCTCCCAGAATATGGATGCTGGGGTTCAAGTGGTAACCCATTAAAACCTGGAACGCATCTGTGTAACCACTTCATACTATTATTTTATACTTTGGCTATTCAAAAATAGCAGATGTACAAGCTCGGTGCCGCGCTATGAGCTTGTATATCTGCTATTTTTGAATAGCCAAAGTATAAGATAATGGTTGAAGTGTTTAAAATCGAAAATGACGCAGATACTTTCCCGGTCTTAATGGGTTAATATAATATTAAAAAAACTTTACATATATACAGTGAGAATTTGTCTTTCTCTGGGTTTCTTGGAAATAAGGGATGCCCGCCTGGTTGTCCCTTATTTGAATGTCAAGGTAGTTGGCAACCCTAGATAAAACATGAGCACATGGTAGAGGTCTGCGGGGCCGTTTGTCAGGTCCCAGTGGGACACTGTGAGTCTGACTCGGGCTCATTGAGCGGGCTCTCATTTCACTGACAATGAATGGAGAGAATTTCAATGAGTCTGCGGTTAGTAGCTCTCTCGTCTCTCTGAAGCCTTCAACTGTGCATGGAGGCAGTTTAAACATTGACACAAAATAAACAGAGCATGAGGCCCATACATTTACATGTAGGCTTACACAGTTCAATGGATATGTATTTTGGGGGACGTATGACATTTGAAAGATCATTCTTCACATATCACATCAAAGAAAGATGGACCGTAAATCTTGATTTGCTGCTGGATCATGAAACTACGGCTTTATTCTCTACGGCATGCTTATGCTTCTCTCTAATGGACTGATGCTATTAATATTTGTGAGCATTTTTGTTGGGTTACGTCAGAGAGAGATAAAATTGATTTGGTGTCTGTTGCAATTGCATGCTTTACTTTGTTGGGTTGGGCTTCAACATCACAGGCCAGGGCCAGGCTAGGTCTGGAGTGTCTGTCTGTCTGTCTGTCTGTCTGTCTGTCTGTCTGTCTGTATGTATCATTGTGAATATCCAAACCATCTAGGAACTTTTCACATGTTCTAGACACAGTACTGTATACTGTATGGACACACAAATTAACAGAGGTGGACTAATATTTTACGTGTGTGTGTGTGTGTGTGTGTGTGTGTGTGTGTGTGTGTGTGTGTGTGTGTGTGTGTTGTCTCTACACATACTGTTTCAGTATTGTTTGTGAGCTTAAGGGAGAGACTGGTTTGGCCCTGTGCTGTTTAAACATGAACGAATGTAGTGTGAGAGCTGTTCCTGGGTCTGTTTGTCTGGAATGTTGTTATATTTGGGACTGTGAGAAAACTGTAACAGCATTAGAAGAATGTTTATGACTGACCTAATCCCCTTATTATGAAATATGATATACAGTACATCACAAACCTGATGTTTGACATCGTGTCCAATGTTCTATTCATAGTTACACATTATGTCATTGTCTTTACTCATTTGCATACATGCACTGCATTTGAAATAGAGCAGTTTTATTTCTATATCATATACAGTTTGTGTGATTGTATCTTGATATACTTTACCATGTGCATACATTATTTTGTACTTGTTACATGTTAAAGCACATACAGTACATAAACACACAACACAGTACACATTTAATTGCAGTTTTGTTCCAAATGTCAGTTTTATTGAGGTAATATAGCTTCATTAAGGAGACAGGTTTAGCGGAGATGTCTAGTAGTGCGATCGCATTTCAGACTTACACCTATGAGGCGTCTATCACTACCGGGCTGGAAAACCAGCAAAACTTGCTACAGACTGACCTGTTTTTTTTTGGATTGATTGAATACTTTATTAACAGTTTGCAAAAAGTAAAGAGGTAAAGTTATTCAATAATGCTAATAGGATAACACAAAGAGTTTTCAAATGATATCACTGGATGTGATAGTTACCTAACAGAACAAACACCTGGTACAAACAACCGTGACGGCTCAATTACAATTGACATTTTAGGCATTTAACAGACGCTCTTATCTAAGCAACTTTCAAGTGTGAAATCAGAGTAAATGTCATGATCCCATGTCGGCAAACGACAGGCTGAATGGTCATGTAAAGAGTGCAAAGAAAACAATTCAGTGCTTCAAAGAAACTAGGACACTAGGTAAACGTCAAACTTACCATCTGTCCAAACAACACATTGCTACCTAACAGCATTCTTAACATTTGACATTTGTGGTCAAGAAAAACAAATCTGAATAACAAAAGCATGTGAACAAGAAACCAACATGATCTGCATAGTATAACTAGCATCTATCAAACAAAAACTGGTTTTGTTCACAATTTGGCAGTGGATAATATTCAGCCGTTGGACAGCATCAGTGAAGGGAATGTTAGTCTGAAGTATTACTGGCATTTTCCTTCCAAAAGCGACACTCAGTGGTTAAAGTCCAGAGAGTGGAGTATGCCTATGGATGTTGTACATGAATAATTACCAGTGTCGGATTTTAAATTATAGTGAATTGTCCGCTGAACCATTACGGTAATTTAGTCTTTTTTTTACCAGCTTAAACTGAGGACTGATGTTCCCGACAACACCACCCGAGACCCGACTGTTGAGTTAGTTTGAACAGACTCTTATAATTCCACTGCATAGCACCTAATGTAAAATTCTTTACATTAGGGTGCAAGAGTTTGTCACAAGCTTGCACGACACCGTTGTACGACAAGGTAAAAAGGGTAGGGCTTAAGTGGTTTAATCAGGTTCATCGATTTAGTTGATTTTTTAAAAAAAATAGTAAATTTTTTTCACAACACTTCATTAAAAGAATATGACAGAAGAGGAACGTGCTGATTTGAAAGTTTCAATGGGAAAAATGACCTTTTAGACTTTTTGAGAAGGTTTCACGGTAGACTGGCTGGTTCTGAGCTGTGATGCGTTTTGTATTTGAGTTTCTGACCCTGGGAATCAGCGTGGAGGAATGTCTGGGTTCCACCATTTATGACTTCTGTTTATATTCAAACATCCATCGTAAACACTGACACACACACACACACACACACACACACACACACACACACACACACACACACACACACACACATACGCAGAATCATGCACTACTACGGTATGCTGCCATACATTCCTGCCAACACAAATAGAAGTGTACGACGCTCACACCTACATGCACACCGTGAAATACCTAGAAATGCATTTGCACTCTCGCATGCATGCACAGACGCACGCACTCTCATCTTTAGGTCGGGTCACGAAGTTGGAGGATTCTTTTTCATTTTCCAAACTGTCATTCATCTACCAGCTCTCTGATCTTCCTCTTTCTTACATCTTCTGTTGTTTCTCTCTCTCTCTCTCTCTCTCTCTCTCTCTCTCTCCCCCCCTTTCTCGGGTGTGATTCTTCTCTTCTACCTCTGTTTCCTGCCACATCAGGCTATTTTCCCTATTTCTCTCGCTCATTTTCTCTCTCTCTCTCATTTACTCTTTTTTTGACACACTTGTCTTATCCCCCCCCAACCCACCCACTCTTCTGTCAACTTCTTTTTTTTTTAGTTTAGTTATTTCCCCCAGTTTTCTTTTAGGTCTTCATTCTCAGATGACTGCTTTGTGGTGGTTGCTGCATGCAGAGACTCATGAAGTCATGGAGGACGTTAATGTGAAACCATTTGGTTTGTTGTTGTGTCGTTTCACTGCCGAGACCCCTCGTCCATCACACACAGCAGCAGCAAGCTACGCCCAGATGTGTGTGTGTGTGTGTGTGTGTGTGTGTGTGTGTGTGTGTGTGTGTGTGTGTGTGTGTGTGTGTGTGTGTGTGTGTGTGTGTGTGTGTGTGTGTGTGTGTGTGTGTGTGTGTGTGTGTGTGTGTGTGTGTGTGTGTGTGTGTGTGTGTGTGTGTGTGTGTGTGTGGAGCATTGAGTGTGTGTGTTTGGAGCGTGTTTACTTGTATTACTATGCTTGTGAAGTACAAAAGCCCCCACAAGTATAGTAGAATTTGAGAAATACTGTGTTACAAGTAAAAGTCCGGAATTCAAAATGTATTGAGTAAATGTAGAAAGGTATTGGCATCACAATGCACTTAAAGTACCAAAAGTAGAAAGTACTCATTATGCAGAATGTGCTATTTCACAAGTTTTCAAATGTATACAATGTTTAAAAGTCTTTTGAAAATAGCAATCTACAAGCTC
Source organism: Gymnoscopelus braueri (assembly GCF_963280865.1). Taxonomy (NCBI): domain Eukaryota; kingdom Metazoa; phylum Chordata; class Actinopteri; order Myctophiformes; family Myctophidae; genus Gymnoscopelus; species Gymnoscopelus braueri. Next base: position 29,117,517 of record NC_137618.1, read on the forward strand.
ACAATGTGTGGCATCGCGACGCATTGTGAGCTTGTAGATCAGCTATTTTCAAATGGCCAAAATGTATATACTGTAGGGCTGAAGTGATCAATGTATGTTTTGTATTAATAAGTAAGTATGGCACAAAAAAAACATTGCAGCGTGATGCTATAAAAAAAAGGAACAAAAATGGAAATTTTCAACAAAACGGCATTCAAGAAATTGCCGTCTTACAATGTTGATGTCCTCAGAAGTATAGTAACACAAACCTGTGTGTGTGGAGCGTGTGTGTGTGAGTTTGGAGCGTGATTTTCGGTGTGTGTTTATGATGTGTAGTGTTTTTATTCTCTGCTGAAAACCAATCTTCCATTGGAGATGAGAGAGACAGACTCGAAAACACAAAGCAAGAGAACAGTAAAATCCATCTCAGATGGATCGTCTGTCCTCACATGTCTCTGCATCTTCGCACACATGTGAACCAGCAGTGCACACACGCACGCACACACACACACACGCACTTTGGACGTAGCACATCAAACATATCCTTGTGTCTCTTTGTGTGTTGGGAAATTTGCTACGTCTAGTACTGTGTGTGTGTGTGTGTGTGTGTGTGTGTGTGTGTGTGTGTGTGTGTGTGTGTGTGTGTGTGTGTGTGTGTGTGTGTGTGTGTGTGTGTGTGTGTGTGTGTGTGTGTGTGTGTGTGTGTGTGTGTGTGTGTGTGTGTGTGTGTGTGTGTGTGTGTGTGTGTGTGATGAAAGGCAGTTGAGGGACATTTATGGAGTAGAAAATATAGTCCAGAGTCTGGTGGCAGCCCACAGCCCTGGGAAAGGTCAAAGGTCAGGCTGCTGTGTCCCTTGTGGCCCGATGTTAAGCCTGGAGCCGCGTGTGTGTGTGTGTGTGTATGAGACAGATTGGCATCGCTTAGGCGCTTAGCTTGAGAGCAAGAGGGGGAAACGATGGAGGCCAGTTGTGTGTGTGTGTGCGTGCGTGTTGGCTTGTCATCTGGACTGAAGACAAATGGACGACTCACATCGGGGGAGCATTCTGCTGACTGTCATACACATGATGTCAGAGAGAGAGAGAGAGAGACGGGGGGGAATGAGAGAGAGAGAGGGAGAGATGCCTGTGGAACATCTGTCGACACATATGTTGTCAGGTGATTTAATTTTGTTGGAGAAAAACAGAAAGAAACATCTCGCTCTCTCGCTCTCTCTCTCTCTCCCTCTCTCCCCCACACACTTGGCTGACCACACCTCGGTCAAACAGTGTTTTGTGGATTAGTGTTTGTTTTATCCTACTTCCTGTGCCAGATGGGTGGAGTGGAGTCCACCTGAAGGGACAATAGAATCACTGACGACAAATAGTGTGATTACTTAACACTTGGAAGTCAAATCAATACACGTGTGTCATTGGCAACTGATATGAGTTGTCCCGACGTGGTCAGACCTCGCCCATCTGCTGTTTGAAGTAGATTATAACCTTCACAAAGAATCATGTGCACATTGTATTTGACCTGGGTCTCTCTCTCACACACACACACACACACACACACACACACACACACACACACACACACACACACCCATGCTCAACACAGTAGTCAAACAATGAGCAATACGGGCCGAACGAAATTCCTCTCATAAATCCCTGTCCATTCATGAGTTCAGGGACCGTGCACGCACGTGCACATGCACGCACGCGCGCGCACACACACACACACACACACACACTCACATTCTGCGAGCTTCACACATTCCACAACTCTTTGGCTAACATTCCGGCAGCTTGCATCTGAAAGCCAACAGTCGTGTGTATTGTCCGACAGTGTGGAGAACTCTCTCCAGGCACACATACCAGCCTGGGGTCGAACAGTCAACCAGTCCTGCTGGTTTCATCCCAGTGTGTAGTCCCAGTGTCCTGGAAGAGACGCTCCACACAGGCAGCACAGGTGCCATCCACCATGTTTACACTCGCCAACACGTTCAAGCACCATTTGCCAATGCCAATGTCATTAATAATGCATAAGTCATCCATGTATCTATACAGCGCCTTTCATAACAACCTAATAATGACCAATATATCGGATTTGACTTTTTTTTAACGATTGGCAATTATGCTGCCAATGTGTCCTGATTTATAACCATTTTCAACCTGGTGGCTTTACAAGCTAACTGTGATGGTCATAACATTGACAATCGGTCGTCTAGGACTCTCCAAAATCGGCATCTGCTACAGACCCCAAAATCTGGCATCACTCTGGCTCTATATGAACACGCTCTATGAGAGCAGTTGAAGTGTGGATCTCTACGGTTACAGTCAGGGTTACGGATGTCACAATGTATGAGACATGTACTGTAACAGACACGCCACTTCAACTAGCACAATATAGATCTGCTCCATTGAAACAATTAAGCAATCATTTAACATATACCTGCAAATGCACTCGATCATGCACATACCAATCCATCTATCAATAGTTTCCCTTTGTCGGTGCACGCTCGTGACCTGGGTCACTCTCACTCACACACACACACACACACACACACACACACACACACACACACACACACACACACACACACACACACACACACACACACACACACACACACACACCCATGCTCAACACAGTAGTCAAACAATGAGCAATACGGGCCGAACGAAATTCCTCTCATAAATCCCTGTCCATTCATGAGTTCAGGGACCGCGCACGCACGTGCACATGCACGCACGCGTGCGCACACACACACAGACTCACATTCTGCGAGATCGATCTACTCCATTGAAACAATTAAGCAATCATTTAACATATACCTGCAAATGCACTCGATCATGCACATACCAATCCATCTATCAATAGTTTCCCTTTGTCGGTGCACACTCGCTCGCTCGGCCGCTCGCACACTCGCTCACACACACACACACACACACACACACACACACACACACACACACACACACGCACTCAACAAATATTGACACAACACTAAGCCAGGTCAACAGCTAATCGCCTACAGGGTCAATTGACACCTAGTAATGATGGGGCACAGTGGCAGAATATGTGTACTGTATGTGTGTGCGTATGTACACTGTGTATGTACAGTATGTGTACATGTGTGTACGTATGTTTGTGTATGTGAGTTAATGATTATTGCTTTGACCACCATCAATATGACTGGCGTCTGTGAAGTGTTAGTGTTGAAGAGGAAGTGATTTAATTACATATATTAAAGAAGAGAGGGCTGTCATTCTTCTGGAGGAAGAAAGACAGACAGAGAAAGAGAGGGGGGGGTATAATATAATCAGTTAGCTGTTGATGTTAGAATTAGCCTGAACAACCGCCAACGCTAATCTCCAGTTAAGGTCAAAGGTTACTTAGCTACTGTTTCTTCTGTCAGCTTCTTCATGCTACACCCACATGCACGCACACACCCACACACACACACATACACTTGTTATGCACACGCAAAAAATTGCTCTGTGTGCGTGTTTGTTTGAGTTGATATTTCTGTCTGTTCTCTGGCGTTACAGAGAGAGAGAGAGAGAGAGAGAGAGAGAGAGAGAGAGAGAGAGAGAGAGAGAGAGAGAGAGAGAGAGAGAGAGAGAGAGAGAGAGAGAGAGAGAGAGAGAGAGAGAGAGAGAGAGAGAGAGAGAGAGAGAGAGAGAGAGAGAGAGAGAGAGAGAGAGAGAGAGAGAGAGAGAGAGAGAGAACAGACTCATAGGTCTAACATGGCTGCATAGAGATTTCTTGCTCGACTATAGCAAATCATGAAATAAAATGGTAAATGGTGCATTTATATAGCGCTTTTATCCAAAGCGCTTTACATTGATTGTGCCATTCACCCATTCACACACACATTCATACACCGATGGCGGAGGAAACCATGCAAGGCACCAACCTGCTCATCGGGAGCAATTAGGGGTTCAGCGTCTTGTTCAAGGACACTTCGACACTAACTCTGGGGGAGCGCCCCAGCCCGGGATCGAACTGGAAACCTTGCGGTTCCCAGTTCACTCTACCCGGCCACTCTACCCCTGAGCCACTGCCGCCCCAAATTCTTATGAAATAAGAATCCCATTCTGTACTGACATACAATATAAATACTGTATCCTCTGAAGACTGTGATAAAACACAAGCATTTTTATATTGTGATGTGAGACAAAAAATGTATGCGAGTGTTGATTGATTGATTTATTAGACAGAAATACAAACAGCACAAGTACAGTCATACACTTGGTCTAATAGGATTTATACAAAAAAGTCCTAGTGGACTTGTTTCCTTTGAGGCCTAGTGACCTAGTGGGTTTCCATTGAGACATAAAAATAACACCAACAATCTATATCATCAGTCATCACAAATATAAAACACTACTGTATGTACTGTACAGAGTAGGGGGAAAAGGGTGGGGGGGTGATCACCTTTCTAAGGGAGAAGAGATAATCTACCTCCCCCTTTGGTCTCCTGACAAGTGGATTTTCAGGCCTGTTTTAAAGGACGCCAGTGAACCACATCTTTGAATGGGATTGGCATTTAATCATGTCTTTTGCACTGTAATTGTATTACATTTATTTAAAATTTATTGTATTCAAATGTACTTTTATGTTTGATTGGTATCTTGTGTCTTAAAGGTTTCATGACGTTCAGTTTTACCACACATTAAAAGTCTTTGTCATGGTCCTTCAAACGTGTATAAAAAGTTTTAACAAAAAAATCCACTCCATTGATCCATGGCAGGTGTTTTTCTCTCACATTTCTAAAGCCTTTTCAACTGCAATGAAATTTTTTTTTCATGCGGGTGTCGTTGGTGAGGGATTTTGCCTGTCAATCATCGCCTCTGCTCCGCCCACCCCAAAGGAAAGGATAGGGGAGGGGAGGGAGAGTGGGTGGGATTAATCGGCTGTGACATCACTGCCGAAGGGCCAAGCTCAGATTACTTTTCAGCCTAATTATTCAGAAAACCCCAGACCACAGAAAATCCACTGAATGTTCAAAGTTCAGATTTTTTGGGTGTAATTGAGGTCATAAAACCCCCCAAAAAACATAAAAAATAAAAAAAGTGAAAATGAATGTCATAGAACCTTTAATATCTCAGAGCTTAGTGTTTTGTGTAAAACCCTTTGACCCTTGCTATTGATATGTGCTATATTATAAACATGCCTTGCCTTATTATTATCATTATTATTATTATTGAAATGATACACTAACTAATTGCTTTGGCAGAAAAAATATTCTCACGCACGCACGCACGCACGCACGCGCGCGCACACACATACACATCTACTGTATATACACATGAACAGACACACACTCACTTAGTCAAATATAATAATATAACATTATAGTATAGTCAAGTTCTCTCTATACACAGAGAGGTCTCACTTAGCGCACATGTGTGCACACACACACACACACACACACACACACACACACACACACACACACACACACACACACACACACTCATCAATAAATAGATCAAATGAAAGAGGAAAAATGAAGGATCGCGAGAGGAACAAGTGTTCGAGAGAGCAGTGAAGTATTGACAGTCCCCGACGTCCACTCCTGTGGTCAGGAAGCCATATTGATCCTGAGTCTCATATCGTTGTCAGACTGTTCATTTACCCCATGCTGCCTCGCCTTGCCTTAAGTAACTAAGTATATTTACTCACTGTACTTAAGTAAACATACATTAACCACTTTAGCCTTACTTTATACATAGGCATCAATTATACATATTTTGATGCCAATACTTTTGTACTTTTACTTACGTAACGTTTTGAACACAGGCTTTTATTTGTAACAGAGTATTTCTTCATTGCAGTACTGATACTTTTACTCAATTAAAAAATGTGAGTACTTTTTCCACCACTGTCCGGACGGGGAATCAAACCCTGACCTCCCGATCTCAGGGCGGACACTCTAACCACAGAGTGGACTGGTATCCCGGTAACTCTTTCAAATACAGGCCATTATTGATACATTTAACTTAATAGTGATATGGTCAGCTCTGTATAGGAGACTAGCCGTCTTTAAGAGGGTCGGTGGATCAGCACCACATTCTTGTGCTCACTGCCAGTAGGCCAGACAAGCACCTCCATGCATTATTCCCCCACATATGTTTCATATTTTTTAACCTTAATAAAGCATTCCATGCTCCTGCCCCCCGGCCAAACACTGCCCCCCCCCACCCATACAGAACCCACACATCAGCACCCAGCCACAGTACATTCAGGTATACTGGCCCTAATCCTGATTCCTGGCCCCTATACCAACAACCAGGTCACACCCAGAGAGCACAGCACAACACAGACACTCACAGTTTATACAGTATAGCACATACTGGAGTGGGAGCTTATAACCACTTGAACCCATATCATCCCTATTCTGGGGGTAACATTTGCCAAAAATAGCGGCTCTACAAGCTCACAATGAGTCGCAGACGTTAACTTTATTCATACAATGAAGAAACAAACAATCAAATACAAAATGCACAAACTGAACTTTATTTTATTTTACAACTCAAGCCCTATTCTCAAATGTTCCAAAAAAATTGCTGACCTACAAGCTCTCCTATTTTTTGTCATTTTTGAGGACCTTTGAATATTTTCGCCTATAGTGTCAAGCCCGAAATAGGAATGCCAAAAGTGATAAAGAATCGGGACAAACCAGCTGCATACAGTAATTGCAGTTACCAATGTCATCAAAAAAGGCTAATTATTAGGGATGCACTGATAGGGAAATTCTTGGCCGATACCAATGTTTAAAATGACAATTTAGCCGATACAGATATTTGTTTATCTGGTTTTTGTAGTTATTATTTCCCACTTTTGTGCCAGGGAAACTAATACATCTTCATTATAAAAAATAACTGTTTGGAATCTGCAGCTTGTCAGACTGCAGATAACCAACACACCATATTATATGGTTTATATTTACAGATACCGGCAAATATCGGCTGATACCCAATATGTGGCCGATATATCAGTGCATCCCTACTAATTATGGCTGATATATCGGCCAAACCGATATATCTGCTGCGGAGTGACAGTAATCGTGGCTGCCTGGACAAATGTCAGCAGCTTCTTTGTCTTCTCATCTTCTCTTTGGCCCGGGAATTAAATTCATTTCAGTCAGTTGTGTTCTATTTCCAGCTGTCAGCCGCTGTTCCCGTCTTCCTCTTGAAAGAAGACTGAGAAACAATTGCTGTGCAATTTTCATACTCGCTGACAGAGAAATCTTTTCTCTTTTTCAGCTGGTAGAAAGGTGTCAAGGTTCAATATTTCAGTAAATCATCTTCCATTGTACCTATTATCCTGGTTAAAGCATTAAAAAGTACAGCGTGATTCAGAGACACATTGACAGGAAATGTTTTTTTTATATATATATATGCATGATCCCTAGCTTCCCTATTCTGGGACGAAACATTTGGCGAAAAAGCCTGATCTACAAGTTACAATGGAATGCATTGTGATTTTGTAGATCGGCTATTTTCAAGTTGTTTAAGTGGTTAACTGAAGCCGTGAGATTTTGACAGATAGTATAAGGAAGTCAGTTTATCAGCGTTGATACTTCATCAAATCCTTTTCCTCCCTATCTGTTGTTCCTAATTTGATTGTGAAAGAAAAAGGCGAGGTTTCGCGTTTAGCTGCAGTTCTGAATGACACTTAGACAGAAAAATGAATTTTCTTTTTCTTTTTCTTGAAACCTCCTTGGCAGTTATTCTGCTCAGGGATGGATGTCAGTGTATGGAATGAGCCATTAATGTCAACAATATCTGTACTGTGAACAGTATTTCTGCTAATCATCTCCTCCTCTCCATCGCTCTTTTTATATTTCTACTGCAGAAGAAGACTTGAAAGTGTTGTGACTTAAGCTGCAGGTTTGAGCCATTTTAGAGACAGTTTGACAGAAAACAGCTTTTTATCCAAGGACTCAAGTCTAGTGAGTTTAGTAGGGAGGAGAGGGCATTAGAGGAGAGGAGAGGAGAAGGCATTAGAGGAGAGGAGAGCAGAGGAGAGGAGTGGAGAGATTAGATGAGACAGGCAGGTGAGCTAGATTGGTTTGATATCACTGGAATGGCTGCAAGGCTGTGTGTGTGTGTGTGTGTGTGTGTGTGTGTGTGTGTGTGTGTGTGTGTGTGTGTGTGTGTGTGTGTGTGTGTGTGTGTGTGTGTGTGTGTGTGTGTGTGTGTGTGTGTGTGTGTGTGTGTGTGTGTGTGTGTGTGTGTGTGTGTGTGTGTGTGTGTGTGTGTGTGCGTGCGTGCGTGCGTGCGTGTTTGTGTCGTGCGCACAGTGGAGGATAACAGAATGACAAGAGGCTTTCTTCTTCAAAGGCAGCAGATCACAGAGCTCTTTACACACATGTAAAAACCCAACACATGCAAAACAACACAGAGTGCTGTGGCTGTATTGATAAGCACTTATCCGTTGATGCAAAGTCTGGATTCCAACTGAGTCTGGTCTATAATGGTCAATAATATAGACTCTATATAGGACAAAACATCCCACTAGGGGTCCTGACTGAGATATGGACTTACAGTATAGCAAACGTACTAGAGCCCAACCGTGCACAGATTTGGGTTCTGATGCCGATCCTGATTTTCCTAGACCACCGATTACTGATGTTTTGATCAATATTTTGGAAAAAGTGCAAAATCTTGCTTTCATAGTTGATTATTCATGGGTTCATGGATTATGATCATGGTTGATGGATAATGATGGTTTATAGTGATGTCTGAAAACCCCTGATTCAAAAGAACTGACCGAATGTAACGGAAAAATAAATTAACTCCTCGCCATTAATGGGCCCACTGTCTCCTTGAACTGAACTGAGGTCAGTGTATTACCGAAAGCCTAAAATCTCCCCCCAAGTGGGGGTTTCCTCTCAGGTAGGCTAGTGCATACGATGTTTGGAGTTCCTTGAGACCGGCATCAGTATAAGGGTTAAGTGTCTCAAGGACACTTCGACCAATCAAATTCGACACAATTTCAACACCCCTAATTTCTCTCTCTCTCTCTCTCTCTCTCTCTCTCTCTCTCTCTCTCTCTCTCTCTCTCTCTCTGTGTGAGAAATGTAGGTGTCATTTTTTTAAACCCAATTACTCACAGACAGTAACGAACACTGACACAGTGTTACGGTGTTACTGTCACAGTGTAACACTGACAAGGCAATGCCGGGAGACTTTCAAATTGAAGAGAGACACACACACACACACACACACACACACATATACACACACACACACACACACACACACACACACACACACACACACACACACACACACACACACACACACACACACACACACACACACACACAGAGGGAGAGAAGGAGAGAGAAAGAGCGAAATACAAAGACAGGGACGTAGGCAGGTGAAACAGATTGCAACTTGCACAGATCTGTGCAGACACAATAATTCAGTCTGGTGAAAATGGTCGATAATGAAGTTTGTGTATAACAGCAGTCAGCCCCGCTGGCTGCCTTTTAACAAGTTGCTTTCTCTCAGTCATCCTGGAGTATTTCCCAAGTGATCAATACTAACAAATTACAAATTGTGCTCTGACACTGCACCGCTGTTTGAAGTTTACACTGTCGCCTACGCCGTATACCTGAAATGTAAGTTGTTGGCAAAACAAGATTAACCCATTCAATCCGGGAATGCATCTGTGTCAGATTTCTTTGGCTATTCAAAAATAGAAGATATACAAGCTCATAGCGTGGCACAGAGTGCCACGCTATGAGCTTGTAGATTTGCTATTTTTGGAAAATCGTGAACATTTGTGCAAATCTTTGAATGTATACTTTTTAAAGCAAACATTTGTAAAATATTTTGTTCCAGGGACCCCCCCCCCCCCGGAAGCAAAGATTTGAGTTACAAATGTTCGCTTAAAAGAATATATTCTCAAATTCTCACGATTTTTCTAAAATGGCAGATCTACAAGCTCGTAGCTTAATTGTATATCTGCTATTTTTAAATCGCCAAAGTATAAAATAATGGTTATAGCTCAAATCTAAAATGACACAGTATGCCTTCCCAGATTGAATGGGTTAAGACAAAAATGGGTCCAGAACATGACCAATGTGTTTCTCCTGTTTAGCATTACCGGTGTTGCAGTGAATTTGGTAAAATGATGCGACTGATATGTACAGTAGGACCACCAGTAATACGAATATTTTCTGCGATCAGTAGCATAGAGCATGAGGCTTCAACAGGGGGTCCGGGACGCCTAGGGGCTGCTCAGAGTTACTACAGGGGGGCGGGGCGCCAAATGTTTGTGACGGGAACTTTTTATTTTCTTACAACCTTATTCTGAGGGGAACATTAGCTTAAAATAGCCGATCTATACCCTTGAATAGGGAAAAAGGAGCAGACCAAGTACAGAGCCAAAGGTAAAGTTTACTAAGTTGGGTTTAAATGGTTAAATGTATATTGAATACACATTCAACATGAATCCAACATATTAATAGAAAATAAATTGTAAACAAACATTAATCTATAAAAACACTGATGATAGTTCTGTTAAACACGTCTATGAAGCTATCTATGAAATGTATGGAAAAGTTTAACACATCGGGTGCCGAAAACGGTCCGGACCGTTTTTGACCCAATTTTATTTTTATACGTGGGGCCCACGTAGGGCGTCTAACGAAACTTTGGGATCATCCAAGGAGTTTCTGAGAAGGAGAGGCCGGATGTGGATCCATGTCAAAAATCCTTCCGGTCGGCCTTTCCAATGTTATCTCCTTGACTAAAAGCTTAATATCTCCATTTCTTTTTAACGTGGTGGAAGCGAGCCGTTTTCGATCGGCGATCACTCTGCAATGGAGGATCGCGTTAGAAATACTATTGTTCCAGGCGTTAGTCGGGACCCTCCGCCGTCTCGCACGCACACTTTTTTTACATGCACTTCCACGTCGGGGCTTCTACAGCACGAAACGTATCAACGTAAGTGGATGGAAGAATAGCCGGCACTGAACGTATAATATTTGAATAAACCTCTGGCACCCAATGTGTTAATATGCAATACAAATTTCTTCAATATTTAGTGTGGGTCTCTGCTTCTTCTCTTTCTCAGCTAAGGGGTCCTTGGGCTGAAAAAACTTTTAAGAATACTGTATTTAGAAAAAAAGGGGCCCTGAAGAAGACTGAGTTGAAATGCGTTGGCGCTAAGCCCATTTATGAAATGCTTTTTAATTTGTGCAAAGCATTATGCTTTGCTATTCATGAGGCCATGGCTTATTGATCACAAAGCAAAGTACAAGTCGAATCTCTCTCACCCTTTTTGCTTTTGTGTGTGACTTTTATCCAAGGCAACGCTAACACTTAGTCAATCTAACCTCGCTCCTAGCCTTTTCTCATCCCTTAGGACAGTGATTCCCAACCTGCAGGCCGGGGCCCACTGGCGGGCCGTGAGGATATTGCAAGTGGACCCCCAAACAAATGGCAATGATAAAATAAAGTTAATATAGAAAAAAAAATACTTTTAATTGTGATACAGATAAATGGGAATTTAAAGTATGCTGTGCTGGGTCCATGGATCCAAGCCGGAACACATTCGATTGATTGATCATTTAAATAAGCATGCTCTGAGAATGCACACGGCCCACCCATCTGACCACCTGTTCCACAAAGGGTTGGGAACCGCTGCTTTAGGAGAAACAGTATACTGACAGTATACTGTTACTACTTTTACTTACAGTAGTTTTTTACTTGTAGTAGCCATTTTTGACCGGCATAAAGTCTATTATAATTCACATTTGTTCACTTTTTTAAATGTTTGTGTGAATTCATTTAATCACCTGGATTTCATTGATCATATTTTGATGTGTATTCCCTGGCATGCCTATTTTTTCCCCAAGACACTTTTTGGGCTTTTATTACTTTATTTGACTAACAGGAAACTGGGAAAGGGTCGGGGAAGTGACTCGCAGCAAAGGTCTGCCTTTGCCAGGCTCGGGAATCAAACCAGGACTCACTGCCAAGCTGCATCAGAGCCTATACGGTATGCGCCTTAACCACGCGGCCATCGGCGGTCCTCTGTCATTATAGGTGAAAATATTCACTCACTTTCAAAGAATTTCAAAAAATGTCAAAGGTTTTCAAAAGTAGTGGAAATAGCAACCGCTTATGTTCTAGGCAGTCTGCAGCACCACCGTCTCGACTGAGGGCAGAGCAGCTCCCATGCCAGGTGGTGAAACATCCAGTCAGAATGCTATCAATAGTACTTATGTAGAAGTTATTCAGAACTTTCAGCTTTATGCTGAATTTGTTTAACTGCCTGAGGTGGAAGAGGTTTTGTTGGGCCTTCTTCACATTCCATTTGAGGTCCTCAGAGATGTGAACTCCTCGGAACTTGGAAGCTATTGACTGAAAGGTCATATTATAGTGATGATCCCTGGTGATTCTGGTTGCTTTTTTTTTTCTTGCTTTGACGCAGTGGTAAAGTAGCTGCCCACCACCACGGAGGTTGTAGGTTCAAATCCACCGTGGTGCATCCAGTCTACACAAACACAATTGCCCCTGTGTTCAGGGTCATATGAGACACTCTCCAAGTGTGAGGCCGTTCTGTCGGGCGCTTTCTGAGTTACCCCTGGGACAGAGTGACACACACACAGATTTGGTAAATTATCGTGTAGATTATTATCTTGTTGTCATACTGTACTGTTGTTGTTTGCACAGTCTTGTGGAACATGCCACCAACATTCCGCGGCCTGTACCTGTAGGAGTGAGTGACAAATAAAACCTTGGTGATTGCACTGCATGTTGTGTGAAGGACAGGTGGTGGTCGATCTCAATGTCCACATACTTAACCCATTCAATCCGGGAACGCATCTGTGTCATTTTAAGATTTCTTTGGCTATTCAAAAATAGCAGATATAGGCTCATAGCGCGGCACCGAGTGCTGATCTACGAGCTTGTAGATCTGCTATTTTTAAAAAATCGTGAAAGTTTGTGCAAATCTTTGAATATGTATTTTTTAAAGCGAACATTTGTAACTCAAATCTTTGCTTCTGGGGGGTCCCTGGAACAAAAAATTTTGAGATGGGGGTCCGCAGCCAATATTCGCTTTAAAACATATATATATATATAAAGATTTGCACACATTTTCCACGATTTTTCAAATAATAGCAGATCTACAAGCTCTCGATGCCGTGCTATGAGCTGGTATATCTGCTATTTTTGGAATAGCCAAAGAAATCGTAAAATGACACAGATGCGTTCCCGGTCATAATGGATTGAAATATCTCAACCTGCTCCACCATCTGCCCCTCAGGGCCTGAGTGGTCCAGAGTGACGGCACAAGGTGACGGCACAAGTGTCAAACCACGCCCCGCACCCACTCCACCAACCTTATCCACCTTTGTATCACCACCATTGTATAGCCTGAGTTATACTTAGTTGTGCTCCGGTGTCACGCATTGACTCTGGCAGATCTACCATCTCACAATGCGTCGCAGCACGACAGGTGGAGAAGAAAGATAGCGAGAGACAACCCAGTCCCCGGAGAGAAAGAAAAGTGTTGCCGGTATACAGTATGTTTCTGCAAAGCACGGATACGGGGAAGCACCTGACATTTCAAGTCAGGTGCACCGTCAGCAGCAGGCTTGAGCCCCGAGAGGCGTGCCCGAGCATGTGGCCGCACCAAGCGGTGCAATTGCCGCACTGATGACTCAGCATACCGATATATAGTGTCGGAATCTATAGTAACTACACTTCAAAATTGCACATATTACTTGAATTGTAAATCTAGGATTGAATCCACATGGTCCACATGTGGAAATGTTGATACCCAACACTTTTTTTTGTGGTGGTTGTTAAAAAAACATCCAACGTATCTTGTGAGTTGCAGTAATGTGTAGTGGCAACGTTTTCTATGGCGACCAGGCTGTGTGAGAGAGGAGGAGGAGAGAGTCTGAGAGATAGATGAAAATAGGGAGTAAGAGAGGGGAAGAGAGGTAGAGAGATCGATGGCAATATGGAGTAAGAGGGGGTAGAGGTAGAGAGATACATGAAAAAGATGGAGTGAGAGAGGAGAGAGTGAGGAAGGCCATTCTTCACACATGGGAGTAATGTGATCATAGATGTTTGTATCCATTATATGGGTTAGTGATCTATGACCGATGCATTCAGCTCAGCATTTGTGTGTGTGTGTGTGTGCGTGTGTGTGTGTGTGACTGTGTGTAATGATGCAGGACAATAGATTGTGAAGCTATCAGTGAGTCTCCCGCTAAGATGAGAGCATTACGGCAACATCATGTTTTCTACAGGGATATGTCTGTCTGTCTTTCTGACCGTTAGGCTAGTGTACTGTATGTCTGTAATTTACTTCTAAAGGATTACACTTGCTTTCTTTCTTTCTATCCTGTTCTTGTTCTCCATCTTTCTGCTGGTGGAGAGCAGAGCAGCCTGGAGGGGTCTGAACTGACTCACCTGTTATCGAAACTTCACACCCAAACCACACCGCTAGCATTCCATAGCTTTGGTATGCTCACTGTTGTGACATTACAAAGTGTGTGTGTGTGTGTGTGTGTGTGTGTGTGTGTGTGTGTGTGTGTGTGTGTGTGTGTGTGTGTGTGTGTGTGTGTGTGTGTGTGTGTGTGTGTGTGTGTGTGTGTGTGTGTGTGCACGCCCATGCGCTCGTGCGTGTTATAACTGCAGGGGATGAAAGAATGGTTCACTTGCAGGGAAATTGAACATCAAACAGTTGTCTGTCAGGTCTAGTTAATGTTAATTTTGAGGCGTAGACACACAGATGAAATGTGATGTTAAAATGCTGAGTCACACAGCACATGTCAAAACCACTGACTAATTTCACTGACAACATGAGACGATTAGACCAGACGTAGCATGAAACGATCTGCTCCCAATCATATTGGAATGGCTGTCAAACAGACTGTGGCTGTTTATTCAACATGAATATAATACTAATACTAATACTACTAACAAACAATATACTTTAGATAATCCATTAAATTACCAAAAAGGGGGGTGCATATCTACGCCAGGCAGGGTGGGCTACCCAGGGCTTTGTAAGCCTTGAGTTGCAGCCATCAGTAGCCAGCCTGTGGGGGGATTTTTACGACATAATGGTGCACATTATTGCATGTGTGGCACCCCCTAGGGGCAGAAGTGAAAGCGCTTTTGGAGGTGCGCCCCATATAGGCCCCTCAATATGCAATGCCAAGTGGGGGTTGATTGGATATGTTGCGTTGATGATATATATTGCATGTTTTGTATAAGGTTAAAGAAAAGAAAAAACAAATAGGCCTCTCTCACTACTTTTGGAGGTCAATTACAGGCAAGCTGTATGGAATAGCGGTTCAAAGTTTATTGTCACATGAATTCCGAGATCATGCCTATACCTGATTTGGTGAAAATACGAAAATATACGGACATCAGACAAGAATTACCATTTGTAACTGAAGACAGATTACGGGTTCACTTGTTATATTTTTGCACTCTCAGAGCAAAATGATCACCCAGGATTTTATTGTGTCAAAAGAGGGCCTTAAGTACCGCCTAATAACTGCTTAACTGCACAGAGTTTAAACAAACAGACACACACACACACACACACACACACACACACACACACACTGTGCGTTATCTTCATCACTAATGTTCCAGTAGAGAGTCTGGGTTTTGGGGTCCGATAACGAAGGCGAGGGTTCAAAGGGGTTTTTGCTTCCTGTGTCCATTCCAACACAGACCTTATGTTTTGTCATTAATCTGTCAGATAATGTGGCAGGTTTATGTCAGACTTGCATGTCCACCATCTTATGTCTACAAGCTATTCTTAGTTGCGCGTGGGTGTTAACTAACAATAAAACAAGATATTCCAGACAGACACAGATACACTGGTCCCAGCTGTACCAGTAACAGCTTCTAGCTGGTATTTGGGTGGGTTTATAGGACACACTCTTTCCCCGGAAACGTTTTCTCGGCTGATTGTTTCCCAGAATGCCTATTTCTTGAAAAGACTTAGAGTGTGGATCAATGTGTGCGTGCATGCGTGTGTGTGTGTGTGTGTGTGTGTGTGTGTGTGTGTGTGTGTGTATGTATGTATGTGTGCGTGTGTGTGTGTGTGTGTTACTCATGTTTGTCTACACGCACACACACGCACACGCACACACATACACATACACACAGTGCAGTGACATCAGGGCTGGTCGTCCACAAAAGCTTGCTGGCCGAGATCTGTGTGCACTGAATGTTAACCCAGACTGAGGAATGCATGCTGCTGGCATTGACTCTTTCTCTCTCTCTCTCTCTCTCTTTCTCTCTCTCTCTCACACACACACGCACACGCACACACACACACAGTCAAAAAGCTGTTGACTTGCGCTCAAGGGATGAAAGAGATGGAGAAAGACAAGTCTGAGGGGGTATAGATGGGGGTATGGAGGGTATAGAAGGCCTGGATCAATGAAAGGAAGTGAAAGAGTTTGTTTGTATGTGGGGTTTACCGCAAGGCGCTGTTTTCAATCTCCTCCATGTCTTTATTTCATCGCTGTGTGTGAAAGGTTCTGTTTGATTCCATTGGGTGACACAAACCAACCACACGCTGAGATATTGAATTGGCTTTACAAATATGGATCTTTAGTTCAACAGACAGACAGACAGACAGACAGATGGACAGGATTACAGACAGACAGACAGACAGACAGACAGACAGACAGAGGGCTTCACAGTTGAACTGTGTGGATTGCATCTGCTGTCTAATCAAATGCACATTTATTCTCTTTTAATTCAGGTTTTTGGACGGAGCCTTCGTTTCACTCTGACTTTCAGAGACGAGGGGGGGGGCTGGAGCAATGACCACCCTGTCTTAAGTCTGTCAGACAGCACATACCAAGCGCCCCCACCCACCCCCCACCCCCCAACCTGCAGGGGGTGTGCTGCTTGGTATGACCCCAGGGGTGCTCCCCAGGGGGGTGGAGTAAAGGCGATGCTTTTAGATGTTTTTAGAGGTGCTAGAACTCTTCAACTCCTCACCAGGGGGGAGGGAGGAGGAAGGGGGGTGCAGAGAGGAGGAGGAGGAAGGAGAGAGAGAGAGAGAGAGAGAGAGGGATCTATAATAGCGCCGCTAGTATTTCCCTCTACACCGAATCTTTTTGCCTAAAATAGCCGATCTACAAGCTCACGAGAACGTGTTTGAGCTTGTATAATTTTCATTGAACGTACGCCCCACAGTATAGGGAGGGACGCTAGGGTTCAAGTGGTTAGGAGAGGGAGGTGAAGAGGAGTGAAGGTTAATAAATGGAGGCACGTGGAGAGAGGGAGATAAAAATACATCCACCCTGAGACTATTAATCATGATGTGTGTGCCTGCACTATCTGCACCGTACTGATCTCAATATATAGACCTACAGTACATACAAACACTATATGCACCATACTGATCTCAATATATAGACCTACAGTGCATACAAACACTATCTGCACCATACTGATCTCAATATATAGACCTACAGTGCATACAAACACTATCTGCACCGTACTGATCTCAATATATAGACCTACAATACATACAAACACTATCTGCACCATACTGATCTCAATATATAGACCTACAGTACATACAAACACTATATGCACCATACTGATCTCAATATATAGACCTACTGTACAGTACATACAAACACTATATGCACCATACTGATCTCAATATATAGACCTACAATACATACAGACACTATCTGCACCGTACTGATCTCAATATATAGACCTACAGTACATAAAAACACTATCTGCACCGTACTGATCTCAATATATAGACCTACAGTACATAAAAACACTATCTGCACCGTACTGATCTCAATATATAGACCTACAATACATACAAACACTATATGCACCGTACTGATCTCAATATATAGACCTACAGTACATACAGACACTATCTGCACCATACTGATCTCAATATATAGACCTACAGTACATAAAAATACTATCTGCACCGTACTGATCTCAATATATAGGCCTACTATACATACAGACACTATCTGCACTGGGAACAAAGGCAGTACCGGCGAGCCTCAGCCTAAAACGGCTAGCCCGGTGCGTCACAGGAGCAGGGACAACAGCAGATGTAGAAGAGAATTGACACTGGGTGTTTCGATCTTCCTCAGAGACTCTTGAGGAAGATCGAAAGATCGAAACGTCAGTCACCAGCACCTAAATAAAAAGGCTTTAACTGTCCAAGCTGCTCCAGTGTCAATTCTTTTCTGCACCTATCTGCACTATTCTGATCTCAATATATAGACCTAACGTACATACACACACTGTCTGCACAATACTGATCTCAGTATATAGACCTACAGTACATGCAAGCAGAGCACATACCTTTAAATTCGAAAAATTGTTGCAATTTTGTTGTAATAAGATCTTCCTTACTTAAATGTACTTATGTTTTTATGAATCTTTTTATAACATTTTCTTATCCATCATCATTAAATCATTCCCTCACCCCCAAGCACATACTGTACAAATTCATTATCCTCTATCTTTGTCGTTTGTTCCAACATACCATCATACCGTCAGTTCATCTCCGTAAGAAAATACATAATTGCATATTAAAACATTCATGTTTCAGTCTCACTTCCCTTCACCACAAAGTAAAAAAAAAACATAGACGTCCACTCGTCCAGCATCTTCAACAAATAATAATAACACCTTCCAACTGTATTTTTTGTTTTTCTAATAGCAAAAGTTTGATTGCTAAGTTGCAGTGTGACGCAGCTCTGTTTTCACATGTCTTCATTCTATTTTAATTGTACATGCAGTACATTCCATAGCTTTGGCAATGTAAATGTATGTTTCCCATAAAAGCCAATAAAGCCCCTTTTAAATTGAATAGAAAATTGATAATGGAAGGGAAGGAGGGATGGGAGAGGGAGGTGAAGACAGACGTGACGGAGAGATAAAGGAGATACAGAGCGTCTGGTCATCTCAGGAGGAAGGAAGAGTCCATTACAGCTCGTCACCCCTTGGGAGCGGCCATGTATAACTACTTCCTGTCTGTCTGTTGTCCGACGGCCTATCGGCTGCTTCCTCTGTGACCATGACTTTGGCCGTTATCTTTACTACACCACCTCTCTGCGTCATCATGTATCTTTTTTTCCTCTTTTTACATATTTGAAATTGAGAGTTTCGGCAACCAAACTCAACCAAAATGTTATTTTAACCCAGGGGTTCCCAAAACATTTTTTTAATTGAATACTTTATTAGTCAGTAATGTTGACTACAGCACGTGGTACAGTAAGACATTAAGGCTAAAAGGATAACAAACACAAAAAAGTCCTGGTTTCCATTGTGGTCCTATGTATTCAATTCATCAACATATCATAAAAACATTACACTAATTCATACAATATAAAGTACTACAGTGGTTCTCAAAGTTTTTAATTCAAGGACCCCCATAACTGAGAGTCCACCAAATGGAACGAAATGGACCCATACAGGTCCATTTGGTTCCATTTGTACACTCTCAGAGTTACAGACCTGTGACGGTCCATTTGGAACCCCACTCAAGGAACCGTGGGGGTCCCTGGCAGTGGTGGGGGGTGGTCTCCCTACTCTTCCACTGAGACATTTAGACCCCTGTGTCAGGTACAGTAGGACATCTACTGGTTGACAAGTAGTACTGCCTGAAGATCATAAGCCCAATACATCCCCTGGCCATGCAGGGATTCCCTCTTGGATGAGTGGTAGATTGGTCTCTGGGTGCGTGGGAACCCGGTTCCAATCATAAGTAGGACGTAAAAGTTGCAGCTAACTTTAATGTCAGTTATATCATGAGTCATGACATATTTATGTATTAATCAATCAAATAATTGATTAGCTAAAAGGACATTAATAGTAGGGCTGCAGCTATTGATTATTTTCTTCAATAAAATCAATCAAATCGGAAAAAATAGCAAACGCACGATGCAACCGTATGTGAGCTTACATATCAGCTCTTTTCACTATTTTAGAAAATATTTGTCGCTTATAATAAAAAAAGGTAAAGAAAAATTATCCCCCCCCCCCCAAAATAAATAAATAAATAGATTAGTTTGAGTAACTGTTGCTCTAGTATAGGACACTTTAGACACACAATCCTAACTTTAGATTCTTTGACTCTGGGAAATTAAGGTTCTTGTCCTCCCATCAACTCAAGACATCCTGGCCTCCATCCTGTCGTGTGTGTGTGTGTGTGTGTGTGTGTGTGTGTGTGTGTGCGAGCGCGCACGCCTTCATCCTGTCATCTGGAAAAACACCGCTTTACATTCCTCCACTCTTCTTCTCTTCCTCTCCTTTCATCTCTCCGTCGTTCATAATGAGATCTGTGTCACCACACACACACACACACACACACACACACACACACACACACACACACACACACACACACACACACACACACACACACGCTTGCCACTCCCTGCTGGGGCCCCCTAGGGATTCAGGTGAGGGCCCCCTGGGGCCCCAAGAGACAAATGAAGACAGCTGGTGACAGCGGTGACACGCAGGCGCGTCTGTTCACGCCAAGAGTGTGTGTGTTCACACGGGAGGTGTGTGTGGTGACGCCAGGTGGGTGTGTGTGTTCAGGCCGGGAGTGTGTGTGTTCACGCGGGAGGTGTGCATGTTGACGCCAGGTGTGTGTGTTTATTGTGTTGTCCTGCTGTGCTTCTCACGCTGAGTGCCCAAAACAAACAAGCACAAACACACCGCCTGTTCAAACACAACAAACAACAACAACAACACTGCCGTGGCTTCCACAGTAGGCAACACGCGCACACACGCACACGCACATGCATGCATACATCAAGGTATCAAGACAGCAATGCAGAACCCCAGTAATATATAAACACTGAGGTAAGAGGGGCTTAAATTACACCTCACACACACACACACACACACACACACACACACACACACACACACACACACACACACACACACACACACACACACACACACACACACACACACACACACACACACACACACCTAACTGTTAACACCACTGCTGATGATTATCAGACCTGCTGAAATCCTCTTGTGTCAGTTGACCAGAGAGATAGAAGCTCGACAGTTCCTCTCAACACTGTGTGTGTGTGTGTGTGTGTGTGTGTGTGTGTGTGTGTGTGTGTGTGTGTGTGTGTGTGTGTGTGTGTGTGTGTGTGTGTGTGTGTGTGTGTGTGTATCAAAAGTGTGGTAGTTGACTTCAGGTCAACTGTATGAGAGAGATAGAGAGATGGTAAGGTAAATCTTTAACCACTTAAGCCCTCCAGTATAAACGTCTTCACAGACTTATTGAAAGACAGAGTTATGACACTCTTTAATCCCCCTGCGACGCGCTCACATGATTCATGCATCCAGCATGCTTCATCAACACCCACTGTGAGGATTCAATGTTTGGAGCAGCCAGGAAGAAAGTCACACTCACACGTTCAAATTTTTTTCCCAGCAATGTTTTGTTTTTCCACACCGAGGTCGTCAAACCAACAGCTCCTAATGAATGTTAAAACTGAATGATGAAGAGAGCATCAGAATCGGAATTAACTTTATTGTCACAATCTGTAACATGATTACAGGTTGTAGCAGAGTGGATGAATAAAAACAATGTTGCGTACTCTCAACATTGCATTTACAGGAAGAGTTAGAATACATATTCAGCAGTTAAAAAAATAGCAGCAGGTAATTAAAATCAGTTTCATGTGCCTGGTTAAAGTGACTTGGATAAATATATGAAAAACACAGCATTTGGTATAAATGGAGAGAGGTAGTGAAAGATGGAGAGACAGACATAAAGATGGAGAGAGGTGCAGGGAGGTATAGAGATTGAAAGTGAAAGTATAAAAAGGGAGAGAGAGAATGAGAGGTACAGTAGGAGAGAGAGAGAAAGATGAGAGAGAGAGCGGTACAGGGAATGAGATTGATAGTAGAGAGAGGGAGAGAGACATAATGAGAGATAGGAAAGATAGATATGGAGAGAGAGAGCGTATTTTGTTTTAAGGTGGACCGCAACCGCTCTCTCTTTTACCCCCCCCCCTCTCTATCTCTTCTCTCCCTCTCCCCTCGCCCACCCTCCTCCTCCTCTCACTCCTACTCTCCCCCCTTCCTCCCTCTCTCTCTCTCACTCTCTCTCTCTCTCTCCATCATGTACTCATCTCAGTAGCTATCATTCACAGTCTATTGAATAATAAATAGACCTTGGGAGTTCTCTGGACAGAGCTAGAACCCTTCAGTTCGCCCCCAGCTCTTCTAAGGAGAAGCACAGTACAAGCTGTTACTGGAGCTGTATGAGAATGCAGAGTCAGTGCATAGGATGACTTTATGGAGAGATAACCAACAAAACATCTATTTACACCATGCAATTTGATTGACTATCACACATACTTGCAAGGTGATTGTGTGCATTTGTCATTTTCATGCATAGCGATGCAATATGTTGATACTATATGATATTGCGTTATGAGACTGGATATTGTCTGAGATGTTGGATTTCGTGATATTGGGATACATGGAAAATTATGCAATATTCCACTCAGGGTGAAATTTGGCAATTTATACATTCAAGCATGAAAACAGCAGGACGGCAGATATAGCCCTCCACACTCCTCTAGCCCCAGTAGGGCAGAAGCCCCCCCGGAGCACCTATATCTCAGACCCTTCTTATTATAGTTGTCCACTCTAACAGAGATGCCGTCCTTGAATGGTCATATTCTATGTACAGGCGTGTTAAACTTATATAGACAACATCAATGGTATTGCTGAACCAGCCAAAGAGAGAATAGTGAAGTGGAAATAGACCTGGGAACAGCTGTTGACTGGGTCCTAATCATCCTAATGACAGCAACAGGGGCTTGTGACAAGACCCCTGCTGTGAAGTTAAACACTCTACAGTACAAATGCAATTAGATAGAGCAGAAACGATTTAGAACAGATTGGCATTCTATAAATTCCACAAAATGTCGTATCAAGCTCACAATGCATAGCAATGTGACACATTGAGAGCCTATAGTGGAAGCATTTTTGAATAGATAAATGAGTAGCTGCTAGGTTATCATTAAATAGATACATTTATAGCTGCTGGGTTATCATTAAATAGATAAATGAATAGCTGCTAGGTTGGCTAACTGCTAGGTTTTCATGGTCACATTGTGGTTGGCTAGCTGCTAGGTAGGTGGTCAGTTAGCTGCTAATGCTAGCAGTGACACATTTGGAAGTACTTGGCCATGAAATAATTGTATAACCGGATTTTCTTGACTTGCTGCCTGGAGATATGAGATGTTCATGTGGCTGGTAACGACAATAAACTATAAATCCTTCATTACAACTAGACAGCAGTAACACTCATCCTAGCTGTGGACTGTTAGAATTATTGAACATAGTGTGTGTGTGTGTGTGTGTGTGTGTGTGTGTGTGTGTGTGTGTGTGTGTGTGTGTGTGTGTGTGTGTGTGTGTGTGTGTGTGCGCTCGCGCGCAGTAGGGTGTGTTTGGGTTTAGTTGGGTGTACTGTATGTGTGTGTGTGTGTGTGTGAGTAATGTTCCTGTGATTGTCTCTAAGCTTTATGGTTTTACTTGTATTGAGAAACCCCACCCATGTTATGCTTCAAGCAACAGAAAACAAAACCTAAGAATAGTATTTTTCCCACGGCAGCCGCCAGCGAGCCGTGGGCACACAGCAACAGGGCCGTAGGGACGGGGGACCATATGAACATTTCATGTCACGGTTATTGTGGCCAAAATAATTCACGATTAACCATTTTACCGCGATAATCAAAAATATGCTTAAAACGTTTGCAATGCCATGCACTTTTGTTAACCACTTGCACCCCAGCATCCATATTCTGGGTGCATTTACCCAAAAATGAACATTAGCCAAAAATAGCCGATCTACAAGCTCACAACGTGTCGCACTGCGAGGCGTTGTGAGCTTTTAGATTGGCTATTTTTGGCGACGACATTTGGTGTAAAAAAAAAAAGAGTCTGCGATAAGATTAGCGTTCTTTTTTTTATCGCAATAAACGTTTAAGATCATCATCCCATCCCTATAGAACACTCATGGTTGTCCTGACACAGATCTACAAGCTCACAATGCGACAAGTTGCAACTAAGCATAATACATAACTCAGACCTTAGGGTTTGGGTTAAAAATTGCAAAAGAAAAATACATAAAACACGCACGCACGCACGCACGCACGCACGCACGCACGCACGCACGCACGCACGCACGCACGCACGCACGCGCACACGCACACACACAGTGACTTCCTGGTCCCGATCTATTCCTGTGTGTCTGTCGTCAGTTTGATGTTGTTGATAATCCCTGACCTCCAGTCCCTGCTCTGGACCAGAGGCTGGCTGTCTGTCTGGCCTGGAGCTGAATGTGACCCTGAAACTGACCCTGGGCCAGCCTGCTGCACCCAGACTGCTCTGTGTGTGTATATACCGACATCAGACTGCTACATGAGAGCTGTAATTGAGATGCCACAGGGGCTGCAGAAGTAGCACCGTGCGTGTGTGTGTGCGCGCGTGTATGCGCGTGTGTGTGTGTGTACTTGTATTACTATAGTTGTGAGGGTCAAATGTCCCAAAAAATTATAGTAGATTTTGAGAGACAGACATTATGAGGACAATTCTCCCGGTCCTCACAAAATAAAATAAATGTTATGGCAAAAAAAAACATTTGGGGAGTTAAACTTACATTTAGGAAAAGATTCAAGTTCGGGTTAGGATTAGGATCAGGGGTTTAGAGGTTAGGTTTACGCCTGATTTAGTTGCAAGCCGGTGTTATATACGCACTAAAAATAGCAGATCTATATATCCGCTATTTTCGGCTTTGGGAATATAGGGTTACAAATTTACAAACAAAAAAAAAGATCCCTTTATAAAATGCTGATGTCCTCACAAGTATAACAATACAAAATGTGTGTGCATGCGTGCGTGTGTGTCTGTCAGTGAATGAATGATTTATTCATGTGTCAGGATACTTCAACGCAGCATATCCCGTATGGGGTTTTTCAGACAGATTTGAGAGAATGCATTTTTCTAGCGCTGACACAAAATAACACCCATAAAGGTGAGTCAGTAGAGGCAGAGGTCAGTAGAGGTCAAATCTCCACCAGGAGGCGTGTACCAACAATAATTGAGAGGTAAGCAGACGCACACTTGAACCCTATAGCTTCCCTATTCCAGGGCTAAGGGGAAAATAGCCGATATACAAGCTCACAACGTGACACGTTGCGTTCTACAATGGCTATTTTCTGTGACAATCCGGTCAACAAAATATTACAATTTAGGCATTTAGCATTTGGCATTTATCCCGAGCCTCAGTAAACTGGGATCACAGAACCTTATAGCATCTGTCTAAAAACAACATACTATCAAAATAATGATCTGGACATTGAAACTACAGGATAACAGGTAGACAATTAACCTAGAATATGAGGCCCTTGGGAATCGGGTCAACTAAGTATAGGGTGTATGCGGTTACATTTCTACCTAGACAGCACACAGCATGTGATTACCAGTTGTACATTGTCTCCCCCCCCCTCTCTCTCTCTCTCTCTCTCTCTCTAACACAGTCATTGTCTACCTTGCTCCATCTTTCTGTCTGTGTGGATCCTGTGATGACAGTGTTTTGGGGGTAGTGTGTGGAACCGATCTATAAGCTCACAACGCGTCGCGGTGTGAGCTTATATATCGACTATTTGCCCCCGTGTGACACTGTCGTATGACGGAGTGTAAAATTAGGCTTGTGTGAATAAAAAGGTCCCAACGGGGGAAGGGATATAATAAAGGACTGTCATTACATCATTACTGTGCAACCAGAGTGACGAGTGTGTGTGTGGAGACAGTGACACACATCGCCTCGAGGGACAATTGCTCTGCGATCATAAATTCAGAGAAATTACAGAGTTGTCATTCACTGATTGGAAAAATATTATAATAGACTAGAAGCATTGTAATACTATAGCGTGCGTGTGTGTGTGTGTGTGTGTGTGTGTGTGTGTGTGTGTGTGTGTGTGTGTGTGTGTGTGTGTGTGTGTGTGTGTGTGTGTGTGTGTAATGGGAACTGGGCATTGACTGATGCTAAAGTAAACATCATGGAAATAAGACCAGCTAGGAATGAGGAAAGGACCGATTGTAAGAGAGAGAGAGAAAGGAAGGGAAGGGAGCAGGATGGAGACTCGGAGAAAAGAATAGAACAGGAAAACAACACCACACACACACACACACACACACACACACACACACACACACACACACACACACACACACACACACACACACACACACAGAGACGCTCTGCCCTGAGGGAGGAAGTGGAGGAGTAAAAAGGGCCAATTGGCCTGAGTGACCCTGTAAGTGAGAGATGGATAACAGAGGGGCCCGGGGCCCCTGGGTCCCCGGGCTGCCTGGTGGTGTACTGTTCCCTGTACAGTTGCACACAGAGACATGCACGCACACATGCACATAAACACACACACACACACACACACACACACACACACACACACATTTAACATCTTTATTTGTGTTCACATTTAACAAGACACACACATGCACGCACGCACACATTTTCTCACATGCACGTGCACACACACACACACTGACACGCACACATTCTCGCACGTGCGCACACACACACACACACACACACACACACACACACACACACACACACACACACACACACACACACACACACACACACACACACACACACACACACACACACACTCTCTCTCTCCCTAGCTCTCTCTCACGCATATACGCACGCACTGCTCTCCACTATCCTCACAGTAAATGCTTTAGGACAGTGTTTATTGGTGTTGCAGATGAGGGGACAGAGAGAGACTGGTCTCCTTGTTAGTAAGAAATGTGTCAGGTGGGAGGAGGTAGCACAGAATGCACACAGAGAAGCTTTTTTTCCGTCTCCCTTTTCAAACGCCGGAGCTGAAGTCTTGTTTGTTGATGTTCTGTGGTCGGCACTCGTTGGGAACAGTCTGCTCGGGGCACTCGCACATCCATTATCGGCTACTTGGGTCTTGATGTAGGTCTTGGTTCTGTGAAGCGGGCAGATGGTCCACCCGCCGGCACTTTCATTTTCTTTCTTTGTTTTTTTCTTTTCTTTCCTTTTCTCTTCTGTGTCCTCATTGTTTTTTTAAAACTTAAAGGACCACTTCACCCATTTTTGACATATCTTCATATATTTTTTATTATGTGCAGTGAATCACTAATGCTCATTATAACGAGGCACTATTTCAGTCCACTCGGTCTGTGTCTCGGAGGAGGGCTGTGGACAGTTCAGAGAGATTTGTTGTAGAGGGGGAAAAAGGAGGAGGCCTAGTATAACTAAGTATATAGGGTTTAATTGGTTAAGTACAAGGCTTAAGTACAAATAGTACAAGTACAAAGTCTTTACTAAAATGTCATTATTGTATTCTTTCAAAAGTCTCGTCACTGCACAGTCGCATCCAATTACAGTTGCTGTTTCTCTGTTACCTGGAAACAGACTTGGATAAAACTTCAACGGCTTCAAAATGAGCAGAATGTATTTACTAGCCAACGCAGAGGCAGTTAATAATAAGATAGGATCATTGAAAGGCAAATGAGGTCATTACATTAATTGGAAAAGTTATTTAAGGGGAATCATTTTAAAAAGTAATTATCGAGCCAGTAATAAAAAGAATAGTTTTAGTAGTTAAAGTTCCGTTTTGTAAGATTTAAAGCCCTGAACGTCTACGATGTCCATAAATCAGTGATATTCAACCTTTTTTGAGGTCCCCAAATGAGGTACTTCGAACAATCCCCAACTTTTTTTTGCCAAACTATATATATATATATATATATATATATATATATATATATATATATATATAAAATAATGAATAAATAAGTTGTGGGTACAGGCACATGGCACTGCAATGGCGCTTTTTAAAATTTGTTTTTACACCAGACGCCAAAATATGCACCCGCCTTTGAGCTCGTATCGTTTTCCCCAGGACGAACAGAGGCTTGTTTGCGTGGTTATACTGTATTTAAGCTGTGAGTGTGTGTGTGTGTGTGTGTGTGTGTGTGTGTGCGTGTGCATGTGCGTGTGTGTACCTTAGCTTGGATGTTTTAGCTCCTGGATGCTCAGCCCTGGTAGACACATCATGTCAAAACATCACGTCCACTAGAGGCTTTAGTCATCGTAAAACCCAGACGGCTGTGACACTGTGTTGTTTTACTCCCAGAGAATGTGGCGTTCCCTTTGAATGAGCCCCTATATCTGTCACCTAACTGAAGTCATCCTGTCATATGGCGTGTTTTCACATCTATCCTGTCCATCTATATTTCCTCTGATAGTGGTTTATGTTTGCAGCTGCTTTCAGAACATTTTACTCAGATTACACTGGACAGCCATGTTGCTGCTACTAAAGCAGTAAAGTTACTACTGTAATGTCAGCTGTGTTGGAAAGTACTCTGACTTTTTACTTCAGTAAAAGTAGCAATATCACAATGTAGAAATCCTTTGTTGTAAGTAAAAGTCCTGGCGCACGCAAGTCCTTAAAAATTCTACTGTAGACCTAAATGTACAAAAGTGTTGGCATCAAAATATACTTAAAGTACCAAAGTAAAAGTACTCACATTTTTCAAAGTTTGCCGATATACAGTGAGCTTGAAGATCTGCCATTT
Organism: Gymnoscopelus braueri; assembly: GCF_963280865.1. Lineage (NCBI taxonomy): Eukaryota > Metazoa > Chordata > Actinopteri > Myctophiformes > Myctophidae > Gymnoscopelus > Gymnoscopelus braueri. The sequence continues at coordinate 29,146,179 of NC_137618.1, forward strand.
TCACTACTTTTGTGCGACACTCTTGTATGATGAAGAAGGGGATACATTAGAGGTTACAAGGTTTCTACCTGACAACAACGATATATAAGGTACATACTGTAGATGTAAAAGGCCCCGTGTCCACCAAGATGTTTTTCAGTCATGGAGCGCAGCACAGGTTTTTAATTGTTTATAACGGGAGTGCCACGTCTTTGGAAACTCCAGGGCCTCGTACACACAGTTAAAACACGCGACGCATGCTTTACGCATGCCTCGGGGTGGGGGTGAAGACGTTTCAATTCATTCCCTATGGAAGTCACGTGGTTTTGATGCGCTGAGTTGTCGCAGGGGAGGAGGGGTGAAGCCATGAAGCCATGCGACAAGTCAGCGCATCAAAACCACGTGACTTCCATAGGGAATGAATTGAAACGGATTCACCCCCCCCTGAGGCATGCGCTAAGCATGCGTCGCGTGTTTTAACTGTGTGTGCGAGGCCCAGCAGCTCGGCGTTGCGCTGGGCATTTACCTTGCACTCGTGCGCGCACGCAAGGCGCTTTCCTCTGCCTGCTGAGAGCCAAGATATTTTCAACTCGGGTGCCTGGAAGGGCTGCCAGGCGAGTGCCCCGGCGTTTTCAGCCGAGATAAAAACCCCCAGTGGACACGGCGTCTAAAACAGTGGTTCTCAAACTTTTTCATGTCGAGGACCCCCAAATTGACACATATTAGCCTGCGGACCACCATTTGAAAAGATATGCCAGGGACCCCCGTAAGAGAAGATTTTTACGACTCTAGCAGTGTTTCTCAACCATTTTAATTTCAAGCTCCAGTTTGACATGCATTAGGCTACGGACCCCCCATTTAATGGCATTTCTATCTCTGGACCCCAATTTATATTGTAAAATCAATGTTAATTTAACTCTGAGAGTGTACAAATGGAACCAAATGGACCCGTTAGGGTCCATTTGGTTCCATTTGTACATTTTCTGAGTTACAGACCCATAAGGGTCCATTTGGTTCCTTTATCTATCATTTAGCTGGGGACCCCCTGGAACTCCCTCAAGGACCCCTGGGGGTCCCCAGACCCCACTTTGAGAACCACTGGTCTAAAAGATACGGATGCATCGGTGTGAATGGGTGAATCGCCACACCCCTAAAGCTCTTTGCTTGTCCACAGATGCTATTTACAGTATATAGTATGTTATTTACATAGCATGTTATTTAGACAGATGCTAGGTTTGAATGTCTACCTGCTATCCTTGTTACTCTGCTACACTTAATTATTTTCTTGGCACTCTACTTACATGACCACTTACCCTGTCATTTGTTGACTAGGGCTCATGTCATTTACTCTGATCTTGCAATTTGTAAGATCTGATAAATGTCTACAGCACGGGTCGTAAACAGGGGGTCCGGGACCCCTAGGGAGTCCTCAGAAATACTACAGGGGGGCTGCCAAATCTTTGTGTGATAGGAACTTTATTTAAAAGAAATTTGAACCCTAGCACCCCTATTCTGGTGAGAACGTTGGCAGAAAATATCAGATCTATAGGCTCACAACGTGTCGCAGTGACGAGTTGTGAGCCTGTGTTTTTGCTTGCTGTTAAACAGTTAAACTTAGGTTTGGCCTAGGATGGGGGCGCGCACGTGCGCGCGCACGCGCACGTGCACGACTTCGCACAGGGCCCCACATTTCTAATCTACAATTAGACAGTAGATTATTGCTCTCTTCCAAGGAAACTATGGCTTGTGGACAGGGCCGCAGGAAGGGGTGTGCGAACTGTGCGGCCGCACAGGGCCCCGCGCTTGGGGGAGCCCCGCAAAAAAAAAAATTATAAAAAGAAATAACCACCAAAAACTCGGAAATATCCGCCCAAAACCGCAAAAAAACGCGCGCGCGCGAGGATGGGGGCGCGCACGTGCACGACTTCGCACAGGGCCCCACATTTCTCCCAGACGGCTCTGCTTGTGGATCGCATTGCATCGCTCTCTTTTTTCTTTTGATTCAGACCTTGACTTGCACTTATTGGCATGCAAGCAAGCTCTGTGATGGACAACAATGGAAACAAGCCTTTTTGTGCTTAATCCATATTGGCGCTTTTAATTGTTTCCAATAAAGTATTCAGTTCTATTCTAACAACAAACAACGCTTTGAAAATGGTGTGAAGGCGCTTGGTGGAAACCTGGAGCCCACACACACACACACACACACACACGACACACACGACACACGTAGCAATTACGTTAGGCTGCATGATGAAACGTATAGGCCAGAGGCCAGAAGATAGATACGCAGTGCTTGTGCTTGTATGAACCAAGCACAAGGGCACAGACGTAAGTTTAACTCCCATATTCATATTGTATTACAATTGTTTATTTTACGACATAAATTAAAAAATCTAATAAAACAAAAAGGCCCTTTAAATTCTTTTGGGAGTCTAAAGTGCAGAGGTGCTTCCAGTTTGGAAGAGTGGGATGGACAGAGTTCAGGGTTCAGTTAATTCCTACCGCACACTGTGGAAGGAGGGGGATTTGGTTCAGTTGTGATCCAAGGTTCATAGATTCAAGGGTTGCTCACCATTGAAGATCCCAGTGATGTAAAGTAACTTAGTACATTTACTCAAGTACTGTACTTAAGTACAATTTTGAGGTATTTTTGGGCGGTGAAACCGCCCCTATAAGTGAGATTTGGAAAAATTTACATTTTCCTGCGCTGTGATCTGGGCCCAGGAAATTTGTACAATTATCCTGCGCTGTGATTGGCCAATTACAGTCTATTAAGGACTGTGATTGGCCAGTGTCACATGACACATGTGCATAGCCCTATATAAGAAACCATAACTTGAAAAAAACCATAAATTGGTTTTTTTCAAGTTATGGTTTCGTCCATCATAAAGAGTGTTTCAATAAATGTATTTATCTTTTGTACATGATTGGTTGACTCCATTCAGTATTGTGATTAGCTAGCAAGACACCGCCCACTTCACACAGGGTGTGATTTTTTACTTTACTGGAGCATTTCCAATTTTCAATGCTTTACTTCTACTCCACTACGTCTCAGAGGCAAATATTGTACTTTTACTCCATTACAATTTTAGTTACTAGTTACTTTGTACAACTATCTAACCTAGTAGTTTGAAAATGCTGAGGGAAAGTTGCTCAGTCAAAGCTATACTTGAGTTAAAGTACTGAAGTACTTTTAAATTATTATGTATTCAAAAGTGCATGCTTTAAAAATAATACAAATTAAGTAAATTTTCTTTTTTATAACAATGCATTGTTGTGTTGACATTTATACATTTTCCCCCAAATTCCAAGATTTTTGGGGAAGAATAATAGTGAAAATAGCTGTTTTTCACAAAAAACAAGCAATTTTTTACTATATTTGAAATAGAGCTTATGTGGTTAATTCATCATGTACCTTTATCCCCTCCTAAAAATGGGTAACACCTGCTCATAAGGTACCCATAATTAACACTTAATTTATGATTACTTAATACATTATTTAAGCGTTAATTAAGTGTTAATTAAGCATGAATTCATCATGAATTCATCATGAATTCCTTGTAATTCATCATTAATTCATGTATTAAGTAACTTTGCTTAACTAATAATGATAACTAATGATGAATTACAAGGAATTCATGATGAATTCATGATGAATTAATGCTTAATTAACGCTTAAATAATGTATTAAGTAATCATAAATTAAGCATTAATTACGGGAGCAAGTGTTACCTAAAAATGTAGTGGAATGAAAAGTACAATATTTGTCTTTGAAATGTAGTGGCGTGAAAGTCATAAGTATCCAAAAATATAATACTCAAGTAAAGTACAGATACTCAAAACATGACACAAGTCTCGAGTAAATGTACTGTCCACCACTGCACACAGCTGTAGAAAATAGGACCTAAGTGTTTAATTCTAGTTGGCAGAAGAGAGAGCGCATATTCACGATGAAAGATTTGATGTATGAAAATGACAGATGGTTTAATCAAAGTGTTAAAAAACAACAACAACTGCCGTTGATGTCAGAGGGAATATCTATTAATACCTAATAGTAGCTAATACCCCCGCTGTTGTTTGTCTTACTTACATGAGTCACATGGTGCTAAGTCTGGAACAGGAAAACTTTCTGTTTGAAATGCTAATCTCCTCTATTAAACAATCTCATGCAAACATGCGTGCATACAAAAACGGGCAGACAGACACACAGACACGCACACACAAACAGAAACACGCAGGCACATGCAAACACACCCACACACACTCACACACACATATACACTCACACACAAAATAAGTTGAAAATATAAATGCTCACGATCATACAACGCATGAACGCACGCACACATGTGTAAGCGCTCGTGCACACACACACACACACACACACACACACACACACACACACACACACACACACACACACACACACACACACACACACACACACACGTACACTCGCACACAAAATAACTTGAAAATATAAATGCACACGATCATACAACGCATGAACGCACGCACGCATGTGTAAGTGCACGTGCACACACACACACACACACACACTCACTCACTCACTCACTCACTCACTCATTCACTCTCTCTCGCACACATACACCAAATACCTTGAAAGATATACACACGTACACAGGTATACGCACGCACGCACGCACGCACGCACGCACGCACGCACGCACGCACGCACGCACGCACGCACGCACGCACGCACGCACGCACGCACGCACGCACGCACGCACGCACGCACGCACGCACGCACGCACGCACGCACGCACACGCACACACACAAACACACAGCTCTCTGTTCATGCTGTCTCAGTGTCTTCCTGTCTCTCTGCGTTGACTCGTCATCTCACCTCATCCATCCACGACCTCTGGGCGGGGTCAAGGTGTGACCTGTGGCCGTGGGTCAAATGGTCAGGGTCAGAGGTCAGCCTTTCCTTTTGTGATGGAGGACAATTTATAAAGTGTGTGTGTGTGTGTGTGACTGTGTGTGTGTGTGTGTGTGTGTGTGTGTGTGCTTGCGTGTGTGTTTATGTCATGGAAACATCACAACACATAACACACATGTGAATACAATGCATTCTCTCTCTCAGAGATGGAGAGACATAGACTGACACACAGACTAACAGAGAGAGAGAGAGAGAGAGAGGAGTCTCTGTTATCATCTCTTTTAATTAAAACAAATAAATCCATGATTGCTCTCCTTCTGACAGGAGTATGACCTTCAACTGTGAGTCAACATGACCCAGACCTCCTCTCCTCTCCTCTCCTCTCCTCTCCTCTCCTCTCCTCTCCTCTCCTCTCCTCTCCTCTCCTCTCCTCTCTCCTCTCCTCAATGCCCCTCTCTCTTTTACCCCCCCCCCCCTCCTTCTCTCTGCCCTCATGCCTCCCTCTCTCTCTCCTTTCCTTCCATCCCTCCATCCTTCCCAGCCTTTGAAGTTCTTGAAAATTGGTTTCGGCACATCAGGAAGGGGAAGCATGGTATTTTTGGGTGCCGGTGAGCCCACCCCCCAAACCCCACCCTCTCCCTCCGTCTTTGAACCCCCCCACCCTCCTCATTCCTCCTCCTCTTTCTGTATCCATCTCTTCTTCTTCTCTTCCCTCCCTCCCGGCTCCCTCTCCTGGTTTTGGACAGAGGTGGTGTGTGTGTGTGTGTGTGTGTGTGTGTGTGTGTGTGTGTGTGTGTGTGTGTGTGTGTGTGTGTGTGTGTGTGTGTGTGTGTGTGTGTGTGTGTGTGTGTGTGTGTGTGTGTGTGTGTGTGTGTGTGTGTGTGTGTGTGTGTGTGTGTGTGTGTGCGTGCGTGCGGACCACATGAAAGAATGAAGGCTTCATTGTTTACACATGGGCATCCGTCTTTACTACCTCCTTAAAGGGACAGTGTACCCCGGCCTGGCTGTATTACGGCCCTGTGAAGACATACACACACACACAATGTAATTATTTATGTTAGAGCTTTGGCAACATTGTTACTTCAACTTTCATTCCAAGCACATTAAAATTGAAAATGAAAACAGAGAGAGAGAGAGAGTGAAATAGAGTCAAACCTGTAGAATTATGAATGACTGCGCACATGTAGTGTAAATTGTAATTGTTAGTTTATGTTGGTTTGAACCATTGGCATTTATTGCCAATGGTCATAGGCCATGTGCAAGTTCAGATCAATTGGAGGACGGATGGACGGAAGGATCGGATGTTTTTGTTTCACCATTTAAACTCCACTTATCTCTCCCCACAATTCCCGATCAATTCCGTACATGGAAGAAAAGCTCATTCTTGCCATTAACCGGTTCCCTTATTTAACCTTTTTCATTTACACAGTGAAAAAAAAAAAAGTTGCACTCCAACTCAGGAGCAGTGTACCTGTATACTGTAGCTGGGTGGTTTGGTAGCTTTTTGTTGCCGCAAGAGTGATCGCAGTATAATGAGTGTGTGCTGAAAAATAATATTCGAGGTCAGCAAGAAAAAAAAAGGTGAAAAGAAATGTCTATTCCATTTGGCTCCTTTCCAAAATTAAAACACCTCAGGAGGGGGGGGGGGGGGAGGAGAGAGAGAGAGAAAGAAAACTTGGCATGTCTCTGAAGTGTTCTTGGCATTGTCTTCAGAGATGTTTCGTTATGTTTAGTTTTATAAGTAGATGGGGGCTATTATCTGTAACCAATCCTACCGTCATGAACTCAACCCTTTGAAAAAAATCACATTCGACACGTGCACACACGTGCACACCGGACCGGGGTAAAATAGTGGCTGCAAATTGCGATCATTAACGTTTGTTTTAAATCGCTTGAAAAACTAGGCAGGTGGGATTATTTTTTAACCACATCAGGGTGAGGCAGATAATTTGTCAATTACAGAAATGTATATTGAACAAGCGTAATTTGTGATAAGATCCGACCAGCTCTCGTTTGCACTTGAAAAGTTTGGACTGAGTGACCGACCGAGTGGCTTATTAAAAATGCAGACAGTAGTGGAATCTATCTTTCTGGATTGTATGCAGGGTTTGATTTCGGGGGCATTTTCTTAACCACTTAAACCCAATTTAGTTTGTCATATGACATATACTGTAGCAAAAATAGCTGATCTACAAGTACACAACACATTGCATTGTGATGTGTTGTGAGCAGCGTTATATTTTGATACACCTAGATTCTGCCAAGTCCCGGCAAAGACGCGCTGTGATTGGCTAGTCACTTTGATAGGCAGTTGGCTCAAGTTTGCTTGAGACGGCACGCCTCCGTCTACATTTCCCCAAAAGGAAATGCATGTATTTAATTCAGTCTGACCAGAAGCAGGGATAAAACATATTCAGGCCATAGAAATTAATGACCAGAGGGGGGATATCAAATATTCACTGGTCAGTCTGTCGGAAGCACTGTTCATACAGTAAACCATTGCGGAGCAATGTGATGCGAGAGTGCGGTCGAGCCAACACCAACTCGGGACTCCTGAATCGCTGCCCTCCATACTCTCCTAGTATCTAGCATCAGGGTCTTGAACTCTACGGTGTTGTTAGCTCCGCTGTCACTTCGCAGTGTGTCTACGTAGGTGGTGCGCTTCTTGCCTTTCCTGGCTTTGCCCTCGGTTGGCTCCCACAGTGTCTGTTTGCTTGCCACTAGTACCGGGTGCCTGACGCAGTGCCCTGCCAGCCTCATCCATCTCTCTCTGACCTTGTCTCTGACCCGTGGTAGGTCCCCGTGGCGTGGAGGACCACATTTCTGATGTTTTCCGCCCATGTGACACCTGGTGCCATTCGTAGCATCCTTGTGTAGAGTTTTTTCCTGTTGTGCTGTGAGGGTCCATGTTTCGGCCCCATACGGCAGTACTGACTCCACTCCACAGTAATCCAACACACTTACTTCACACATCCAATGTCTTTTTATCCAAACTTTTGCCAGCCTGATTATCAGACTGAAGCTGAGTGGAGAGAGGCAGTCCACTCAGAGAGTGGGCGGGGTCTATGGTCTGGATCCAGGCAAAACTTTTGCTGCACACGGACGGTTTCATTTGAATGCTCTCTTGTTGCTAGGAGACAAGCCAAAACCCTTGGACATCATGTGGGCTCTTGGTTGGTTCATATTATCTTGCAGTTAGCATAGGCTACAGTAACTATAGCTACAATCATGAGTTTGGATTGATGATAGTGCTGTCAAACAAGTCTGGAGTTATCTGTAATCTATGAACATTTTTAATTGCAACACAATTTTATGCAATTTGCACTGGAGGATCCCTGCTTCATCTCGCTCTCTTAGCTATTGGGTCCTTAGCCTGAAAAACGTCAAAGACCCCTGGTTTAAGGTGTACTGTACAGTGTTTAAACACGGACAGACACTTACACAGATGGAGACCATAGGGCATAGTTTTCCCCCCTAAGTTATTGAAACAATCATGAAAAGGGTATTTCATGAACAAAAATCCTGCACACTGCTCTTGCTGAATAGCAACAGTTTTTATTCAAATTGAAAATTCTTTGTCAATTTGAATAAAAACTGATGCTGCTGAGCAAGAGCAGTGTGGAATTTTTGTTCATGATTGATTGCTTTAGTTGTCACTGTCCAACGCACCTGCATCTGAACAAAGTTTCCTTTACAATATATTCCTTAAGAATATTTCCTTTGCATAGCCCCCTAAGTTATTAAAAAAATAGTAACTAAAATAGTCGATCTACAAGCTTAATTGGTTAATCACACTAATCGATTTATTTGATTATTTAAAAAATATATAAAGGTCTGTTAAAAAAAACAAAAAAAAACACTTCTGAATTATTCAATTAATCAAAACTGCAATCGCTAGAATAAACATAAAGAAAAATATAGCTGCAAGCAGCAATAATACGGGGCCAGTGAATGCAGAAAGAAGCAATGATAAGTAATATGCACAATAAGCCATAGAAACATAGAAGACTGAACTTGAGAGAAAGAAGACCATGCAATTAACAAATGAGCATTTTAAACCCTCACTAAAACTATGCCTACCCCTAACCTCAAGAAATACTATGCGTAAGCCTACGAATGCCAAATCACGATCACCTCAACACATCGTCGGGGACAGGGATCAAACCAGTGACCTCCGGACTCATAGGCTGCCTTTCTTCTCATTGAGCTAGAGATATGATAGCCCTGGTAGTGTCTGTTGATATATATAAGTCTTTCCGTCCCTGATGGACCAAGCCTCTGTTTTGCTAACTACCCTAGATCACTGGTTCCCTAACCATCTACCGATAGAGAAATTGTACGTCTCCTCGGAACAGAAACTGGTGAAAGTAGACGATCTACAAGCTCACAAAACGTTGTGCTATCTGAAAAGTTGTGAGATTGTAGATGAGCTATTTTCACAATGAAGTATGTCATACATTGAAAAAACATACTCTCAAATAAGCATTTCATGTTATCTTTAACAATTGCACATATTCATTGATACAGTCATGTTGTTTGCAATGCACTTTAAATGAAGTCTGCATGAAGTGAGCCTTGAACCGGCGACCTTGCGGTTGTCAGGCAGATGCTGTAGTAGAGAGAAGCCATTGGACCGACAGACCTGAACTGGTGAAAAAGGAGTTCACACAGATGATACAGTTGCACGCAAATAGCTGAAAAATTTAAGTGTTTTTCAAACTGCTCAAAATTGCAGACAATCTAAGGGCGGAGCTTACTGGTCAAAGTGATAGATGTGTTCCTCATGAGTCAAGGCACAAGTTTAAGCAAACGAGGCATGACTTATGCCTGTTTAAAGTTTGCACTTTCAAAAAATTGCTATAGCGCCCCCCTTTGGCCAATTGGAGTAAGATTGGTTTCAGTGATATTTGGAATGACCCTCTACATTTCTTGCCACCCTTGACGAATGAGTGTGACAATTATTTCTTGATAGTTTTTCATGACCATCTACCATATGGCCGAGTTTCGTAAAAAGCGTATGCACGGTTAAGCCAGAACTGCCAAAAACGGCAGAAGAAGAAGAAACAGAATAATGCCAATAACAAAACGAAGCCTTGCTCTGCAGAGCCTGGCCCCGTAATAATCAATAGTTGCAGTCCAAATGGAGCACCCAGGAGACTCACTTTCCATGGACAATTCCGGGTCCATTTGGTTACATTTGTAAGCTCTCGGGTTATAAATGGATAAATTAACTCTGAGGATTTTATTGTATTCAGCCAGCAGCAGACAGCCCGCTAAGAAGTATGCAAAACAACACTGGAGAGTTTGTGAAAGCAACAACATGCAGTCTCAACCTGTTTTGTTTTCCCCCCTGAGGTGATTAAAAAACAAAAAAGTCCTTCTCTTTTTGAAAAAACAAGTCAGACTGGAGACAATCGAACCTGTTTTTTTTCAGTAGCTGCCTGAATCCATTCCCTTACAGCGCTGGTTGTTAGGAAAATTAGGTTTGTTATTTTAAAGTTGTATAAAGTCTGCTGAGTCCAAGTATGGATGAAAATGTTCCTAATATGAACAGAAACAAATAATAATACAACAGATAGTATATTATAGTTGTCTCTTTTTCTTCATTTAGATTTATAGGAGAGCTGAGAGGGAGAACATCTATCTATCTCTCTATCTATCTATCTATCTATCTATCTATCTATCTATCTATCTATCTATCTATCTATCTATCTATCTATCTATCTATCTATCTATCTATCTATCTATCTATCTATCTATCGCCTACAACCGTATGCTAATTGCCTCAGTTAAGCAAGGTGTGTAAGGTTTGTTCTTGTACAAATATATTTGTTTTCTTTCTCAACACTCTGGGCTAATGTCCATGTCGGCCTCTCTCCTGCCTGTCCGCTCTGTTGTCCCGAATTTGACCTCGGTGTTCAACTAACCGTTGGGAGCAGCTTAATTGCCTCCGCAGGCTGGCAGCCATGCTGTTTTGAATGTTTGCGTTGGACACTAAACACCAGATAATGAGGATGAGGCACGGTTAAAGAAAAACGCAGTGGGCTCCTTTAGTCTAGTTCCTTTGAGGGCATAACGTTTATTGACTCACTGTTGATGCAATGAGTCACCGGAGGAAAGCTGCTGTTTAGCATCGCGGGCTTGATGTGCAGTCCTGCGTGGTGGGGTTGCTCACCACAGCCTTTTTAAATGGCTGTTGGTGTCAGAAACAGTGGTGCCAGATTTTGAGGGAGAAACAAGCGGACAGGTCTACGAAAACAAGCCCAATAGAAAGCGACTATAGAGCACCAACGTCTGCCGCTAGAGGGCACTATCCCCATGAGTCACGGATTACTGATTATAAGTCACATGTTGGGGAATATATGGTTTACGATTCTGTTCATATCGGGACATAATTCGGACGGTGCTGAGTCTGCTCAAGCGGACTTCGCAACGTATCCGCATTCCTGGAGTACGGAATTTCAGAAAAGTCAACATGTGCCTTATTTGCCCCCCCCCCCCCTCCCCCCCTTCAAGTCACACACACACACACACACACACACACACACAGGGGGTCCACAGCAAAATTAGTTAATTAACTAATTTTAACTAATTAACTAGCCTACATTATAATATAGCGTTTTACCACTTGAACCATATATACTTACATCTGCTATTAAAAAAAAAAAAAAAACTATCTAGAAACAAAAGTGAAATATTTTTGAAACATTAACACAAATCTTGTATGGGGGTCCCTTGGCTCAAAATATTTTCAGATACGGGGTTGCGGCCAAATACATTAATTTGGTGGTCATTGACATGAAAAGGTTTGAGAAACACGGGTTTAAACAACATTTAGGACGGAAGCCCAAATAAGCACTGGTCCAGTTTCTGCCTGAAGACAATAAGACATACGAAACGAATCCGAAACATGTTGCATATTTAACCACTTAAACCCTCTATTCTTAGTCAAACGGACGTGAGTTACAACTGTACTATTTTCTATCTACACCAAATCTCTTCACCAAAAATAGCCAAGCTCACAACGAGTCTCGTTGTAAGCTTGCATAGATAGATTTAAGCGAATGTTCCCCCCCAGAATAGACGTGCTGGGTTTCAAGTGGTTAAACTTTGTGTTGTGTTGTTTTCTCTAATTGTTCATTGTTTTAAGTTGATGTTATAGTTCCTTCCTGTAACTGTCCTGTGTTTTACTTGCTGTTAATTGGTCCCTTTTTAGTGTTGCTGAGCTCTGGAAAGGCCCTTTATAAAAAAAAGTGGCATTATTTGCTGACGGTGAAGTCATGAGAAACAGCAGTGGGACAGATGGATTTTTAATGTCTTCAGTCATGCGAACAATAATTCCTTCAAAACGAAGAGCAATCATTCTACATTTGCGGTCAAATGTATCTTTGAACTGAGACATGTGCTGACAAGCGTGCATTCTTCTGTCTCTGTTCACTGTGTGTGCGTGTGTGCGTGTGTGTGGTGATGCGAGAGTGTCTAAATTTCAGCAAATGTGTGCGTGCATGTACGCGTGAGAGCGTTGTGCACACGCATGCTTGCGTGTTCGAGTGTGTGAGAACGCGGAAAGTCCCCCCGTCGCATCACATACAACATCGCTCCGTTTAACTTGACTCAATTAAGCTGTCCAGATCACAGATAAGACACCGCCCACACACACACACACACACACACACACACGCACACGCACACGCACACGCACACAAACACACAGGTACATGTCATAGAGGGGAGTCCATGCGTGGCCACACATCAGAGGACCTTTTAGAATGAATGATGTTCCGATAAGAAGCGATAAGATTGAGTGAGTAAAGAATGGGACACAGTTCAAACACACAGGTGTCATACAGATGGTTAGTTTGATTAGATTGTGATGAACACCCTCCATGCACACACACACACACACATACACACGCACACACACACACAGACAGACGCATGCACGCACACACGCACGCACTGACTGTTTTGCTGACTGTTTAGTTTACAGTCTTGTTGAATATGACCGTACAGCTTGTGTTGACTTCCACCCCTCCACCCTCCAACCCTCACCTCTCCACCCTCACCCCTCCACTCTGTGTCGTCCAATGCAGTGTAAATTGAAGACATGAGGGAACAAAAGCACAGTCTGTGTGTCCATCTTGGTCTCATTATGCATTAATGACACTAAAACAATGATTAGAGGCTGTGGAATCCTCTTTAATGTGAGGACAGAACAATGGGGCTGTTGTCCTCCTGAGCAGGAGAAAAACACCATTTAAAAACATCATGGATGATGAGCCCAAAGACAATCTGGACATCTGCAATGCATGTAGGATGATGACAGCCGTATAGAATGATGTGGCTGGACTCGTCAGGGGCTGTGTGTGTGTGTGTGTGTGTGTGTGTGTGTGTGTGTGTGTGTGTGTGTGTGTGTGTGTGTGTGTGTGTGTGTGTGTGTGTGTGTGTGTGTGTGTGTGTGTGTGTGTGTGTGTGTGTGTGTGTGTGTGTGTGTGTGCGCGCGAGTGCACGAGAGAGATAAAGCAATGTGTGCATAATATGTGACACAGTAGTATCTGATCGTGTATTTGTGAGAGAGAGAGACACACACACACACACACACAGGGCAATGTGTGCATAATATGTGACACAGTAGTATCTGATCGTGTGTTTGTGAGAGAGACACACACACACACACACACACAGGGCAATGTGTGCATAATATGCGACACAGAGATCTGTGTGCTTGTGAGCACATGCTAGTGGGTTGAATGTAAACAGCCTTATTATCCTCAGTGAGAGCTGGTAGTACTAGTGTGGCCACAGGATCCATTGTCATTCAGCTCTTTTCTTCTCCCATTTGTCCATCTATAGACACTGATCTGAGACTTACAGCACTGTTCCACCTGTACGTATTCATTTCATAATACAAATTTAGCTCAAATATGTATTTCAAAACATATTTTGGACCATGGAAATATACAGTATTTCATTAAGCAACATTAAAACCTTTCACCAGATCCCTTTAAGATAAAATAATATAAATAATTATATGGGCGATAAAAGAAACATCAAACACTTAAAATGTAGACAAGACAAGCAACAATAATTTCATCAGGTGTGGTTAAGAGACATTTAAAAAGGTGTGAAACGGCCTGTTTCTGACCGAAACTGTTTAATGTAGAGTTCTCCCAATTATTATTTAAAGGGAAACTTTGCTAATTTTGAACCTAAATCCCAGTGTTCTTTTGTGGGGGATCATATACAGTTTATATTGTGGGAAAATACACCCCATGTCTTCCGTGTATTTCTCAATGCGGAAGTGTATACGCCCGATGACGCGAAAACAACACGTTTTATAACCCGGGAGGGCATACACTTCTATATTTTGCAGGAGAAATACACAGAAGACACATGTGTCGTCTGAGCTTGTGACTACATTGGATCTTTTCTTTATTTTTTCATATCCTGGACATATGCTACAAGGCTTCCATCAACAGCAACAATGTAATCTCGCATCACAGCAACAGTATAAGGTTCAAAATGGATAAAGTTTCCCTTTCAGTTACTATTACTAACAACATCTCTGCTACTATTCAGAGCCCACACTTCACAGGTACAGTTCTGTAATGAAACCAGGCTTCAGACCTCAAACACTCACATCTCAGCTCTCAACTGATCTTTTTCTCCCCCCCCCATCGCTTGATTTCAATTCTCCACAGACGTGTTTCACTCTCCTTTTCTCTGTCTAAATGGACTACCTGCAGTAAATCTCTCTTCAAATACCTTCCTGTGATTGTTCTAGGCTTCCTGCCATTCATTATATTGTACTGTACCCCACCCATCTGGCATGCCAAGTAGATTGAAACAAGCACTATACAAAGTATCAACAGACACTATTCACCCCAGGTCTGTGATGTATACAGCGCTGTCCTCGAGGCGATGAAAGACTTTTAAATGCTACTGCGTTCACTTGAATGTTTGGATTAAGGTTTTTTATTCGGTCTTTGTGTTTCCCATTGTTACCGGACAATATTGTAAATGAAAGGCCATCTCGGTGGAGAGTTTTGAAGATGTTTTGTGCAGATTCTTCCCTTTAATGATGACAGCGTTTATGAGCAACAAAGGTCACAATGGGGACAAAACAGTTAATCTGAGCACTGATCCTAGCACTTAAACACACACACAGAAACACACACACACACACACACACACACACACACACACACACACACACACACACACACACACACACACACACACACACACACACACACACACACACACACACACAGGTGTGAGGCCATTCATTCAGCGGTGTGTTCCCAGGCCTTTCATAAACTCCCCCTAACACTGTAAACACAACATTTTACAAGGTTGTGTGTGTGTGTACTGTATGTGTGGCTTTGCAGTTAGTAAAGAGCCTCTCCTCTCAGGGTAAATAATGAAGGATTGCATGCTCATGAGAAACAGCTGGTTTACCCCTCTCACTCATTCCTCTGAGACACACACACACACACACACACACACACACACACACACACACACACACACACACACACACACACACACACACACACACACACACACACACACACACACACACACACACACACGACGACGACAACGTGTATATGAACCCATGGCATGTTCACGTGAGTAAAGCGGTTTCTCAACTTTTGTCCCGCACCAAGTCACAGAACACAGACAGATACGCACTGCCCAGCTCGATGATGCACATCAGTGCGACGTTGTGAGTTTGGAGCTCTGCTATTTTTGCCAAATGTTTGCCCCCAGAATAGGAATCCTAGGTTCATGTGGTTAATCTGAGACGGGACTAAATGGGACCAGATGAGACCAGGGGGCTTTAAGTGGGTCAAGTTGGACTAAAGCCTGATCCATGCGTCTTTGAACGATTTGTACACTCTCAGAGTTAAATGAACGGTGATTTTACGATATAAATTGGCGTCCCAGAGATAAAAATGCGGTCCGTAGCCTAATGCATGTCAAACTGGGGGTTCTTGAAATTAGATTGGTTGAAAATCACTGCTAGGGCCATAAAAATCTTCTCTTATGGGGGTCCCTGGCATATCTTTTCAAATGGGGGTCCGCAGGCTAATAAGTGTCAATTTGGGGGTCCTTGAACTGAAAAGGTTTGAGAACCACTGCTCTCTATACAATCCTCCTGCCTGATGCAGAACAGGAAAAAGATGGTTGATCGGATGTGACCAGCTGGCCATGGTGGAGGCTGATTAGAGCTGATCTGATTGCGTTGCTGAGCAGTAACTTTACTCATTAACCTTCATCAGCCGACCGTCATTAATGAGTCTCACTGCGGCCCCTCCTGTGGTCCAGTACATATACCTGAACATGTCTATTCCTAGACCATTATATCTCTATAGATTTGGAACATATTAACACGGATATTAATAATATATCCTCTGCTCCGTCCTGCTTATCAGCCATGACCCATAAAACACTGAAACCTTGTCAAATGTAGACCACCGCTAAGTAAGTGTGTGTGTGTGTGTGTGTGTGTGTGTGTGTGTGTGTGTGTGTGTGTGTGTGTGTGTGTGTGTGTGTGTGTGTGTGTGTGTGTGTGTGTGTGTGTGTGTGTGTGTGTGTGTGTGTGTGTGTGTGTGTGTGTGTGTGTGTGTGTGTGTGTGTGTGTGTGTGTGTGTGTGCACGTGAGCATTGTGCTGTTGTGTTTTGATTGACAGCTGACTGTTATCTTCAGATTGCTTAGGATCCCATCCCAGGATAAAATGTCCAGGCATGTCTGTCTCTATCTTTCTGCTGCCATCCTCTCCTTCACCTTTTTGTCTGTATGTCTGTCGGTCTCTTTCTCTCTCTCTCTCTCTTTCTCTCTACCTCTCTTTATCAACCACTTTCCCTCTCTCTAATCTTGTCTCTCTAGGGTATAATCAGAGGACATGACTTGTCATTCTGCTCTGAGTGATTGATAGCTCAGATATATAATGTCTCCTGTGTGTGTGAGAGAGAGAGAGAGAGAGAGAGAGAGAGAGAGAGAGAGAGAGAGAGAGAGAGAGAGAGAGAGAGAGAGAGAGAGAGAGAGAGAGAGAGAGAGAGAGAGAGAGAGAGAGAGAGAGAGAGAGAGAGAGAGAGAGAGAGAGAGAGAGAGAGAGAGAGAGAGAGAGAGAGAGAGAGAGAGAGAGAGAGAGAGAGAGAGAGAGAGAGAAGGAAAATAAATAAATAAAGATTGGATAAACATAAAATAAGTATGTTTAGGAATGTGTTCAGAGACGATACTGAACTATATTTATTAAAGTAAATATGTGTATTTTAATTGCCAGGGGTCAATGTAAAACTGATGACCTTTTCACACCAATCAGGCGTCGACATCTCTGGGCCACGCCCACTTCCAGTTTGTTGTTGTTGTTGTTTTGAATGTTTCCAAAGGAGGTCTTGTGGGTTGTTGTCGAACTTGGCTTGGAAACACACAAAAAAGTCTGAGTTGGCTCAGATAGCTGCCACACAGGCAGCACCCACCTCAGGACCAGAATGCCACTCAGGGCTTAAGTCCGGCATTATTGTCTCCGCCAGGCCGAAAGGCATGGTGAGAGAGTATGTTTTGCACCCTGTCCGTCTGTCCGTCCGTCCATCTGTCTGCGAGCAGCTAATCTCCGGCACCGTTGGCCTGATCGCAGCAAAACTTTGCACACACTCTCCCTGGATGCTAATTCCGAACCTCTGCCCCAAGTTTTTCACATGGGCCTGTTATTTTTACCCCTTTTTTTCTCCCAATTTAGTAGTTATGCCAATTAATTCCTCCCTACACACTGCTGGTGTACCCTACTGCAGTGGTTATCCGGGGACCCCCAGGGGTCCTTGGGGGGTCCTGGGGCGCTGACAGGGATCACTCCAGTCCGCAGGAGTTGCTATAGCATAGGAACAAAGATCCTCCTCCCCGCTCGGCTTCCCACTCCCGAACACGGCCAGTTGTGTTTGTAAAGACCGCGGTGGATTCGATCCCTAGACTCCGCGGTGGTGGGCAGGTACCCGAGCCACCCGAGCGTCCTGGAACTGCAACACTTTTTGAGCAAGAGATCTGCACTCTACTGAGCAGCGTTGATTTCGTGGACTAAAACTATGACGAAAAATGTTCGTCGACTACCTTTTTTCACTGACACAAACTAAATAAAAAACTATATTGTCAACAAATAAAAACTAGACTAAAATGTTATAGGGACTACTAGAGAAGAGATCCAGTAGAACTAAGACAAGTTATTTTATGCTTGGTTGCGCTCAGGTGTTGCGTTCTGAAAAATAGCAGATCTACAAGTTCACAACGCGTTGCGCTGCGACGCGACGCGTTGTGAGCTTGTAGATCGGCTCTTTTCAGCATGCAAACAAGTGTAAAATCAGCCGTTACGATGCCATCAAGGCACCGCCAAAATACATTTTAGTCGACTAAATCAACTGTACATTTAGTTGACTCTAATCTTATGATATTTAGTCAACTAAAACTAGACCAACAGTAAAACATTTCAGATGACTAAAATATGACTAAAACTAAATGGAATTTGATTCAAAAGACTATGACTAAAACTAAATCAAAATGTAAAAAAAAATTATCAACACTACTACTGAGCTCACTTTCTCATAGAGAGCTTTTGAACTCTTGAACGCACTGCTTTTTTATAAAAATGCGTATCCAGACATACTGATGAGAACATGATTGACTTCAGCGTGCAAATGTTTGATTGGAAACATGTCCGAACAATCTGGGCATGCAGTTAGAAACCATAAATTCTTTGTTTGTGTTCTGTTTTCACGTCAAACCGAATATCATGAAACGTAGCAGACGAGCGGCGGCATTTCGTAGTGAATGAGTCAGAATCCATGTTTAATTATGTTTTTTAATGTAGAAATTAATGCAGGAAACCGAGCGCTGTGTGTGCTGTGCTCTCTCATTATTACTTTAATATTAGAGTGTTTTTAAATCAAATGGTGAGTGCCGCCTGGACAAATGACTCCATTAGTTTTTACTGCATAATGACCGAAGCAATTTACAAGAAGTCATTTTAGTGGTGTGTGTGTGTGTGTGTGTGTGTGTGTGTGTGTGTGTGTGTGTGTGTGTGTGTGTGTGTGTGTGTGTGTGTGTGTGTGTGTGTGTGTGTGTGTGTGTGTGTGTGTGTGTGTGTGTGTGTGTGTGTGTGTGTGTGTGTGTGTGTGTGTGTGTGTGTGTGTGTGTGTGTGCGCGCCTCAGTGTACAAACAGAGGCACAGCAATCCAGTATTATTATCTGCTGTATAGCTACTGGAGATCTTATAATGTGTTACTGTATGTCTCATAATGGGTTGTAATGGTAGAATATGCTGTAATGTTTGCTTACAGATATAACTTTAATCACACAAAACCTTCTGTTTACATTTTCCTTCAATTGTTGAAACATTCCAGCTGTGTCCTCCTAAATGTGCATAATGATCCCTTTCTCTGTCTCTCTCTCTCTCTCTCTCTCTCGCTCTCTCTGTCTCTCTCAGACATAAAGAGAGAGAGAGACAGTGACAGTGTAAATGGATTTTTTTGTGGTTTTCTATGATAGTTTTTCAAAGTTGCAATGTGGCATAGCTCAGTTAACACATTTCCTTATTCCCTTTTAATTGTGTAAACATTTCTTATTTTTTATTGTTTTTATTTGACACTTGCTTTGGCAGCGTAATAGTGTGTGGTCCCATGCCAATAAAGCTCATTTGAGTTGAATAGAGAGAGAGAGAGAGTACATTAAAATGTTTGTGGTTTCGTGATTTAGTTTTTCTAAGTTGCAAATGTGACATAGATCTGTTTACACATTTCTTTATTCCCTTTTAATTGTACATACATTATTTTGTTTTGATTGTTTTCGTTCCACTTTTGCTTTGGCAACGTAAACAAATGGCTTCTCATGCCAATAAAGCCGCTTTTGAATTGAATTAGAGAGAGAGAGAGAGGGAGAGAGAGGGAGAGAGAGAGAGAGAGAGAGAGAGAGAGAGAGAGAGGGGGAGGAGACATACAGAGGAGTGACATGGAGGTCAGGGTCACAGTGGGCAGCTCCCAGTGGTCACCGGTAGAGGACTGACTGCGTTTGTGGCAGGACAGTCCCAGATATTGGAATATCTGGGACACCATGACGTGTCCTCAGCCAACCTGTCAGTTACCCTTTCATACAATCGACTGAACCTGTAGGCTACACGCTGCATGTTGGGGATTTCCTGTGTGCGTGTGCGTATGTGTGTGCGTGTGCAGTGTGCCTGGCTCGGCTGTCTGTCTGGTTTTTGCCATTAAATGAATACCTCTGTGTTCTAAATTGCCATGACTGCCTGTGGCCTCGTATGAAGAGCCAAGACAGATAGATGATTTACATAAACAGACAGTCATTCGCAGACATAACTGCACGCACTCCGACCAAACCAGGTTCCATAATGAACCATGTGTGTCTAGAAAAGAGAACCACATGGATACGTTTATGAAGAAGCATACAGTAAAATGGTGAGCCTGCTTGTGTTGGTAAACACAAAATGTAAACATAATATAATAGCATATACCTAAAAGGAAATATGTCATTGAACATTTTTTATTTGATGTCTTGTGAAACTGTTTCCAAAGATCAAAATATTATTCATTTTTCAGATATCTAAATCTTCTTGAAGTTGAAATAGAAGTATGATTCAGTTTTGGCAGGCAGGAAAACAAATACACAAATCATTTTTCTCACTTGTATTGCAGATATATATTTTCTATTTGTTCAAATGATTTTGTTATTTAGATTTGTTTATTTTTTTCGTGACCACCAATAGCATTTATTCTTGTGTTTTGCACTGTTGTTTGCCTAGAAACAGGAATTTACACAACACTGATGATAGTGCTGTCAAACAAGTCTACGAAGTGATCTATGAAATCTATGGAAAACACAATTCTATACAATATGTAGTGGGGGGGGGGGGGGTCCCTGCTTCATCTCACCTCTCAGCTAAGGGGTCCTTGGCCTGAAAAACGTTGAAGACCCCTGGCCTATAAAGTGTACTGGTAATTGGACATCAAGCTGTTTTTTTTACTGTGTTCATAGTGAGACAGACCCTGTCCTTATCAACTAAACAATCTGTCTGATGAGTGTGTCATCGAGCGGGGGAGGGGGTGGGGGTCTGATAGGATGTAGAGCTTTCATTGGAATTTCCATGTGTAGTTCTGGAATGTTTGGGTTAGTATGGAGTCATTTCAGGGGGATTGCTGGGAAAATAACAACAGGGACGGACGGGTAGATCAGTAGATTGATAGATAAATAGCAGTGGTGGAAAGTAAGTACATTTACTCAAATACTGTACTGAAGTTCATTTTTTAGGTATTTTTTTTTACTTGAGTATTTCAAATTTTCAATACTTTTACTTCTACTCCGCTACATCTCAGAGGCAAATATTATACTTTTACCGCACCACAATTATTTGACCACTTTAGTTACTTTGTAGATTTAGATTACAAAAGATACATACACAACTTCAGCCCTTAAACTTTGGCCATTTGAAAATAGCCGATCTATAAGCTCATCTATAAGCTCACTATTTTCAAAAGATTTTAATACATTTTATACATTTGACGCTGGTGTTGCGTGTGGAAAATAGCCGATTATGAGCACACATGTTGCTTTGTGAGCATATGGATCAATGATTTTTGATCTGCAACGCTGTCATACGACAAAGCATACATTTGGCGACAGACAGACAAAGAAGCTGACATTGTGTCCAGTGGTAAGTGGGTTTAGCGGTAGACTTTTTGAGACACATGCTGTGACAATGAGAGAGTGTGAACAGTGTGTATTGTAACAAGCACTCACTCTTTACCTCAACCCAACGCCCCAAATGACATGTTTAAACACACGCATGCAAACCACACACACACACACACACACACACACACACACACACACACACACACACACACACACACACACACACACACACACACACACACACACACATAAAACAGATCAAATGGAAGCCGTTCTCACCAATCCGCCTCACCACACACAAAAACACATTCTTCCACATCCCCACTGTGTTTGTGTGTGCGTGTGTGCAGTCCACACACATGCACACACAAAAGTATTTAATCAAGCACATGCAAATGCAATATCCCATCCTGACACACGCACACACTCATGAGCTACTGTTATCAGCAGCGCTGAGCTGGACAGAGATGGTGATCTCTGAACTCTAACAGCCTCTATCTGTCCTGCTTCTGTGCTTTATGAAAATATTTCACCTGAGAGAGAGAGACACACACACACACACACACACACACACACACACACACACACACACACACACACACACACACACACACACACACACACACACACACACACACACACACACACACACACACACACACACACACACAGAGAGAGAGAGAGGGGACAGGATGGGCACAGTGAACAATCCACTCCCACTGCCATAATGCATCAGCGGCAAGAGAGGATGTGTGTGTGTGTGTGTGTGTGTGTGTGTGTGTGTGTGTGTGTGTGTGTGTGTGTGTGTGTGTGTGTGTGTGTGTGTGTGTGTGTGTGTGTGTGTGTGTGTGTGTGTTGGCGCTGGCTGAAGGGAGGAGAGTCACTGAGAATCAGCCTCTGATGACAGAGACCAACTCTGACAGCAGAGAGAGAGAGCGCGGGGGAGGAGCAGTTATTGAGATAAGTGCCGGGGAAAGATGGCAACGAAAAAAGAAATACAAATATTGTGAGGACAGACAGACAGACAGACAGAGAGTTGTTAATCTCTGTGTAGTGTACTTCGTAATAGCAGTGCTGCAGACAGTAGCGGGTCTAGACATTATCATTTTACTAGACTACTAAAATATCTGGCATGAGATTAAAAAAACATAATAAAACAAACAAAAAATAGTCTGCCACATTCCGCCTCCCACTTTACAGTCTGCACTGGTGGGAAAATTCCCAGTAATTTCCTCACATTCCCTGTGACAGGATTAGCCTTTAATAGAGAACTCAATAGTTGCTTCAGAGACACACACAATATACAACCTACAACAATACAACATACAACAACACAATATCGTCGCTGTCGGATAGAAACCATGTCAAAAAACTGAAAAAATAAAATAAATAACCTGTGTTTCAGTGGATCCAATGTACTTATTATTTAGTCACAATCATTGCCGCCGCTTTCATTATTTCCAGTACTGCCATGGCAACTCTACTTTTCAAGCAAGTTTTACCTGGCAATACTACTTTTTTGCCAGACCAAATGGCATTTTTACTTAATTTTGAACACTTGAGTAACCTCTAATGAAAACTGAATTTTATGTAGGCTAGTGAAGAACTGATTGCATCAACCATATATATCTGTGATTTATTGGAATTTGCTTCAGCGCCTCAAACGCCTCCCAGGTGATGGGAAGCAATCAACGTCCTCCCAGACAATGGGAGACAGGCGATTCCTGGCTCCTGCAGACTCGCACTTCACGACTACCGCGCCTGCGGAGTGCGCACTGTGTTGTAAACCGATCAACAATTGGCGACTGCTGAGCATCTCACTAAATAAATACATCTAGATTCAGATTGTAATTAATCTGTGTTATCATTACCACCAAAGACAGGTAACTCACGGCATGTGTCCGCGTTATATCCTCTGAAAATAAATCACTTCACGGAGATGAAGTGTGAAGAGTTTTGGAGACTCTCAAGTTGTTTAGTTTTTATATTATGCTGCTGCGTATCCTATTAAAATGGATCAAGGATGAGCTAGTTAATAAATGTTGTATTGATTCGTAATTTCGTATGATTTTTTTATCGATTTGTAAATGAGCTATTTCGGCATTGAATTGGAATGCACTCTGATGAAACTTCTTTGGCTGTTAAAGCTTGATTTTTGATTTTTGAACATAGCAGATTTACAAGCTCACAACATGTGATACCATGACATGTTGGGAGCTTGTAGATCTGCTACTTTCGGTGCCCGCCGCCCGGCTACGTGATGCTCAACCAGAGTTGAGCTGATGCATAAATGGCCAAAAAGATCAAATCTACAAACTAACGTGTGGTGATGCGTTGTAACCTTATAGATCTATTCCCTCATGCATCTCTTTAAATGCATCTCTTTAAATGATGCAAAATGTCAACAGAAAGCTAGCTTGCCATCTGATTGCAATCATTCAATTTTATAGCAGTATCATGCTATGCACAGTAAGTGTTCATTAAAGCGATTTGATTGTGCTTAAAACCTTGAAAAATCATGAGCGTTACAACACACCTGTTGAGCATTGAGCTAATCAACTGTTTGTGGTAGAGATGCAGCAGGGGTGTAGCAGTGATGAAATGGGTCATTACTGCAAAGTTATTATAATATATTGCCTCCATTCAGAGACTCGAGTGCGACTCGAATCAAAGACTCGCACTTGAGTCACCATACATGTACTTCAGAGATGTTTACACACCCCTATCCATTAGAATGGTGGAAATGGAACGTTAATAGCCAACGTGAGTACATAGTGCCTTTCCTGAAACTGGCCAACTAATAGCCATATGCTACTGTATGTGACTGTGTACCGCCTGGGGGTCGGTCGGGGGATGTCCGTGGGTGTAGGAGCGTTCTTGTTACGCTGAAGAGACAGAACATCAGTGCGCACAGCGCACTAGATGTATACCCAAACACGTTGACATGTCAATCTTCCTTAATAAAACATACTGTATGTAGACTAACTAGCAGCAGTAGCCTTGGTCAGGCTGTGTGTGAGCCTGTGCCTCAACTGCGGAGACGCAAAGGAGCCAAATGAATGTATCCTACTATTCTAATAAACATTCATTCTGTGCATTTTTCATTTCGGGTTGGGTTTGTGGACCATCATAACTGTATTTCAGTCTTAAGGCGGTTACACACCGGCGAATATGCGAATATGCGCAAAATTCGGACTCGTTCCTAATAATTAAAAGACGCTTTTTTCGCTCCGCGAAACTGGTGTGGAAGCTTGCATTGTCTTTATAAGGTTTAAAAGAAAAACGTATTATTCGCATGAAAAAAATCGCCCCGGTGTGTAAGGACCTTTAGGCTACATTGTATAAATGAATAATTAAATAAATTAAGAAAAGAACCCCCCCAAAAAAACATTTTTTTGGGGGGGGGGGGGGGGCAGACAAGAGACTCGAGACAAGAGACTTGTGGCCAAAGACTTGAGACTCGACTCGGACTTCGAGCTCAGAGACTCGTGGGCATCTCTGCCTCCATTAGTGTAAGACATGCAATGTACTACAGTACATTTCTGGTGTGAAATTGCTACAACATGTAAAGGCCCCCAAAAATCCCCCACAAAATGGTATGCGTGCGCATACTTTAACCCTGGTGGTACTACTTTGAAAGTGCTGACGGCACCTATGCTCACAATAATAACTTATGCAGAGTGTTTTAAAATGAGCGCTTCCCAACTCAAACACTGCACAGTGTTTATTGACAGAAAGTTGCTCATGACATGACAACAGTGGATTAAAAAAAAAAAATGGTGAAGACTTGACAGAGACAAAGACGATAACCCAAGCTGTCCGTGCAATATTGATGAGTTTAATCGTTTAATACAAAATCAGATTGGACTTTTCTGTTACATGAATGGTGCTGTCAATGGAGGGTATTGCAACTCCTATAGGCAAGTCTGCGGCTAACTGAGCCAGAGGGACAGCGGGATGTTTGGACAGATAGCCAGAGGGACAGTGGGATGTATGGAAAGCGGGACAGTTGGACAGAGGGACAGTGGGGATGTTTAGACAGAGGGGTTCCAGTCAAGACAAACAGTCTCATTATAAATCCATTTGGGGAGTTGTGGGTTTGGCGCTGTGTTGTGACACAGAACACCTCTCTTCCTGCCTCTGATAGCACAGCGCTGGGAACCTGACATTATGAAACGCTCAGCACTTCTCTCAGCGGAAAAAAAGAGAGGAGAAATACAACGAAAAAGAAAGTGAAGGCCATTGTTCTGTCAATCACTGCAGACCCACGGAGGAGTAGAGCTCTTTGGGTTTGGGCGTTTTGTTGCGAGCGGACACAAGGTTCCTGCTGTGTGTGTGTGTGTGTGTGTGTGTGTGTGTGTGTGTGTGTGTGTGTGTGTGACTATTTTAAGTTTGCACGTAGAACAGTCATCTTTGTCTTTTCCTTGCAATGGCCGTTTGTTATTGGAAAGTAAAGGAATGTAGGAGTTGTGGCCCTTCACTCTCAGAATCACTCCTATTGTCAGGAACACAACTCATTGAACTCAAGGTGGACCTGAATGCAGTAACTTAAACTCGCACACATCAAAACTCAGGAGACAAGGAGCGAACTTAAACCAGACTTTACAAAGAAAAACAGACAAACAATATGAGAAACGTACGGTGCCAACATTTTCTCTGGCGACCAGGCTTGCTTTCAGAGAGAAGTCTACTGAGAATGAATGACATCATGGTTTTCACACACACTACGAGCTGCAACATTTGATGAAGTGTTTTCTTTCTTTCCTAGTTTTGTTATGGTTCCAGAGAATATTGTATATATATAGTTTGATGCTGGAAAAAAATCAACGAAACAGAAATAACACTAATTATCAACACAATCTCATCCCCAGTTCGTCGCATATCGACACTCAGTCAAGTCCCGTTGGTGTCCATTATGAACACAGAAGATACCCAGATGCTCCAGGGCCTGTCTCCAACAACAAGCAGCAAACTCCAATAGCAAGCAACGTATAGATATGCTATATGCTCCTTCGTACGGTGCCTAGGATAGAGCTTAAATTAGGCATTACTTTAAACCTCACAGCTCTGTTGGATGCCATTGATCTAAAGCTTGACATTTATAGACTTAGTTCCTGATTGTAAAATACACTGGTCTGAATATGTTTTATGCCATGTGACATAAGGAATCGTAGTGTATAACTCTGCGATTGAATAACGTTAATGACTGCATTAGTGTATCTTACTGACGCTGTTTATGATGTACCCTTAAAA
Source organism: Gymnoscopelus braueri (assembly GCF_963280865.1). Lineage (NCBI taxonomy): Eukaryota > Metazoa > Chordata > Actinopteri > Myctophiformes > Myctophidae > Gymnoscopelus > Gymnoscopelus braueri. Next base: position 29,173,020 of record NC_137618.1, read on the forward strand.
CCAACCAACTAGCCATGATCGTCCCATTCACACTGAGCATGATAACTATAACTATAACGATAATTATATGAGCATCCACACTGATGTACGATACGTTCTGCAAACAGCGGCACAAAATGCGTTGCGCAGTCCAGCTGTGTCAGAGCCCACAAACGGAGGGGGGGAGAGAGAGATCTGAGTGCTGAAAAACGCATTTAATCGGATATAATTATAGATAATCTTACTCTGATTATTAATTATAAGGAGGTGATATAGCAACAATATTAAAAGTTATCGTGACATTTATAGTTATCGCCATCGTTATCGCTGTTGGCGTGAATGGCCCCTTAAAGCAGACTGTTCATGCAGGCTATGGGATCTGGAGTTGTTTCCCCTCAACTGCTGTGAAAATGGCCTCTGGCAACCACAAACTGAACAGGGCAGCAATTATCATACATAAAATATCACTTCACAATGATGTGAACAATAATAAAATGAACACTGGTCTCTGTTGAGTCATTGTGCATTCTCTGTGCTCAGCAGCATGGCCAGAAGTGGCTGAATGAGTTTATATTGTGTGGATTTCATGGTGAAAATGGAGCCATCAAAAATATATTTCTCTGTATTTGTTTACTGTCTTTTCTTTTAATGTCAACACTTGCATTCAGAGTGTATTGAATCTTGAATCTGTGCTATTGAGCCGTTTTCATATCTACAACTCTAATCACAACTAGGGCTGCAAGTATTGATTGTTTTCTTAACTGGTTGTTCTGCTGATTACTTTTTCGATTAATCAAATAATAATCTTGAATCTTTGAACGAATCAATTTAAAAAATAAATATTCGTTTTACAATCGTTTAGGTGTAAATCAAGTGGTCTGATTACTTAAGACCTACTTTTATTCTTTATTGAACAATGGGGTCATTATGGCGTGGCTGTATGGGTATTGTAATTATTGTTGTTTATCTAGTGGACGCATTGTAAACATGGACAATATCCATATCGTGTGAGTGTCTGCGGCAGCTGAAATGTAGCAATTTCCCTCTGGGATTCATAAAGTGCAATCTAATCTGATCTAATCTAATGTAATTAATCTAAACTAATATAATATATTTATAATCTCGAGGTAAACTGAGGATGTGTTAAGTGATCCATTTGCATTCATACTGAACTGTAGTTCCCCCTGTATCAGACTGCTAGCCTAGCAGCCTGAGGCTAACTGTCAGAACACCAAGGTAACAAAATAAGACGTCTTAAATACAGGCTGTCGCCCTCTCTCTCTTGCTATGTCTGCCTCTCTGTTTTTCTTTCTCTTTATCTCCTTCTCATTAACCTGTCTCTGTTTTGTTCTCTCTCTCTCTCATCTCTCTCTCTCTCTTTCTCTGAGATTTCTGTCCTTTTATCTCTATGCTGCTCTCCCACCCACCCACCTACCCCCCTCTCTTTCTCCCTCTCAAGGTTCAATGTTTCGTTATTGTTCCTTATTTGTTATCTTGTGTAAAAAAAGATTTAGCGTTAGCATTTCTAAAATGTTTTTCTTTTTCTTTCCTGGCTTGTTCCTTCATATCTGATTGTCTGGAGCTGGGGAAATGGCTGTTTAGCAATCTACTGCCAGTTCTGTGGCTCTAAGCCACTTGCCCCTTGGTAGCATCTGAAATAGTCCTCCCTCTCTCTCTCTCCCTCTTTCTCTCCCTCTCTTTCTCCCTTCCTCTCTCTCTCTCTCTCTCTCTCAAGCGTAATTTATACTTAGTCACACGGCGAGAACGACAAAGAACTTGATCTTTAGCAGATCGTCAAGGTTACAACGCGTCGCAGTTGTGTGCTTGTAGGTCGGTTATTCTCTGCAACGAATTGATTCAGACTTAATACAGTCTGTCTGTCTGTCTGGAGGGCAGACAGTGCGTTTCTCTCCACCTGAAGTACAGATGGCGAGCCTGTGGGGCGTCGCCCGCTAATCACTGCAGGCTAACGATAACGATAATAATGACTGGAGCACTGAATAACTCAGCAGTGCACGTCGAGCTGTGACACGCACGCACACACACACACACACACACACACACACACACACACACACACACACACACACACACACACACACACACACACACACACACACACACACACACACACACACACACACCAACCAGTATGGCGTACAGAGTAATCACAGATGTTGAACATATTTTCTACCTTTCTCCTCTGGACGCCGTGAGGTCACTTCCTGTGGAGTGATATCCCCAAACATACTTCATTTGACTACCTTAGGAAGTGTGTGTGTGTGTGTGTGTGTGTGTGTGGGGACTGGTAGCTGACACAAGTTTATCCAAGGTCACAAGGACAGGACCTTATGGACATCCAAAAAGTGGGGTCCGGGCCGAATTACAGGTCCTGGTAGGATAGAAAACCAGCAGTAATAGAGATCCTGGTAGGATAAAAAAAAAAAAAACAGTACCAGACTTGGGAACCATTCCTCCCACAAACAATAGAATGTTGTGGCTAGATGAGTCTTCTCAATCTATTTCAAAAGGCGAGGTAATAGTTTTGTCACCACAATGAGATCATTGAGTCATCAGTGTGTGGTTTACTGGTTCATTGTGATCTGGTGCTGCAGGGGTTGACTCACCTGTTGGCTTTGAGTTCAACAATAACAGCCGTTTAAACCCCAGACACAAAACACGGACATCAGACAGTATAATACATTTAAGTAGACTATTGTCGCCGTGGGGCAGAAACCTTGTATCTCCATATTTCATCTTTTCATGTATTTTTTTCCCCATAAATTAATATCCTATTTTATACTACTGTATGTCACATAACAGTGCTACACAAACGTATAGTGAAAGTAGTTGTAGATCAGGTACTGATACAAAATGGCCACCAATAATGACACAGGGGCACTAGGGGGGAGGGGGGGGGGTAGGGACATTAGGTTGAAAGTGGTTAAGTCTGTCTGTGGGTTTTATAAATATTTAACCAGAAAAAAGTATTAACAAGAGTTTTGTGACTGAATAATGATTACATTGGATCTATTTGAACACAGGTTCTTTATGTACAGTACAAGGTTTCCACCCGACAGCGACGATAATATAAAAATTGCAGTGACATAGCTGATAGCTGTACGTTATACGTACGGTACAGTATGCGCAGTATTGTGTAGATTATATCCTGAAAAGCCAAGGAACAGTCATGTGTTGAACTCTGGGTTAAACTGTTAAGCTGTGTTGTCATTCCAGTACCACACACACACACACCTGCAGAACAACGGCACACAGAAGGTGTGACCTGTTGTGTGTTCTCAGCAACCGTGTGACGGCAAGGCACACAGAAGCAGCAGAACAATGCAGTCCATTGTCCTCGCCACACAATACCCCTTTAATATGCTTTGACAAGGAGCTCGCAGGTCCGGGCTGTCACCGAGAATATTATTAACGACTTGTGCTGTGTTATTGTGCCATCCACCCTGCGTGTTGTTTATTGTTCTTGGAGCGCGTCGGCGTACGTCTCGCTGCAACGGCCGGAGGACAGGTCACACACCTGCCGTTTACACACGGCTTCCTCTGCTTCCTGTACTGGGGTCAGGGGTCAGTGCGAGCTGCTTGTAGTGCTTGTCTACTGTCTGCCTTAAGGAAATGATGGGATTTAGCTGGAATGGATCAAAGGTGACCTAGTTTGTTATTGTTATATGTTATAGAGTGCAACGATACCTTAACCCCAGAAGTACACAGTAATGTATATTTCACATTTAACACCAAACAATGTATTTATAGTAATTATAATTATAATTATTTTATACATTTCAGATACAGATGTGTGTGTGTGTGTGTGTGTATGTGTGTGTGTGTGTGTGTGTGTGTGTGTGTGTGTGTGTGTGTGTGTGTGTGTGTGTGTGTTAGAAAGGCTCCAAATATGTATGATTTATCTTGTATATTATTTGTCCACCTTAAGAACAGTATCAGTTGCGGTGAGGGCGATACCTGTGCCACCTTAAGTGCGCAATGCATTATGGGGCAGGCTTCAGTAGCAGCAGAGAAAGAAACAGCAGTTTGTCTTCAGCACTGCTGTGCTTCTTTGAATAACAGCCACACGAACAAGACTATCAGTGCTTACACAACTTATCACTCAATCTGCAACCCATGACTTTACCGTGCAAAGATCTTCAGTAAACTGCCTCTAACTGTATTCAAATCTCCTGCCTCTTGTCTTGTGTGCTGACCGACGCGCCAGGGGTGGATGGAGCATAATCCCAGTGAAGCAACTGTGCGTGTGTGCGTGCGTGTGTGCTTGATTGCGTGCGTGCGTGTGTTTGTGTGTGTGGGTGTGTGGGTGTAATTGCTATTTGGACCCTGAGAATATATTTTCACAACACATTTCTGGTGTATTGTTGCCGTGTGTTAGACTTTGTCATAAATATTCCAATACATTTGGAACGTCTATTTGTCTGTTATTGTTTGCAAGGTTACAGTATGTTATCACACCCTACACTTTCATAACTTTTTGTTTTCTCTCCATCTATCAGGGTCGACAGTGGCTCGGGAGGTATTACGTCCACCTTGGAATCGGAAGGTTACCGGTTCGATTGCATGCATTCATCTGCTGTCTGTGTGTCAAAGTGTGTGTAGCGCACATTGTAAAGCGCTATAGAAAGGCACCATTTACCATTGTATGTGTTCAGGTGAAGTGGTGTTAAGTGTAAAGTATGACCCTCCAAGTTAAAATCTCCTCCATTAGAAATCCAATCACATTAAGGTGTGTGTGTGTGTGTGTGTGTGTGTGTGTGTGTGTGTGTGTGTGTGTGTGTGTGTGTGTGTGTGTGTGTGTGTGTGTGTGTGTGTGTGTGTGTGTGTGTGTGTGTGTGTGTGTGTGTGTGTGTGTGTGTGTGTGTGTGTGTGTGTGTGTGTGAGTGAGAGAGGGGGGTCAAACAAGGGCAAGGTAAAACACTCAATATAAATAATAATAATTGAAAGAAAAACTAGAATAATGATAGAATAATAATTTCTAAAGCACTTAGAGCTTCCAGTGGCTCTTCAGTTTTATACTGGTTACAAAATAGTGAAAAAAATCCTAATGGTCATCTCTGTTCAGTACTATTCACTTTGATCACCTTGAGACCTACACCCCCATCCATGCACCCACTACCCAGATTTTCAGACAATCTGTTCTCTCCCCTCCTCTTCTCATTTTCGCATTACAATGCAATTTTCGTATCGTGTATTCATAATTCCCATGGTGTGTCAAGACCTTAAGTCTGTCTTTTTATGGTGTGGCTTTTGAAATATGTAGAAGTCTATAAGATGGTCTGTCTGTCTGTCTGTCTGTCTCTCTGGAGCTAATCTTGCAAACCGCCATACAGATCAACACAAAATTACATACTGTAGAACCCCACACACCCCACTCCCATAATGTTCAACTTTTATTTTGTTTTAATCACTTTTTGTGATGTCAATGGGAATTGTGCAATCTTGTACAATACCCATTAAACTCACCTTGATGACAGTTAGTATGTGGTGAGTACAGCGAGTGAGTTATGTTGCATGAAAAGAACACGGAAGAAGGATGGATATTATGACACGGTGAGGACAGCTGACTATTTGACTCCCTCTCACCGAGAAAAAAAAACCCTCTTCCAAGCGTGAGCGGTTTCATTTGGAGGCTGACAGGCAGCCAGCGCTCATCAGAAATATAAAACATTTGGTCCTCGAGTCGACATGACACGTCGGTTTGACAGAGCAGAGAGGTTCATCTTTACAATCTGCAGCTTGAGCAAATACACTGCAACCCCCCCCCCCTCACGCCCAGCGCCACTGACAGACGTGCAACGTACAGTAGACTGACGATCAGACGGCCACGCTCCATTTACGGACAGCTAGGTAGTGTGACCGACCTCACATGTGTCTTCCTGAGTGCCTGTCTGCCTGCCTGAGTGCCCGTCTGTCTGTCTGTCTGTCTGTCTGTCTGTCTGTCTGTCTGTCTGTCTGTCTGTCTGTCTGACTGACTGACTGACTGACTTCATGATTGTTTTAAAGTGACTGAACTAGAACAGTATACCCCTCTGTTGAACTGATGCTTTACTTTGTGTGGTCTCAGTGAACCCACCATTGTTATGTGATAGGGTCGCTGTCAGGCAGAAACCTTGTATCTCCGTATATCATCTTAGTTTTTTCACAAATTAATGCCCCATTTTATACTCAGTCGTTTAGTCGACAGAGTTGCGCAAAAGCTTGGCTATTTTTTTTTCACTACTTAGGAATAAAAGTGATTTAAACTTTTTTATTAGAATTTATAATGACGAGCAAAATAGGGACGCCAGGTTGAAAGTTGTTGAAGTCATACTGTGTAACAGTAAAACAATTGTACTAAGATAAGATATGGGCATAGTAGCCTAATTGTTTTTAGTTGTGTATGTTGAAAACATGTAGATGTTAATTCTTGATTGAACGTTTTCAATAGGGCCTGCCTATCTGATTGAGTGAGATAGTTTCCTCCCAGAACTGGACCACGATGGGAAAAACGTTATGCAACCTGTGCATCAGATAACCAGCATCCTGTTATATGAGCGCATACAGTGGAATAATAATAATATGGGCTGATGAAGTCTGTTAGGTCATATTGAGCCAACTCCGTACGTGCTCTATAGAGTATGTGATAAGCAACAACTTCAAATCACATGTGGCCGCCATAGGTAGTCATTGTAGCGAGGATGGAATTGATCAGGGTTTGTAAACATTTAAGCCCTATATTCTTCTGTTTGTAATACGAATAGTGAAAAGGGAGCCTTTTGAGCTTGTAAATCAGCTCAATTTGTGACAAATTATAAGTATAGAATAAGGCTTAAGGGATTAAAACCAGAAAAAGACAACATTTATGCCATATCGCAATATTACAATTATGCAAAATCCCAAACGATATCAAGTCTCATATCACAATGTCGTTATAGCATCGATATATCGCCTGGCCCTACGGTGATCTGACATGGAGTTATTATTCTTATTAAATACCAGTGTGTTCTGCTCACCACTGACGCCGATGTGGTTTTTCGTGGTGGTAGGTGCAGAAGAATGTTGTGGTCTAGGGCTGTCAAAGGCGGCGCTCAGATCAAGCGGGGCTGATTGATGGGGAGCCACAATCAGAGGCGGGCAGCAGGTCATTAAAAAGCGTGATGAGAGCTCCAGCAGCTCCTGTGGGCTGGTATGGCCTGAAGACTGAAGGAAGGGCTCTAATAGGCTGCCTACCGATGCTTTAGTGGAGAAAGAACTGTTTATGTTTGGTTGTCACCTCACCGCCAGCCAAAACAAATTCCTTTTTATGCGCGTCATACTTGGCCGTGAAATTATTTTAAAATTCTGACACAGAAGATTGATTGATTGCGCCACTAAACTCCCTGTACAGCTGTCTGGCTGTCTGTCTGTGTGTGTGTTTGTCTGTCTGTGTGTGTTTCTGTCTGTCTGCCTGCCGGGGAAGGCTGAATCTTCTTCCCACCCAGACATTATCGCCGACAGTAATAAGCACCTCCGCTCCCAATCAACCTCTAAGTTTCTCACTGCTGAAAGAACGCAGTTAACACCGCATGCATGCACACATGCACGCACGCACAAACACACACACACACACACACACACACACACACACACACACACACACACACACACACACACACACACACACACACACGAATGCATGTACATACACACACACATAAAGAAACGTACACACATTCCAATATACGCTCTCGCTCTCTCTCTCTCTCTTTCTGTCTGTCTCTCTCTCTTTCTCTCACTCATAAAGCAGAATGTTGATGCCAAGTTTGTGTCAATCTTCCATCTCCTACCTTGTTAACAAAATGTGAATTATTTTTATTGCCAGGTATGTTTGCACATACAGGTAAAAGGAGTTTTTCTCTGTGAGGTCGGTGCTTTACACTGGTGCAACACAAAACATCGAAATGTACTGTACTAATTATTTATAGCTATTTACTCAAAATATATAGAGATTAAAATCGCTTAATCACATGATCAAGGTCCCCATAGGGCCATATGGTCTATAGCTACTTGGTCCCATCCTTTTTTCCCTCAACACCAAATCTCGCCAAGCTCACAAATCTACACCAAATGTCGGCTATTTTCGCCGAATGTTTGCCTATCATGAAATGCCCAGAGTAGGGATGCTAGGGTCCAAGCATATAGAAACTGTATATCGTCTCTGTCGGGTGGAAACCTCATACAGTATGTAAAATTAAAAGAATTAACAAAAGATTGCCGATCGTCAATCTCAAAACGCATGCCGCGTTTTGAGCTGTTAATTTACGAAAAAAATACACAAAAAGTTCTGCATTTAAGATCCTAAGTATGGCTATATTGGATAAGTGAAGTCGCCATTATAGCGACGATATTGTAGGCATGGCAAGGCAGTTTTATTTTTATTTCGCAAGGCAATGTTGTGCTTTACACACAACTGTGCTTGACACAAAACGCTTTATGTGTTTACTGTGTGTTTGCGCTGTAGGGCGGGTGGGAGGAGGTGGTCCGTCTCCTCTGTTCATACTGAGGAACAACAGGTGCGTGTGCAGACAGTTGGCAGTCAGACAGCGTCGGCTCGAGGAGAGAAAACAACACATCAAATCAGACCCACATTGTTCAGTAATCTAACGCACATTGTTGCTGCCTGTCTGAATTAGCTACTTCAGTGGCTGATTTTTATCATCCTTTCTCGCTGTTTGATTGTAACCAGTTAATGAAAAAAATACAAACTCGGATTTATTTCAATTACGTAAAAGTTACTGCAATACCGCAGTGCAGAAATGACAAAATGACAAAACCCCCCCCCCCCAAAAAAAAAATATTCTAACTTTTTATTTGAGTAAAAGTAAAGTAGTATTGGGTACACTAGTAAAAGTACTCATTATGCAGAATGGTCCATTTCACAATCATGTTATTGGATTGTAATTAGTATTGCGTTAATGTGTTCATCACTTTAATGGTGCAGCTGGTAAAGGTGGGGCTGATGATTTTGATTACTTCACGTGCTGCTGGGTAGCTTAACCTGTAATAATGCATCATCATTTATCACTTAATTTAGGCCTATGTTTTGTATTAATAATCTAAATCTGAAAAGTAATTAGAAACTAAAGCTGTCAAACAATTATATTTGCCTCTGAGATGTAGTGGAATATATTATATTATAAAGTACATTACTTCAGTAAATGTACTTGCTTATCCCCTCCCCCTCTCTCTCTCTTTTTCTCCCTCTCTCGGAATAAATGAAAAAATAAATATTAATAAAAGACTGATTTTTCAAAGATTTTTTTAAACATAGTAAACATAGCAAACATAGTAGATCTACAAGCTCAATACACATCACTTCACAATGTTTTGTGAGCTTGCAGATCTGCTATTATTTACTACTGTGCGCCGTCAAGGTTGAACTGATTCCACTGACTACTGATTTTGACGACCCAAAGGCCTTTTCTCTAGCACCATTCTTACACCAAAATGTCAACTTGTTTTCAGTTTTAATAAGCCACTGTGTAGCTTTTTAATTATTGTACTTTAATTGTGTTAATCCCTCAGTGAACATACACTGAGGGATTAACACCCCATTTCAATTTCCATTTTTCTTCATTTTTAGCCTCGCTAGTCAGAGGCAGGGTTCAGGCTGCTTCAAACCTACTTCGGTATGGTTAGTTGTAAGGAGCAGCGTAGCCTCTAGGGGCCGCTAGCTGGGCTTTTAGACTCTAAAGTCTTGTCTTCTGTAATGTACATTCTCTCTCTCTTCCTCTTTCTCTCTGACACATATTCACAGTTCCTGCTAGGATAGAAAACCAGCAGTACTAGAGGTCCTGGGTAGGATAGAAAACCAGCAATACTAGAGGTCCTGGGTAGGATAGAAAACCAGCAGTACCAGAGGTCCTGATAGGACAGAAACTCAGCAGCATTGGTAGTGTACTAATATGTTGATTTGTTCCAGGCCTTGTTGAGCTCTGCTCTACTGAGATTACAGATAAACAAACACGATTTAGGGTTTGGCCTGTAACCCCCCCCCCCCTCTATCACTGTATGTCTATTATCTCCCTCTCTCTCTCTCTCTCTCTCTCTCTCTCTCTCTCTCTCTCTCTCTCTCTCTCTCTCTCTCTCTCTCTCTCTCTCTCTCTCTCTCTCTCTGTGGTATGGCTATTGACAATCGATAAATCTCAAGCAGGGGATTAAATGGCACTAGAGGCTGAAGTTCTTCAGACACACTGCTGTTGATGTGTGAGATAAGGGTGTGTGTGTGTGTGTGTGTGTGTGTGTGTGTGTGTGTGTGTGTGTGTGTGTGTGTGTGTGTGTGTGTGTGTGTGTGTGTGTGTGTGTGTGTGTGTGTGTGTGTGTTTCCTTTGAGAAGCCACAGCTGATAGGTCAGTGTGATATCTATCTGTATATATTTCTGTCAATGTTTTTTCTCATCATAATATTGATGACTTCCTATCATATCAATCAGTCTGGCTGTTAGAAATCATACATGATTATGAAAAAGAGACTCATTCAATTACATTTTCTTTTATTTGTAATAGAAAAAAATTGGTGTGTTGTTTTCTTCCAATATTGAGATTGAGAACAAAAACAAAAACAAAGAAACCCCTCATATTTAATTGTACTGTATACGCTGAGCCAATAAAAGTGGTATTTTGAAAAAAATTACCCTATAGGCCCTAGACAGAGCCATGCTGCAAAAACGAACCAAACTAACTAACTAACTAACCTGCCTCTAACTAACTAACCTGCCTCCTGGAAACCCGTGGCTACAATGCATATTAATTGTGCAAGCAGCCTCTCACATAGCTAATACAGACCAGGGTTGTTTGTGAAAGTTTTGTTTTGTATGAAAATGGCTATATTTGACTAAACTAGAAATGTGTGTTTCTCTGAGTGCATATTTTGTATGACAGACAGTGCAACTTTTTGCATATGTGGCAAAAAAGAACAAAGAAATCTTAGGAAAGGTAGCCCATAAAAACTGGTCCCTATCAAACACTGGTTTTAACAGGGCCCTCTCTCAGAGTTAAAAATGCACACTCATCGTCAGGTATAAAAGTATTTCTTCATAAGCTATTGTTAGTAGTGATGGCGGAGGAGGCCCCTGTAGGCACACGATGCGATGGAGAACACATTCATCACTGAGCTGCTCCGTTAACTGCAGCTGTGGAAGAGAAAATAGCAGCTGGTAATAAAATAGACGTGCACGCCAGAACCACACAAAGACAACATCACTACAAATAAAGAGCTGGAGAGCAGAGGGAGGGAGGGAGGGAGGGAGGGATGGATCCAACGAACAAACAAACAAACGTACGCGTGCATCCGTGTGCGTGGGTGTTGTGTGTTCGAGGCAAATGCTCAGAGGCCGTGACAACAAAGCGTGTGTGTGTGTGCTTGTGTGTGTGTGTGTGTGTGTGTGTGTGTGTGTGTGTGTGTGTGAAGGAGAGGCTGGGAGACCAGTGTGACCTGTATTCATATTTCACCGCCCACCCAGGCCTTCCACTGGTAACTCAGATTGTTCTTGTTGGAGATAATGTCCGAGAGAGAGACACAGAGAGAGGGAGAGAGATAATCTCCTGTCCTCTTGTCTGCTCTCCTCTCCTCCACTTCCTTCTCCTCTCCTCTCCTTTCCTCTCCTCTCATGGAACATGGACGTCTAACCAAATTTTTTTTAACAGCATGAGGATCAGGCCATCTACAACATGGTTCGTCTCTATATGCACATTATTGTCTGTCTGTATGTATGTACTGATGTTATGAAGTAGAACCACCGCCGGGCCATATACAAATATGCCACATGAAAGTGACTCTCATGAACACAGTGAAGGTTGGATCGTTGATATGCATGTCAATAATTATAATGATAATTCATTGTGAAGCCATTTTGATTTATAAGTGTGTGTTTTTGTATTCAGTTTGTATATGGTGTGTGCATTTGTGTGCACTTTGATTGCATACATGTATGCCTGTGTGTGTGTGTGTGTGTGTGTGTGTAAATACATGCATTAGTGTATCTATGTATGCGTGTGCTGTACTGTTTTTGCACACAATGTTTATCAGAATTGAAATCTGATGCTCTGTGGTTCACATTCCTCTGTGTTCCGTACAAACTTGACATTCACTCACGCAAACCATGTTTATGTTTACATTTATACATCAATTGAATATTTGTCCTGGTGGGCTTGGTAAAACAGTAGTGGACATTGTATATTATTGTGTCCCGGGGTATTTTCCTACAGTGACCCCCGGCTTGAGAAAATAATGAGCAGATTGAGTGACATGGTTGGAGTGTAACAATACTTGCTCCTTTAGTTTCTCAGCGCTATAGGACAGTGGTTCTCAAACTTGTTCATGTCAATAACCCGCAGAGTAATATGTATTTGGCTGCAGACCCCCATCTGAAAGTATTTTGTGGCAGGGACCCCCATACAAGATTTGGGTTGTTAAAAGTTTTCAATTTTGTTTTTTTCTTTCAGTTTACAGTTGCCACTGTTATGTGCCTCCAAAGACAAGCGGTGAGGACAGAGAGAGAGGGAGAACAAGCCTATGTTATTGCTGAATGTATTCGATTACCTCTCGTCATGTAAGAATGTCATTAATCCATAGCCTTGTGGCATTCTTTATCTGTCTCTGTAGCTGGTCATCCATGAAATCTAAATGAACTCATCTCGTCTACCTCTCCTCAGCATCATTATCAACCCTGTTTTAAAACACCAGTGCTACAGATCACATCTCAAGCACCTCCAGCCCTCTAGCTCATAATTATAGCCTGCATTGGAAGTCATCAACAGCTGGGGTGAGGTGAGATGAGGATGCCACACAGACAAATCAACATTAACCCTGCCGTCCCTATTTTGGACATGTCATTACAGGCTTACATTTGCAAAATGATTAAAAAAAAACAAAGAAACGTTTTCAAACCTTTCAAAAAACTGTCCCAATTTTAAAAATGTTCAACAATAGCAAAAATATTTACAAGCTTAAAACGGGACCTGACGCTTTGAGTATTTTTTACTGTGATTCCCCCCTACGCACACTGGTCTAAACAGGGCCCTAAGATTTAAAACACACATAACAAACACACACACACACACACACACACACACACACACACACACACACACACACACACACACACACACACACACACACACAGTCAGTCCTGGGAAACAAACTGAGCAATCAGATAACATGACAGGTCATCTTGAATATTGATGAAATTGAGACATGCTGTCCTGGCTGGCTGTCTTTGTGTGTGTGTGTGTGTGTGTGTGTGTGTGTGTGTGTGTGTGTGCACGCTTGCGTGGGTGGGTGGGTGGGTGGATGTGTGCGTGTAAATCGATGCAGAGGAATTACTTGCCACCAGCACAGACAAAGGAGAGTTATTTCTCTAGGTATTCAATTGCAATGAATTCTGGGATAGGCATCTGGGTATAGATTAGTCAGTGGAAAATACCCTTTGTTACATTTAATTACAATAGTTTTCACAAAACAATGGAGATCAGTTAATTTTGTTTATGATTCAGACTGATGTACTGTTGTCTGCTTTTGTCTTTTATCGTCCTGCGACATGGATCAGTGTTTTTGATGTCAGGTCATGAGAAAAGGTCAGATATGCCTATTGTCTCAGTGTGGACGTTATGATCCACCAGTACTGACCACAGCGTGTTGCACGTGTGCGAGCGCGCACACACACACACACACACACACACACACACACACACACACACACACACACACACACACACACACATGGTCCTGGGAAACTTTGTCCTCCAATCCGCCATGACCTCTTGATCCCAAGCTGCCAGGAGCAACGTTGGAAAGGGGAGTGGGTGGAGTCAATAGGGTGTGAGCGGGAGAGAGAGAGAGACAGAAAGAAATGTATTTGTACATTTGTACTTTTGCTTGCCTTTAGCAATGTAAACGTATGTTTTCTCATGCCAATAAAGCACCTTTGAATTGAATATAGAGCGAGAGAGAGAGAGAAAGAGAGAGAGACTGTGCACGTACGTATATGCGTGTGTGCGTGTGTTAGAGCGAGATGAACTAGGCTCTTATCTTCTCTCTCCATCCGTAACCAGAGGAATACAGGATCTCGGCTCTCAGAAGCATGTTGACATGTACTGTTTACCCTGACTGACATACTGACAGACAGACTGACTGAGGGACTGACAGACTGACTGACGGATGGATGGCGAGAGGAAAGATGAATACAATGGAAAACACTTTAAAAGCCACCAGAGATGACAAGATAAGAGGCATTAGAATGTTTCTCTTCTGCTTCTATTTCAATCTTTCTCCAAAGCGTCCGTTTTTAATGGCTGCTCCTTGCATGACCTGTGTGTGTGGGTGGGTGGGTGTGTGTGTCAGTACTGTGGGTGGTAGAGCCCACACCACACAAAGGTTATCAATGAATTTAGGCAACAATACTTGTGCTGTACGTGTACTCTACTACTTCATACTTTAAGCTCTGTCTGTCTGTCTGTCTGTCTGTCTGTCTGTCTGTCTGTCTGTCTGTCTGTCTGTCTCTCTCTCGCACGCACGTATGCACGCACGCACGCACGCACGCACGCACGCACGCACGCACGCACGCACGCACGCACGCACGCACGCACGCACGCACGCACGCACGCACGCACGCACGCACGCACGCACGCACGCACGCACGCACGCACGCACGCACGCACGCACGCACGCACGCACGCACGCACGCACGCACGCACGCACGCACGCACGCACGCACGCACGCACGCACGCACGCACGCACGCACGCATACACACATGTTCCTCTCCACTCTGCTGTACATTGTGTGTGTGTGTGTGTGTATTTGACAGATAGTATAGCTGGGATCCACACCCTAGTGCAGACCTGGGGAATGTCAGCTCTGTTAATGGAGACAGACAGCCCCCTGGGAACCCCTGAGGACCTCCTGGGGTCCCTACGCCCACCCAAGCCTGCTTCATCACCTACAGTATTTTCCTAACTTAATGTTAAATGTTGGAAGTATACACTGTATAACGATAGCTATGGGCCTACTGTAGTTATGAATATTTATGTTTCAAAATATATTGTGTACTGTGTAAACATACGTTATATTTGGAATGGTACATAAGATATTTTAGATATATTTTGACTCCATTTTGACTCCTTTTTGTTCTCGATATCTCTTACGCAAACATTTCTATATCATGACCCTACTCCTTATTGTTGAGCATACAGAAGCAGCCCCAGGCAGAGTATTGCATATTCTTGCGATGCCTTGACAAATCTAGGTGGTTTGATTCCATTTGAAGTCCTCTGGGGGGGATCTCACACCCCCTCAACACATGTCAGCCATTGGAGACAGAAACGTTTGATCATCCTGTACACACATGAACGCACCTGCATACATGCATACATTACCTTTCCATAGGATACCCATTAGCAGCTCACCTAGGACCCCGCCTTGTCTGTCTGTCTGTCTGTCTGTATGCCTGCCTGTCTGTCTGTCTGCCTGCCTGCCTGTATGTCTGCCTGTCTGTCTGTCTGTCTGTCTGTGTGCATATACCTACTTGCCTGACATTCTACCTACATGCCTGCCTGCCTTTGTGTTTCTGTCTGTGTAACTCTGCCTGTCTGCCTTTCTGCCTGTAGCCCTATTTTGACTTTGTCGTATGACGGTACGTTGCACTTAGAAAACGGTCGTATTTTGTATTACGTCAGTTTTTGATGCACAAAACCGTCGTATCGCGGAGCATAAATTACGCCTGTCTGTCTGTCTGTCTGTCTATCCGTCTGTCCGTCTGTCCGTCTGTCTGTCTGTCTGTGTGTCTGTCTGTGTGTCTGTCTGTCTGTCTGTCTGTCTGTCTGTCTGTCTGTCTAATGGGCAATTACACAGAGGTGAAGAGGAAGGGTGCAGGAATGAGAGTGACATGTTTGGTTAAGGGATGGCTTTTGTGTGTGTGTGTGTGTGTGTGTGTGTGTGTGTGTGTGTGTATGTCTGTGCGTGCGGGTGTGTGCGTGCGCGCACGTGCTTGCTTGTGTGTGCGAGTGTGTCTGCATACGTGTGTGCATGTATGTGTAGCCATCATATTTTCATTCATCAAAGCCTGTCATGTGTTTGCTTGTAATTTTCTTTGGGCTTCGACGTTGGATAATGTGTACGATAATGCATACCGTATGCATCCAATGTATGCACGTTCACAATGCACATACTGTACCGTACATGCAGCCTATACATATTTCCTCTCACGTCCGCGCGGGCGCTTGTTAGCATGTCTTAACGTATATTGTTTCACATCGTATTGCTGAAGAGCGTCACTCTGCAGCAACGTCGCAGATCAAAGCCCCGCGCTCCTCAGCGCTCTCTGACACACACCATTAACACCGCCATCCATCGCTGCTACGACGTCTTCCTGGGTTACAGGCGGCCGCCACCACACGTAGATCTGCTAACAAGATCCATGCTGTCTTTAACAAGCTGTGTGTTTTAACAGAGTCGGCCCTGCGGGGGAGCCGGTCTCACACACCTCAAACAATTTACAGTGTGAAAGGAAAGGGGAAGAAATGGACGTGAAGTCACAATTATGTGGACCTCCTGTATGATCTGCCAGAACAAACACTGAAATGAAGTATCAATCAAAGGAATGATGTAGAGCTTTGTAGAGCATGTGTCACAAACTAATGAGAACAAAATACACATTACGATGAAGGGTTAAGTATACACACAGTCACACACATAACGATGCGTCCTTAACAGTGTTGAAAGATAGAACCCATGCACCAAGCTGTGCTTTACACTTTATTCAGCAACCAATACGATTTTTTCCCCCGATCTGTAGTGGATCTTAAAAGTGGCGGATACAGAAGGTATCTGATGACTGGGCCTGGAATAATCTGTGTGGGCCTAAGATATTATAATGACCGGTGGATGATGTCATTATGGCAATTCTTTTCACTGGCTTTCAGCCAGCGGCATGCAGAAACAATTTGACCAGACACATATTTTTAGTGGAGCACTTTTGCTTAGCCTCTGGCGTGCATCAAAAACGCATCTGGTGGAATCGCAATCTGTAGGCTAGAAGGGGCTGTGATCAAGTGAGGCTTCCGCGTCGCGGCCGGAACGTGATGCTACCACACCCGGTGGAATCTGGAGTTTTCATGAATCTCATACGGTGGGGCTAGCTGTCAATCTAGATGGGCCCACCCGTAGTAGATCCAGCCCTGAATCTATTGAAGTCTAAACCATAGCTCGGTGTGCGGGTTCTGTCTTTAAACAAATACACATTAACCACTGAAGCCCTATTTTATACTTCTACATTGTGTACCGATCTACATTGTGTGTGTGTGTGTGTGTGTGTGTGTGTGTGTGTGTGTGTGTGTGTGTGTGTGTGTGTGTGTGTGTGTGTGTGTGTGTGTGTGTGCTAGTTCTTGCCTTGCAGTGTAAACAGGACCTTTAGCCACACTGTGACCCAGCCAGCCAACCAAACGGCTGCTTCCTCCTCTGCTTGAAAATAACCTCTAGGAATAGATCCGTCCAGTCTGGGACCGCACCTATATCCTGTTCTCTCCTCCTCCTAGGAGCACAGCGCTCTGACTGACAGAGAGGGAGAGGGGGAGTGAGAGAGATGGACAGATGAGCGGGAGGGAGGGAGGGAAAGGAGAGAGATGGAGAGAGCAAGATAAAGTAACAGATGTGCAGGGTGATGGAGTCAAAGCTAATGACATATGCAACATGCAGAGTGGAAATTAACTAAAAATCACAGTGGGGGGGGGGGGGGGGGGTGCTGAACACTGTTAAAATGTGAACAGGATCCTCAAGTACAAGATGATGCTTAGATCTGACCAGACACGAAGGAAGGAAGGACTGTCTTCTCCCTTTTTCTTGTTCTCTCTGTTTATCATTAGCAGCATCTCTTCTTATTTCCCCCCCCCACTTTCTTTATCCATCCTCTCTCTTTTTTTTTTTGTAGAGTCAATTATTTTCAAGATATTTTTAATATGCCTACAGTATATGGTGAAGTGAGAGGGAGCCAAAGTTCCAAGTGGGAGGGAAAATGGTAGGGTTAATGTCTTGTTTTGTTATTAATGTTCTCATTTAGTTAAACCATTCAATTATCTCGTATTGTTGTTATGTTGGGTTTGAAGTCCCGTACTTGTTTGTTTGTTTGTTTGTTTGTCTGTACATATGGAGAAAAAATTTAAAAAAGCACATGTACTGTATATTTACCTGTCTAAGAACCCTTCTCTCTATGCTGAATAAAAAACTCAAAGAAAGGGAAAGTGATGTAATGTAGTGGAAGTAGAGAGATGTGTAGGGACTGTGTTCCATTCATCTTCAATAGGAGCCGAGGTGCATTAGGTCGTCACCTCCGGGGCCAAACGTGGCAGGATGTGATGAATAAGACACAGGGTTCTTTACTGAAACACTGTGTGTGTGTGTGTGTGTGTGTGTGTGTGTGTGTGTGCGTGTGCGTGTACCATAAAGTACCATTATTCTTTGAAGCAGGACAGGGATGAATAGCAGAAGATATATTGATGCAGGAGAAGGGGAGGTTGGCTGGGAGGGAGGCATCGATTGTTCAGGTATTCATGGATGGATAGATGAAGGGACGCATGCATGGATGGATGAATGGAGGGTGTTACCTTCACCTGACATTTTCACACCTTCTGTAGAAAGTTCCATTAAAGCTTTCTCTTCCACATACTGTATCACTCTCGCTTTCTTTTTCTCTCTTATTTTCTTATATTGTCGCTGTCGGGTGAAAACCTTGTATGGCGAAAATATTTTGTTTTATTTAAATAACCAATGTACAAGCTCAGAACGTGTGACATTGCGGCGTGTTGTGAGCTTGTACTGTAGATCTGCTATGCTCACTACAGTCGCATACAAAAAGGTAACAGGGCATTGATTTAAATATTTTTTTTAAAAGATGATAAAAAAAGATGAAATATGGAGATAATAGGTTTCTGCCCGACAGCGTACGATATATTTGTATTTGTCACATTTGGTCAAGAAGT
>NC_137618.1:29197010-29212010 GCF_963280865.1 Gymnoscopelus braueri
CACACACACACACACACACACACACACACACACACACACACACACACGCATATTCTTTTTCTCTCTCACTCACTCACTCATTCTCACACACATACACACGCACGCACGCACGCACGCGCACACACACACACACACACACCCTGTAGCATTTGGCTGGGGTGAGGTTCCTCGCAGACATCCTGTTGGCTGGCGAGGGCTGGTCAGTGTGGGCATCTGCCAGTAAGGCAGTCCAATCCCCTCCGAGGGGCTGGGGGTTGGGGTGAGGGGGGGTTTAGAACAATGTTGGCCCGCCATCAAAGCGGTTGTGGGTCGAATGCCACCACAGGACTAATTAGTATCGTTAGAATCTCTTGGTCGCAGCTGGGATCAAACGAGGGCAAACAGGAAAAGAGGAAAAAACATTATAAAACCCGAAGATAAAGACCCTAGTCTGAGTAGTCTGAGAACTGCGTGCGTGGGGGGGAGGGAGCGTGAAACTCCATGACACGGCTTTTAGAGATTCAATTTTTTACCACATCAGCGCCCGCTTGACGGCCGTGGCAGAAGAGGTTCAGGGGAATAGACTCGTGGCTAATCATTTCGTATTCCTATCTGGTGGAATTTTACGCAGGGAAAAATCGAATCTTGCGGTGTTAATTTGTCCATTTGTAACTCGAAGAGAGTACAAACGTAACCAAATGGACCCACCAGGGTCTATTTGGTTACGTTTGTACTCTCTCTGAGTTAAATGAACACCCAGGAGTTTGACGGTGTACCCACCATGGTCCATTAGTGCAGGAATGGAGTGATTGACAGCAGCACAGATTAATATTTTTCCACAGAAATACACATGGTTGGCTTTATAAATTTGACTGGAATGTCTACAGAAGTCAAAGTGGAAAAAAAGCATATCTACATACTGTGTGTGCGTGCGTGTGTGCGTACTGCGTACGTGTATATATATATATATATTAGAGATGCACGATATAATCGGTAACCTATCGGTATCGGCCGATATTGGCCCATATCGGCCATATCTGTACCGAACCGATGTCAAAATAAACCCGATTAAATTCACCGATATTGTATAATAAAATGACCGAGAGGCGAGAGCAGTCTGTCTGCCTGTCTCTGTCTCTTTAAGAGAGCCAGCTGTAGCTCCGCCTCCTCCCCCCTCCACACGCTCTACATGCAATGTCTCTCACTACGCAGCGGAGCAGACTAGGCTGCACAAGTGACAAGTGGAACTAACAGCAAACTAACAGCAAACAAACTCTTCACGTCCATAGTTCATACCCAGAACAGTCAGAGGGTTTCTTGTACATCTTAAATTAGATTAGAGTAGGGATACTGCGGAGGATATATTTTCAACACGAATGTGTACATTGCCTCGTTATTTAACATCGACGTAACAAACACTCGTTACTCGACTCGACTGCAACCAGCGGCTGCTTTTGAACAAGCAAGCTGCTTGTTTATTTAACCACAGAGAATGAGCACAAATTAACTCTCAGCTGGTAATGTTTCTGTCTTTGACATCCTGTTGTCCTACAATCTGTAGTGTAGTGTACGAAGCAAGCTGTCCCTGTCCTAAACTCACTCTCTTTCTCTCTCTCTCACACACACACACACACACACACACACACACACACACACACACACAATATGAATAACACTAATAACAAACTAGATTCAATGATCTTAGTTCCATAGGCCACATAACATATGGTTTTGTGTTATACAAAGATTCAAATAATTCTGTGATGGCTTATAGCATACAAAAATGATGTCATAGTTAAGTTTGTTACTTAGAAGAATATATATAATTATAATGTATTTATTCCATAAATATTTTTCACCACAGTAGGGTTAGTGGAGAGGGGGGTTTACCATCAACTTTCACCAGTAAAACAAATTAAAATACAAAAATTCAGCAATGAGCTCAATATAAATATGATATATAATATATCGGTATCGGATCGGTATCGGCAGATATGACCCAGCAAATAATCGGTATCGGTATCGGTATCCAAAAAACAATATCGTGCATCTCTAATATATATATATATATATATATACACACACTCACACACCCTACTGTACCATACTGTATCTGCTTGTCTGCATTGGTGGGTGTTCAGCTTTCATATCTGTGTAGTATCAAGGTTCAGATCTCTTGGATCCATTCAAAAACATTAAAACACATCACAGCAGATACGATTTATTAGTTTACATAAATTAACTGAGCTCGCCCCCCTCTTTCACTTTCCCTTCCTGTTTGGAGTGTGAAAGGGTCGAGTCCTCCTCCTGTCAGAGCGTCATAAATAACCCTCACCTAAAGCATTTGAACTGGCTCTTCAGAGGACACGGACGGCGCCAGAGAGGCCTGTTGTGTTTTATTAGCGTGTCAAAAGCTGCTGTTGATTGAGGGGATGATGGGAGCGCGCTGCAGTGCAACCATGCAGTGTAGCCACCAGTGTTGGACATATTACCCAGGGAAAAAAAGTATATTACTCCTTTAAAAAGGAGTAATATACTTATTACTTGGAGTCAAGAGCAGCAAGTTATATTATATATTTTTGCTGTTGGGTGGAAACTTCATATGTCCATCATATGTCCATGATTAAAATAGACAAATGGGACAAAAATTGCAGATCTACAAGCATCGCGACACGTTTTGAACTTGTAGATTGGCTATGTTTGCTACTTTTGTGTGACACTATAGCATGATGAAGTAGGGAATTAATTTAATCTCCATGAATTTAAGGCTTCATGGGGTGTGTAATTGATAGAATGTTTTTTTGGGTGAACTACTCCTTTAAAAAGAAAAGATCTACAAGCTAGCAATCAGTATTGCCAACTGTTGATAGCTTGTAGATATTAGAGAGAGAGAGAGAGAGAGAGAGAGACTCTCAATGACATTAGGCTACTATTGTTGTCTATCATTGTGGGTGTAGGTGGGTGTGTTCTTCATTGCCAAAATATATTTGCCTGTGTGTTAAGAATGCATCAAAACAAACCGCAGCAACTCATTGAAAAAGATGAATGTTAAGTAGACCCCATCAAAGACACTCAACAGGAAATCTTCCATTCTCCTCCAGAAAAGCATGTAGAGCAAAGGCAGATTTACACTTTGACGCATGGCGGTGTCGCCTGTCAAAAACAGCAGCAACAATGCGTTGCGGATGCGACGCGTTGTGAACTTGTAGGTCTGCTATTTTTGACATGCAACACAGTAAGTCGTAACCTCAAAGTAAAAAATCTACATTACAGAGCCCGATGGATGGATGGAAAGAGGATGTGACAGAAAGAGAGATGTGATTGATTGCACACAGAGTGCCAGGATGTGTGTAGCGTGTTGGGGAGCACACATGTGCAGCATCGCTGCTTTTAAGTGTACAGTTGTGATGTTTTTTTTGTGTGCGTCGTGTGGTGAGTCTCTCCTGGTGCCACGGCAACAGCAGGAGGCTGACAGGAGCGTTGCCGGCGGCAACACGCAGGAGAGGAGAGAACCTCAACACACTGCAGAGGATTAATTACTCCTCTCCTCCATCTCCTCTCCTCCAACTCCTCTCCTCTCCTCATCTCCTTTCATCTCCTCTCCTCTCCTCTCCTCTCCTCTCCTCATCTCCTCTCCTCTCCTCATCTCCTCTCCTCATCTCCTCTCCTCCATCTCCTCTCCTTTCCTCCGTCTCTCCTCATCTCCTCCCTGGGTTCTCATCTTCTCCTCTGTTGTTTCTCGTCCTACTTCTCTCCTCCCTCAGTTCTCCTCTTCTGCTACCTGGGTTCTCCTCCCTCAGTTCTCATCCTCTCCTACTTCTCCTTCCTTCTCTCTGGTTTCTCTCCTCCTCCTCCTCCCTCGGTTCTCTCCCTCCATGAGTTCTCCTCCTCTCCTCCCAAGGTGCTCCTCCCCTGGCTAATTATAAACCAGTGCTTTTATTTTACGGGCGTGTGAGAGGGAGCTAGATGGAATGGGAGGATGAGAGGAAGATAGAGAGGATGGAGGGATAGTAGATGGGGACAGAGTTAAGTGTGTGGTAGATAGGACTGTAGACAGGTAGGTGTACAGAGATAGGATAGATAGGATGGTGTACTGTATGATATAGGATAGATAGGATGGTGTACTGTATGGTAGATAGGATAGATAGGATGGTGTACTGTGGTAGATAGGATAGATTCAGTAGGAGTGTGTACTGTACTGTATGGTAGATAGGATAGTAGATAAGATGGTGGACACATATGGTTTAGTCGAGACACAAAATGGAAGCAGCTGAAGTGTCACATGGAAACACACTGCTACCCAATGCGCCTAAACATAAACAAGCCGCTCATCTCCCTCTCTCCATTCTCCCCCTTTGTCTCTCACTCGCTCTCTCTCTCACACACACTCCCACGCACTGTTCCATTCTGTTCTCTCTCACGTACACATAATTGGCACCTTTCTGATGTGATTCTGCTCACAGTGTTTTCCGTTTAAAAGCTTGAAAACTTTACAGCGTACAGTTGTTTGCTGCAACTAAACTTTTCTGCTTGCTCTCTGTTGCTCTTCTCTCCGCGACCCCGTGACTCACAGAAGTAATTACGGCTAATTAGCCCATCTGAACAGTGGTTTAATTGCTCCTCGCGCACTGTTGTTCCAGCCTTTTAGCCGCACGCACTGGAAAATATTGCTCTTGTCATCGCTACTGTATCTAATGAAACTTTAATGAAAAGCTTTTTTCCCTCTTTTTCTTACTTTCTGTCTGCTGAACTTGTCACGGTTTGTCCTCCGAGGTAACAAGTCGGAGCAGGTCGGTGTGGCGTTAAGCCTGCCAAGCTCAAACCTGCAGCACAATAATGAGTTTTGTGGGTAAGAGTGAGTCACAGCCGTGCTATGTTGCTGGTATTTAGCCGAGAGCAATTACCAACAAGTAGCTGGCCGCAAAACGTGTTTATTCTCTCTGTTAGCCGGTGTTTACATCACAAGATTATCTTCAAGCTCCTCTATACGTCATCTGTGGAGCGGCGCTAGAGAGGCATATGACTGCTTTAACCACCTTAAAGACAGGGCAGTATGTCATTTTAACCATTCCGCCAAATGTTTGCCCCAGAATAGGGACTATTCTGGGGAAAACATTTGGCAGAAATAGCGATGTACAAGCTCACAATGTGTGAGCTTTTACACAACGTGTGAGCTTGTGTGAGCTTGTAGATCGGATATTTTTGGTGAAGATATATGTAGAGTGAAACAGGCTGGGGCCTATAGTGTAGTGCCCTGGGGGACACCTGTCAACTAAATATGTTTTAAGTGGCTAAATGCAGAAAATTCTAATAATGTCAAATACTGTAACCAGTGTTATAATTGGCATTCTGATTCTCACAAACAATGAATGTGTCACATGTACACTGAAATCAGTGTTTGAACAGCTAAATCCACCCCGCCCCCACATTTCCCATACTCAGGCTGTGATGTCAGGAGTGGATTAAGCCCAGCATACTCACCCA
Source organism: Gymnoscopelus braueri (assembly GCF_963280865.1). Taxonomy (NCBI): domain Eukaryota; kingdom Metazoa; phylum Chordata; class Actinopteri; order Myctophiformes; family Myctophidae; genus Gymnoscopelus; species Gymnoscopelus braueri. Next base: position 29,202,474 of record NC_137618.1, read on the forward strand.
TACATACTCTGTATAAACAAATACAGGGATAAGTATAAATCATTTATATACATTTACATTTCACAGATAAGATTAGAAAGCCTTCCAGAGCATTGCAAATATAGCTGGTTTTAAATGCTAGATTTCCAATGTACATTTATAGGCTAATATTTACCCAAGTACAGTCATATCAATACAGTAGGCCTGTGTATGTACAACTAGCAACTTTGCAAGTCCATTCTGCTACCAGTGACCTTTTCAGAATTTCTAATTTTAAGTAATTTCCAATCATTTTATATAAATTCATATAGTGTTATCTAGATATGGACTAATATTTAAATATCAGATGTTGCCCTACCTTTAACCTCTTGAACCCTTACCTTCCTATTCTGGGGGCGAACATGGAAAATATCCGATCTAAAAGCTCACAACGCATTACAACGCATGCAGCGCAACACGTTGTGAACATGTCGATTGGCTATTTTTGCATAGATGGACTATTTTCGGTAGACATTCGATTTAGAGGGTAATACTAGCGGACCTAGTATAGAGTCCTGGGGGACCCTGGTGAACTAGTATAGGGTTTAAGTGGTTTATATAGATGTATGTGAGTTCTGGATATCTAGTCATTTAACCAATGCTGCGTACGACTGCAACTCACAATGATGGAACAAGTAAGGGTTGAGAGGAGACATGGCTTTGCGTGGGGAGTGAACCTGCGTGACATCATGACATAATGATTTCCCCATGCTGCCTTGACAGACGTGTGAGAAAACAAGTAATCGTTTAAGCAAACACGTTGCGCCGAACATCGGAATGTGTCTTTTGAGAGACGAGCATATTGACTCCGTCATCCATGTTTTGTCAGAGCATAGCTGCTTAGTCACAGCTATCGCATGGCTGTGAGATCCCTCGGATCAGCTCTGTCGGGCGAGGTACGAGGTGTCACGCGCCATAGCTGCCGTTCAGCAGAGCTTAACGGGAGATCAGCGTGACGTCTGTGTTCAGTGGTTCAGCAGTCTGGAAGCCAGGTAATTCGTCTCTCATTTTGTCCCAGTACTGACCTGAGATCAGAGAGAGAGCTCTTCTGAATGGTCGTATAATGCTGGTTGACCACTTTCAACCTTCCTATATTGTCATCATTTGCAGCTATATAATTCTTTTTAAATCAGCAAAAATAGCAGATCTACAAGCTCACAACGTGTTGCGATGTAACGTGTTGTGAGCTTGAAGATCGTTATTTTTGTTGTGAGCTTGAAGATCTGCTATTTTGTTTATTTAAGTGTAACCACTTAAAACTTTAGCTTTAGTAAACTGTACCTGAATTATCACTGTACTTGGACCGCTTTTTTTCTGTCTACTCCAAATCCTTTCCAAAAAATTGCAGATCTACAACCTCACAACACATCACAATGCAAAGCGTTGCGGGCCTGCAGATCTGCTATGTTTTGGGGCTAATCTACCCCCCCCCACAATATGCTGGGGTTCAAGTAGTTAACCCTATACACACACATGCATATGGAAAAACACACAAATGCATACATGTGCATACAGTACACATGCATGTGTGCGCGCACACACACACACACACACACACACACACACACACACACACACACACACAGACACAGACACACACACACACACACACACACACACACAGTAATCGCATATTATGTGTACAGTCAGAAATACTGTAGATCAGGGGTCTTCAATGTTTTTCAGCCTAAGGACCCCGTAGCTGAGAGAGAGTGGAAGCAGGGACCCCCACTACATTGCATACAATTGGTGTTGCAGATTCAACTTTTTCATAGATTTCATTGATAGCTTCATTGACTATCATCAGTGTTGTGTGTAAATGTATGTTTTTTGTTCATTTCAGACATTTAACCACTTAAACCTCCAATACTTAGTACTTGATTTGCTCTCCAAACCTCTTTGCCGAAAATAGCTGATCTACAAGAGGCGTTGTGTGCTTGTAGATCTGCTATTTTCGGCTCATGTTCCTCAGAATAGAGATGCTAGGATTCAAGTGGTTCATGTAAAAAAGAAAATCCTAGCACAAAGATTTAGCGGACCCCCTGTAGTAACTCCGAGGACCCCCTGTTGAAGACCCCTGCTGTAGATAAAGGAGAATTGCATGCAAACACCAGTGCACACATGTGTGTACAAGCACACATAAACACAGCCATGTGTGCACAGAACTAAACAAACATGCTGGTATACAAAGCATGCATGTGTCAGCCTGGTCACTGGAGAAACTGTTGGCACTGACTGTACATTTCTGCAAGTCACAACACACATTTAATGTTGACGTTTTTGAAGCCAAACGAGAAATACTGCATATGGTGTATATGCCTTTGCCAACTAATTGCCGCGGTGTTTGTATATCTGTTTCTGTCCAGACTGTCGGGTGGAAACCTTGTACAGTCCAAAACCTTCCCTTTTTATTATTAAAAAAAAAAAAAAAATAGTGAAAATAGCAGATCTACAAGCTCACAACGAATCGCATTGTGAGGCGTTGTGAGCTTGTAGATCTGCTGTTTTCTCTACTTTTATATAATGTGACACTCTTGAATGATGAAGTAGGGCATTCATTTATGAAAAAAGTTGAAACGTGGAGATGCAAGGTTTCTGCCCGACAGTGACAATTAGTAGTGAATGAATGACTTTGAATGACTTTGAAGGAATTTATTGAGGAATCTTATGAATGTTATGTGAGTTCAGTGAACTTGACCTTTTGTCCTTTGACCACCTACTTCTAAAATCACTTCATCCTTGAGTCCAAGTGGACGTTTGTGCAAAAAGGTCATTAAATTCCCTCCAGGTGTCCGTGAGATAACTACCGTCACAATGCGGTCACCGTGTCAACTCAATCCTAGAATGTGCAGTTTTCAAAGTACATTATAACTGATGACGGACCATTCACTATTCTCTGCCTATCGGTATGCAACCCGAATGCCTGGCGATGACTCGACAGCAGCAGCCTGCCTTGAAATGTGGAGATGCAACAGGGTTTGAAACCTACTGTACTGTACAGTACATCGCCAACGTTTTTTTCCTCCCCTGGTGATTGGGTTGAAACATGTACACTAATACAAGTGCACATATGCACACGAACACGCTCAAGTGAGAATGCACGTACATACACACACGCACACACGCCCCACTTAGATACCACCAGGGGCGATGGAATCGTGCCATGTCTGATAAGATCTTTCAAAGGAAAAGTTAAAGATGTGAGAGAGGGAGAGAGGGAGAGAGAGAGAGCACTTTATCTTCCATTCTCTCCCTCGGCTGAATTCAAAGTCAAGGTTGTGTTCGCGTGTTTGACGGCTGAGGAGTTGAGACAAGTTCTGCTCTGAGACTGTGATGTTCATGGAGGAAACAGTCAGGTCATGGAGGATTTACAACAGCATCATGGGACCAAGAAGCAGATATATCTCAGCATGCATATGGAGATATGGAGAGATGCCTGCGATGCATGTTTGAAAGTAAAGTGTTTTCATGTCAAGGTGAAGCATTACTTTTGAGAAGACTTCACTCACTTGATTTTTGGCCAACCCCCCCCCCCCCCCCTGGGATCATGTAAAAAAAATGAATCATATGGATCTCAGGATCCACAATTCCACATGGAAATGTTGAGGCTCCCATGTGGATCTCAGACTTGTATCTATGACGTATGGGTCTGAATTTAGGCAAGGTTACAGCCTGATCAGAGGCCCCTTTACTTCCATTATAAAAAATGTACCATATATTTATATGTATGATCGAGAATATCAAGATATTTGTACACGTACATACTGTATGTGTGAGCTCATAATATGTCACGATAACCCTGCATATTGTCTATTTTCCTAAGTATACAGTACAGGGCTTAAGTGGTTACGAAAATTGAAACGAATCAAACTCTGTTGGCAACAGTCTATCAACGTATATCACTCCCTCCCACACTTCTCCCACTTGTGTTAGACTTGAACAAGTGACCTTTCTAGTCACAAGCTGTCTTTCTAATTCCAGTCTCTGCTCGTCTTGTCGGGCCTTTTTTTTTTTCAAAACCTCTGAGAAGTCATTTGTGTGCTGTGATTAGGTTTGTTCCAAACATTGAGCTGTTGCATTGTCTGTGTGCGTCCTTGGCAGACGGCCAGAAGCATCCACTGGTATATTTGACAGTGGGGACACGTAGACCCGTCTCTGTGGCAGGGCTGAAGAATGAGAACAGCCCACAGCCGATGGAAGACAGGACAAAACATACCATGACCCTCTGATGGTCTGCGGCTGGACTTCGATATGTTCTGTACATGTATAGGGTGCGCACGCACTGCATACTGTAGGAACACACCCTGACCTTGACTCCGACCTTGACAGCTATTGTTCCCTGTGTGGTCGGACTGAAGGACGAATTGAATTTATCTTTGAAATGCTGCTGCTGCTGCGTGTGTGAGTGTGTGTGGTTGCGTGCGTGTGTGGTTGCGTACGTGCGTGCATGCTTTGTGGCTGTAGCAGGACCATATTTGTGGGTATATTTTTCTAATTACTTTACTTTTTTGGCTGTCCGTCATGATAGCAGGAGACGTAGCACAAGGTCACATCAACCTCTCTCTCTCTCCCTCTCTCTCTCTCTCCTCCAGTCAGGTGATTTTCTGATTGGAAGAACAAACCTAGAAAGGCTGCATCAGTAAAAATTAATCAGGCAAAAAACACGCGCGCGCGCACTCACACGCACGCACGTACACACCCAGTGTGCACTCCTTTTAAACAATGTCTTCATTGTTCAGTAAATTGAGCGACATGTGAAAGCAGAACCTCGTCTTTGCCCAGGAAGCTTGATGTCACATAATGGACAATCTAATTTTAAAGGTATAACGAGCAGGCTTTTCCTAAAAAACAAAAACAAAACGGTTGTATGCCTTCGCCAACCAGTTGCCGTTTCCCTCCGTGTCTGTCCAGAGTCCCATTAGTAGAGGAATTTAATGAACGTGATTCGTGCAGTTACAGTGACCTTGACCTTTGACCTTTGAGCACCTACTTTTAAACAGTCCATCCTTGAGTCCAAGTGGACGTTTGTGTCAAAAGTCATGAAATTCCCTCAAGGTGTTCCTGCGATATCGAGTTAGCACCGATGTACAGTACATGCTACGTACTATACGTACAGACGGACGGACGGACAGACGGACGCACGCACGCACAAATGCACGTAAATACAACAGCACAGAAACATAACTCCTCTGGTCACGGCCATATCTGGGGGAGGCATAACAATTACCAAAAATAATCCCTCTCAATCATCACTTTTGACCCGTGCACTAGAAGCGTGTGGCGTTGTCTGTGTCTACAGATAAGAGGGGGTTTCTGGGTGTCGAGCTTTGGGCAGTAGGCCTAGGCTACAGTAGGCGTGCTGTATTTATGTCGTTTAGCCGGGGGGGAGAGACCAAATTTGAATGTATGTCTGTGAAAGAACCTGTTTAGCTTGAAACGCTGGCACTTTTACAAATTAAAATCCATTTAAAGGGAGCGGTTTGGTGTGCAGATCCCTCTGTTTCTATGATTCTGTGTTTACCAACCACATCTGAGAGATCCTGCTAGTGTTTATTTTTTTGAGGACAGGACAAAATATAATATTCTGCTCCATCCCCTTCCTCTGGACCATGAGTAGCCTGAGAAAATCATATTCGCAAACGCGTGTGGGCTCACACACACGCACACGCACACGCACACACACACACACACACACCGCCCTGTGTTAGTCAGGCAGTAACATTGATCCACCTGGAGTGTACTCAACAGAAATCCCACAGTTTCTTGGGAGTTCCAGGGCGACCACATGCTTTGTGCTGAGTAAACAACCACGGTTTAGCGGTCGCCACGGAAGCAAGACGATCCCTGAACACGCACACACACACGCGCACGCGCATGTGCGCACCCCCCCGCGCACGCACACGCATACGCATACGCACCCCGGCGCACACGCATACACACACGCATACCCGCACGCACACAGAGCATCCCCCACCCAGCCATTTGTTTGTATTATTACAGAGGAAAAAGAGACACTGCCAAACGAGTAAACAGTGGAGCTCAGCAAATCAGAGTGGGGGGGGGGGAAGAGGGAGAGAGAGAGACGGGTGGGTGCTGTAGAGAAAGGGGGAGGAGGGAGATAAAAACAGGGAGGGATATAATAAGAAGACACACTGGAGGAATAGAAAGACAGAAACAAAATGAGAAAAAGAGAGGAGAGATAAAGAGAGAGAAATATTCTAAGATTTTTGTATATTAGATATTTTCTGTTTAGTCATGCTGGAGTAATACACAACTATAACTCTTCTGGTCAGTCTCTCCTCCTCTCCTCTCCAGCAGTATTTCATATTATCCTCTGCAAATGCTTTGAAGAGCGCGTGTTTAAAACATTGACATGTACATAAACATAACATAACATAAGGATATAAAGAATACTTTATAAGGGTTTAATTGTGTGTGTGTGAGCGAGTGTGTGTGCGTGCGTGTACAGTCACACGTGTGTTATTTATTCAAACGGGGGATGCCAGCGTAAACCCTCAACAAAATGACTGACGTCTCCCCAGAAGACGAGCCCACTGAGAGGAGGAGGAGGTTGTAAACACGGAAGGAGGGAGACCCATGATTGCTGCGCTGAATGAGGTGTAAGTAAACACTTTGATAAGAGACCCGACGGTTTGTTTTACCCAGACACAGACCTGAGGCCTGTTGTTATGAGAAGATCAAATTATCCCTGACGGTCAGTCAACACGCTGGGAGAACTGAGTCACATGTTTGTCTGGTACACTTCCTCTCCTCTCCTCTCCCCTCCCAACCCAGAGCCATATAAGGAGTGCTGTGTCACCTCCGTTCACTTCATCGGGCCAGTCTTCTACAGCAGTGTTTATCAACCTTTTTTGTGCCAAGGCACACCTGGCATAGCCAAAAGATCCCAGGGCACACCTAGATATACGGAAAATGCAAATGCAAACAAATATTTCTGTTTTTGCATTATTCAGACATGCAAACTTGTAGCTTTTCAGCTTCCACTAGCCGTTTTGAATCCAAATAGGGCAATAGTGTGACACCTGACCCAAAAAAAAACAGCATGTTGTCACCCTTTTCACCTCGTTTGCCAGGGTTGATAAACACTGTTCTACAGAACCTTCTATTGGTGAATAGTGACAAAGCCCTGAACCGGACGTTTACGGAATGCATGGAGTCTATGAGCGTTTGTCACTATTTCACTAGTTTACATGAACCACGTGACCGGCACAGTTTTCTGCCCCCGAGGTGACGCAACTCTCTAATACAAGGCTGTGTCCCAACCCAATCGCCAGAGGAAACGTTGTCACTGTACATTTCTCCAGAAACGTTCAATGACGACGTTTCTGGACCACAAAAACTTTACACTTTAGGTACAGGTACGTTGTATTTCAACGTTTAGGTTTATGGTTAGGTTTAGGAGTCAAGATTAGGGCTTAAAGGAGTACAATAGTTCACCCAAAACATGACATATTTTCTATCAATTACACACCCCATGAAGCATTGAATTCATGGAGATTTTGGGGTTTTTATCGCATTCCTAAGCCAATAATTTGATGAGCGGCCGAGACCGCCCGTCATCAAATTATTGGCTTAGGAATGCGGGAAAAAAACATGAATTCAAGGCTTCATGGGGTGTGTAATTGATAGAATTTGTGTGAACTACTGCTTTAAGGTTAAGTTTAGGCATAGGTTTTTTCTGAGGTTAAAGTTAGGGTTTGGGTTAACTTTTTGGGATTGAATTGTTTTGCCTTTTCTTTCTGTGAAACGTACGGTGACAATTTCTCTGCTCCTCTCCTCTCCTCTTTTCTATTCTCACATCAGCTGGTGTTTTACCACTTTTGCTCTGACACCTCTTCTCATTCTCCCTTTTATTTCCACACCTTTGCCATTCTCTCCGTCTAGTGAAGTCTTTCGGTGTCATTCTCCCACAGAAGTCCCTTTTATCCAGCCCAATCTCTCTGCTCTCTCCACCTCTCCTCTCCTCTCCTCTCCTTTCCTCCTCTCTCCTCACACATCCCATAATCTCCTCGCCCTTATCCTCCTCTCTGCTCCTCTGCTCCTCTCTTATCATCCTCCTCGCCCCTCCTATTATGTTTTCTCCTCATGTCCTCCTCTCTCACTCCTTTGTTCTTTCTAACCCATCCAATCCGGGAACGCATGTGTCATTTTAGATTTTTAGCTATAGCCATTATTTTATACTTTGGCTATTCAAAAATAGCAGATATACAAGCTGAGCTTGTAGATCTGCTATTAAAAAAAATCATGACATTTTTGGGAAATCTTTTGAATATATATATATTTTTAAAGCGAACATTTGTAACTCAATCTTTGCTTCTCGGCGGGTCCCTGGAACAAAATATTTTGAAATGGTGGTCCGCACCCAAATACACATAAATTAGGGGGGTCCTTGACATGAAAAAGTTTGAGAACCACTGATGTTATAGCAACATACGGTTTTCAGAAAACTGTTAGGATTTAGAAGACATTTGTAGATGCGTTTCCCGTATTGAATGGGTTAAACCACAATCACCTTTAATCGCCTTTTCCGGCTGCAGTGTTTCTCCTCCACGCTCGGCTTCTTTTTGCTCGATCACTCCTTACCTTTCCCCTCCTCCTCTTCCTCATCCTCCCGTTCCTCTGACACAGTGGTTCCCAGCCTTTTCTGGATCTGGGCCCGCACTAGGCATGTAACGATTTATCTTAAATCGATTAAAAGTCGATTCAAACTCAATTTAGTAAAAAATGTACCGCGATGCAAACAGCAGAGGGCGCGTAAAGAGAATTGATTGAAAAAAAGAGTTTTCAGTCATTTGCTTCTGTATTGAAAAGAGGATAAGAAAAAACACAGTATTGTATTAAAAAAAAAGAGAAGAAAATTCTGGATTTGTGTAAGAGTCATTTTGTCTGGAAAATAATTTTGTGTTAAAATAATCGTGAAAAATCTTAGCGTGAACTAGTATGGTGATTCGAATCGTATCGTGAGTTGAGTGAATCGTTACATGCCTACGGCCCACCCATCTAACCACTTAACACGGCAGCCGAGTGGTCAGATGGGTGGACCGCGTGCATTTTCAGAGTTTATTTTAATGATAAATCAATTGATTGTGTTCCAGCTTGGATCAATGGAACAAACATGTTGTATTATAAGTTCCTATTAATCTGTATCACAATGAAAAATCTTTTTTTCAGGGTTTTAAAGAAAAGATACCATGACTTTTTTTAAATATACATTTTATATTGTCGTTAAAATCTTAGTGTTTTGCCCATTATTTGGGGGCCCACTTGTAATATCCTCACGGCCCACCCAGTGGGTCCCCGGCCCACAGGTTGGGAGTCACTGCTCTGACATCATCCTCTCATCCTCCCTAATTCTCAACATAATCTTCTTCTTTGGGTTGGTCACTACTGTATACAGTACTGTTCATCCCTCCATCCTTTATATATTCTCCAAACTATTCTTCCACTCCACTATCCCCCTCTCTCCTCGTCTTTTCTCTGTACACGTACGCTCTCCTC
>NC_137618.1:29214510-29284510 GCF_963280865.1 Gymnoscopelus braueri
CAACATTAGGAATCAACATTGATTCAACCATCATCTAAATGGTAATCTGCATGCACATTTTAGTTGATTTTATGTTGAATCAACATCAGGAATCGAACACTGATTTAATTTATTAATTGGATTATACTGAATCATATTAGGAATCAATATTGATCCTGATCATCCAACAACCTAATGGTAATCTGCATGTACATTTTAAATTATGTATGCTGATATACTGTAAGGCTACATCTTGTTCAAAATTACCTTACATTTCCCAAAATGTGAAAATATAAAAATAAAGACAGACAATATGATTTGAATCTTCACATTTATTGAACCAAGGCATTTAGACCTGCGTTGAACTGCTTTAACCATTGTTTTTATGCTTTAACAGATGAAATATAGAACATATACAAGATTGTAGATCTGCTATTTATGAAAGAAATCGTGAAAATGTCTGCAAGCATTTGGATATTTTGACCCGATTCTGTGAATGTCTTCTAAATGATAGATCTGCTATTTTTGAAAAATCGTAAACATTTGTTCAAATCTTTGAATATATATTTTTCAAAGGAAACTTTTGTAACTGAAATCTGTTTCTGGGGGTCCCTGGAAAGATATTTTTCTAGGTGGGGGTCTGCGTCCAAATACATGTGATTTTGGGGGTCCTTGACATGGAAAAATTTGAGAACCACAGATTTGGAAGAAGTATTTAGAAGACAGAATCGGGGACAAAATATTCATTTTCACGATTTTTTTTGGGTTGTTTTTTATAAAAAGAAAAGAAAAAAAGGTCCAAGTTCAAACGCAAAACGCTGTCCCGGTCTAGATGGGTTAAAGAAAAGAAAAAATGGTTGAAGTTCAAACGCAAAACGCTGTCCCGGTTGTAATGGGTTAATCCCTTCAGGGAGGGAGGGAACCTGCAGAGGTGCCACCTGCATCCAGATCCGGTCCCTGCTGCTCCAGAGCATTCCTCGGGATGCCTCCCTGACGGCCAGGCGCAAACTGCAGCCAAGACTTGACCGTCTTTTCATAGTTCAACTGGGTTAATTTTCGGTCCGATCGTTGAGCAGCAGCTGAAAGATAAGATAACAAGAAAGCACATGGGATTTAAACACTCAATTTTGTATACATATAAAACACAAAGACACTTAATCTGCAGCAGCCAGTGCGGGTTGGCTAAAAGACTGGACTGGAATTTGAAATGAGCATCTAAAGCATTGCATACACTTTCACCAGCACCTGACTCCAACCTAAACTTTTTTTAAATATTAATTTAGGAAATTGTGCTCAACTAGTCAACAGGAGATTCTGGTTAAATCAGTCTAAATGCACACATCCGAGTTGAAATCTGAGTTGAAATCTGATTTGAAACCACCTCCAGAGGTGGTTCGAAATCAGATTTAACTCGCACATACAGCACAATAGGCAGGTCGCACTCTGGAGCCCTGTGCCTGCCACAGTCTGTGTAGACAGAGTTTACAGCTGATCAACTGGTTATGAGGGGAGGGGAGGGGCCCTTGGCAGCCTCCTTGCTCTCTGCAAATTTTACTTGGAGGCTATTTATTCCGAATGTATCATATTTTTAAGTTTAATTGTTATAGCACGCCCGTCCCCCGAAATAAAAGCCCTAAAAACACAACACAGTAAGACAGACATGTGTATACATTGTCACAACATACCCCAAGATATATATCTATACAGGAATGCAAACAGCCCGAGGTGAAAAAGGTGACAACATGTTGTTTTCTTTCGGGTCAGGTGTCACACAATTGCCCTATTTGAGTTCAAAAAGGTGACTGTAGCTGAAAAGTGACACTTTTGCATGTCTGTATACAGGTGGACTATAGGTGGTCTATGGGTGGTATACGGGTGGTATACAGGTGGTATACAGGTGGACTATAGGTGGTCTCTAGGTGGTATACAGGTGGTCTATAGGTGGTCTATGGGTGGTATACAGGTGGTATACGGGTGGTATACAGGTGGACTATAGGTGGTCTCTAGGTGGTCTCTAGGTGGTATACAGGTGGTATACAGGTGGTCTATAGGTGGTCTCTAGGTGGTCTCTAGGTGGTCTCTAGGTGGTATACAGGTGGTATACAGGCGGACTATAGGTGGTCTATAGGTGGTCTATGGGTGGTCTATGGGTGGTGTATGGGTGGTATACAGGTGGTATACAGGTGGTCTCTAGGTGGTCTCTAGGTGGTCTCTAGGTGGTCTCTGGGTGGTCTACGGGTGGTCTATGGGTGGTCTATGGGTGGTCTCTAGGTGGTCTATGGGTGGTATATGGGTGGTCTATGGGTGGTCTCTAGGTGGTCTATGGGTGGTATACGGGTGGTCTACGGGTGGTCTATGGGTGGTCTCTAGGTGGTCTATGGGTGGTCTATGGGTGGTCTATGGGTGGTCTCTAGGTGGTATACAGGTGGTATACGGGTGGTATACAGGTGGACTCTAGGTGGTCTCTAGGTGGACTCTAGGTGGTATACAGGTGGTCTCTAGGTGGTATACGGGTGGACTATAGGTGGTCTCTAGGTGGTATACGGGTGGACTATAGGTGGTCTCTAGGTGGTCTCGAGGTGGTCTATGGGTGGTATACGGGTGGTCTATAGGTGGTATACAGGTGGACTATAGGTGGTATACGGGTGGTCTATAGTTGGTATATAGGTGGTATACAGGTGGTCTATAGGTGGTATACAGGTGGTATACAGGTGGTATACAGGTGGTATACAGGTGGTATACAGGTGGTCTCTAGGTGGTCTATGGGTGGTATACGGGTGGTCTATGGGTGGTATACAGGTGGTCTCTAGGTGGTCTATGGGTGGTCTCTAGGTGGTATACAGGTGGTATACGGGTGGTATACAGGTGGTCTATAGGTGGTCTCTAGGTGGACTCTAGGTGGACTCTAGGTGGTCTCTGGGTGGTATACGGGTGGTATACAGGTGGTATACAGGTGGTATACAGGTGGTCTATAGGTGGACTCTAGGTGGTCTCTAGGTGGTCTATGGGTGGTATACAGGTGGTCTATAGGTGGTATACAGGTGGTCTATAGGTGGTCTATGGGTGGTATACAGGTGGTATACAGGTGGACTATAGGTGGTCTCTAGGTGGTATACAGGTGGTCTCTAGGTGGTATACGGGTGGACTATAGGTGGTCTCTAGGTGGTATACGGGTGGACTATAGGTGGTCTCTAGGTGGTCTATGGGTGGTATACAGGTGGACTATAGGTGGTATACAGGTGGTATACAGGTGGTCTATAGGTGGTATACAGGTGGTCTCTAGGTGGTATACAGGTGGTATACAGGTGGTCTATAGGTGGTATACAGGTGGTCTCTAGGTGGTCTCTAGGTGGTCTACAGGTGGTATACGGGTGGTCTATAGGTGGTATACAGGTGGACTCTAGGTGGTCTACAGGTGGTATACGGGTGGTATACGGGTGGTATACAGGTGGTCTCTAGGTGGTCTCTAGGTGGTCTCTAGGTGGTCTATGGGTGGTATACAGGTGGTATACAGGTGGACTATAGGTGGTCTCTAGGTGGTCTCTAGGTGGTATACGGGTGGACTATAGGTGGTCTCTAGGTGGTATACGGGTGGACTATAGGTGGTCTATGGGTGGTATACGGGTGGTCTATAGGTGGTATACAGGTGGACTAGGTGGTATACGGGTGGTCTATAGGTGGTATACAGGTGGTATACAGGTGGTCTATAGGTGGTCTATGGGTGGTATACGGGTGGTATACAGGTGGTCTATAGGTGGTATACAGGTGGACTATAGGTGGTCTCTAGGTGGTATACAGGTGGTATACAGGTGGTATACAGGTGGACTATAGGTGGTCTCTAGGTGGTATACAGGTGGTCTATAGGTGGTCTATGGGTGGTCTACAGGTGGTCTACAGGTGGTCTACAGGTGGTCTCTAGGTGGTCTCTAGGTGGTATACGGGTGGTCTATAGGTGGTATACGGGTGGTATACAGGTGGTGGTATACAGGTGGACTATAGGTGGTCTCTAGGTGGTATACAGGTGGTATACAGGTGGTATACAGGTGGACTATAGGTGGTCTCTAGGTGGTATACAGGTGGTATACAGGTGGTCTACAGGTGGTCTCTAGGTGGTCTCTAGGTGGTCTCTAAGTGGTATACAGGTGGTATACGGGTGGTATACAGGTGGTGGTATACAGGTGGTCTAGAGGTGGTATACAGGTGGACTATAGGTGGTCTATAGGTGGTTTATGGGTGGTCTACGGGTGGTATACAGGTGGTATACAGGTTGTCTACGGGTGGTATACGGGTGGTATACGGGTGGTATACAGGTGGTCTATAGGTGGTCTACAGGTGGTCTACAGGTGGTCTATAGGTGGTCTATGGGTGGTATACAGGTGGTATACAGGTGGTCTACAGGTGGTCTACAGGTGGTATACAGGTGGTATACAGGTGGTATACAGGTGGTATACAGGTGGTCTCTAGGTGGTCTCTAGGTGGTCTCTAGGTGGTATACGGGTGGTCTATGGGTGGTATACAGGTGGTCTCTAGGTGGTCTATGGGTGGTCTCTAGGTGGTATACAGGTGGTATACGGGTGGTATACAGGTGGTCTAGAGGTGGACTCTAGGTGGACTCGGCATTTATAGGATGCCAGGTCAACAATGACCTGGTATCTGTCCTTTGCATAATCCTGCAAGGTCATCAAGGCTAGGAGGGCAAGTGCTACGGGCTGAGGTGGAGTCTGAAGAGGTGAGTCTATGGGTGGTATACGGGTGGTATACAGGTGGTCTCTAGGTGGTCTCTAGGTGGTCTCTAGGTGGTATACGGGTGGACTATAGGTGGTCTCTAGGTGGTCTATGGGTGGTATACGGGTGGTCTATAGGTGGTATACAGGTGGTATACGGGTGGTATACAGGTGGTCTCTAGGTGGTCTCTAGGTGGTATACGGGTGGACTATAGGTGGTCTCTAGGTGGTCTATGGGTGGTATACGGGTGGTCTATAGGTGGTATACAGGTGGACTATAGGTGGTATACAGGTGGTATACAGGTGGTCTATAGGTGGTCTATGGGTGGTATACGGGTGGTATACAGGTGGTTACCAACTCCACTGACTGGCCATCTATAACACTACTCTGAGGAACTAGTGGTGTGACAAATACTTACTGAACAGTGCCTCTTCGCCTCATCCAGTTTGTTCTTCCCCTCTGGGATGACACCATGCTTTCCGTATACGACGGCATTGCGGCACTCCTCATGGGTGAAGAACACCTCGAACAAGGCGTGGAATAGCCTCTTGCAGTCCTTCCTGGCACGCTGGTGTATGGCTGCCAGCTGCACAGATGAAATCATCTGTCCACAGCCTGTGAATAGAGAGCGAGCAATTAACAAACTGCATTTTAAGACATCAGCTACATTGACCCCTTTCTGCGCTCAGTGCACCATGAAAACAGACAACTGTGACCTTCTGAAAACTTCACTATCTAGTTGCAGCTCACAACACGGATCACTCGCTACCAAGAACGTCAGGTTCAGTGTGAAATGTATGGCAAACGTATACATCCATACCTGGATATAGCTCCTGCTGCCCGAGACTGGACACTCCAGACTCTAGGTCACCGACCAGGGTGATAAAGCCCTTCAGTGCGTCTAGTTTCTCAGAGCCTAGAACAAAGACAAAAAAATCTGAGTCTACTGAGTGTATTTGTAAAACAATAAGATTGAGTACTGTTCTACAAAGCTCTACAGTATATTCTGATAGCAGTCATTGATGAGTATTTGTTCAGTAGCAGGGGTCGATCTCCCCAGCTCTTCAGTAAACAGAAAACAGTTTTATTTTGGGATACCAATGTTTTCCAGTCATGTCAGAGAACTCACAAAAGAGGTACAGGATAAAGTAAAGTTTCAAGTGAGACAAAGAAATTAGCAGACAACTGAAAACTGCAACATTACAGGCAATAAAACTTACTGATACTGGAGAGCACAGTGGTTATCCTCCTCAACTGGAGCTGGAGCTTCTCCACCTCAGACCGACAAGAGTCGCAAGGCTGCCACCCTTGACCCTCTGGTATGCTCTGGTCAGATGGATTTGGTTGACCTAGAAAGATTGAAAGCACGTCAAAAACTGTAAAGAAAAGTTTTTTAAAAAAAAGCAAAACTCATCTATGAATCCTGAATTTGAAGGACAACAGTGCCAAGTCTGCTGACACTTAGCTGAGGAACCACACCTTCTACTGGAGCATCACTGGACGGAGATGGAGGTTGCAGTACACTGGGTGTTTCTTGGTTCCACTGATCCAAGTCCATATATGTAGCTGCATACGGCTGTGCAGAAAAGACAAAAGGCCCTTAATTGTACTTGGTCAAAAATCATCAAAACTATAGGCTACTATACAAGCTCATAGCGCAGCACCGAGTGCTGTGCTAAGAGCTTGTAGGTCTACATGGGTTAAATCTAAAGAAAACATACCTCATCAACAGGTCGGCAGGCCTGTGTAGAAGAGGCTGGAGGGTATGGCTGTAAATCGGGGTAGAAGGTATCACAAGGTTGCAGAGACATAGAAAAGTAACCTTAGTTTGTAGTCTGTCAAAGATCTTTAAAAAATAGCTATGCCTTTATGCAATGCATTGTGGATTTTAGATAGACCAATCAAAAGTAATGTGGAATGTAATACAAGTCACAAATAAATTCAATTTATATTCAATTATAACCTTAGCAATACAAAAATCAAAATGAGTGCAATAAATCAATGGTTATTATAACCGTAACAATCAAAATTAAAGTGTCTGCATTAAATTGATGGTTATTCAAAGCTAAACAATCAAAGTGCCTGCATTAATCCAGTGGTTATTCTAATCTTAACAATCACTAACTCCATCAGTTTTTGAGAGATTGTATTTTGGGTTTTAGGGATTTATGTCCAAGTGAGAGAAGAACTCTTTGAATAAAATCAAAGGTGTTCTTCATTGATTTGGGGTACTCCAAATTCAGTGCGTAAATCAGTCCAAACAGTAGGCAGATGGCATGTGGGAGACTTTGAAGGTCATCACTGTTGTACCTTCCAAGACGATGCATGATAGTGAAGAGTCCAAGTGCAGTGAGTGAGGAGAAGCCGGGCTGTCTTCAGGAACCACGGTCAGGATCCCAATGGAGAGGTGGGACATGTCTGGAAGGTCATCAGTGTCCTAACAACCACAACCACAACCACAATTACATGTCAAATGTCGCCTTTTTATATGGTAGAAAACACAATACACACCCACTAAGGGGAAGTAAAATTCTGGAATGACTATATTCAATAGAAAGAACAGACTGTAAATACTGTACACGCATAAATAATTAACAGATCAATTAATGATTTAAGTACATCTAGACAGCTGTAAACATTCTGTCTGCTTGAAAGTAGAGTTGTTATCCCAAGATCTATTATGACCAGATAGTGTATCACGTTGTTAAACATAGCCATGTCCTGAACTAAACAGTTGTCATGTTGGCACCATTTTCAAATAGTATAGCAAACTTATTTACCAAGAGTATCAGTGAAGTGTTGATGTTGTTTGAAGAGAAACAGTCTAACATTGATGTGTTAGACTGCAGACTAGCAAGGCAAGGTGGAGGGAACAGTGGAAAGCAGCAGAACCATCTAGGCTTCACAACTACATCGAGGATCCCACAGATGTCCCTGGCCAGCACCTGCCCCGTAAGCAGTGGACAACCCTCAACCGCCTGAGGACAAGCGTGGGACGCTTCGGTGAAGCAATGCAACAGTGGGGCCTCTCGGACAGTGCCCACTGTGAACCTGGAGACCCCCTAAAGACTGTGGAACACATCATGACCAGCTGCCCGAAACACCGCCCACCACATGGCGACCTAGGCCTGATGAACCTGGATGACGAGACGCTGGACTGGCTTGCTGCAACAGAGCTGAGGATCTGATGACATACGCAAGAAGAAGAAGATTGATGTGTTAGACTTTAATTAATTAGTTATAGGAAATATTAGTAGATCCCCTCATAAAGACAAGTGAAGGTGTACAGATACCTGTGTCTATAGATAAATGACATTTGTTTTATCATTTAGTTTTTGAAAGCATTTGGGTTTCACATGGGGTGACTCTAGTGAGCTGCGACTGGACCCTTTGGAAAGACAGGAGATACCACTAAAAGGGTCCTTTCAGAGATAGGTCAACAGTGCATACAATAAGAAGCTATACAGAAGTGTTGATGAAGCTGAGTGGAAAATAAGTAATACTAAAATATATCAAAGTAACAAAAACAAGTGTTAAAATAAATTGGGAATCCTGTGGTGTGGAATGAAATAGTCAGGACTAGAGACAACTTACAAAGCATGTCTTGAAGAACTCTGTGTCATCATCCCCAAGGATCTCAGTCCTCCTTCCAGTAGTGTCTGTACTCTGAAAAATAAACACACAAGACTGCTAAGTGGTCAAGGACTAGACAGAAGTGACATAAGACAATGTTTACATTGTATACTGCAACCTCTAAGTCGCAATTTCCATCATACACAGCCCTCTTCATGAGAAATAAAACTTGATTTCATTTCATGGCAATAAACTCACCAATATTGCACCTCTACAATCATCAATCAATCCATTGTTTATTGAGAAAAAGTTGCTCATGAGAAAAGTTTTTTTTTTTGGTAAATTTTTGTCAGATACAAAAGAGAATGCCATTAAATGCAATCAGATACAAGTTTTAATTATCATGAATAGGGCAGTCTATGGAGGGAATTGTGACTTAATGACTTTGTATCTTAGAAACTTAACAGTGGGAGAATGCCATTAAATGCAATCAGATACAAGTTTTAATTATCATGAATAGGGCAGTCTATGGAGGGATGACTTTGTATCTTAGAAACTTAACAGTGGAGGTACAGCTGATAAGGAGAAAGTGGAGCAGGATTAGTCACACATTCAGGAGAAACAAAACAGCAATAATTAAACATTAACATGGAATGCACCAGGCAAACGGAGCAGAGGAAGACCCAAAAACACCTGGAGAAGGAGCACAGAGCAAGAAGTAAAGAAATAGGGAAC
Source organism: Gymnoscopelus braueri (assembly GCF_963280865.1). Taxonomy (NCBI): domain Eukaryota; kingdom Metazoa; phylum Chordata; class Actinopteri; order Myctophiformes; family Myctophidae; genus Gymnoscopelus; species Gymnoscopelus braueri. Next base: position 29,223,523 of record NC_137618.1, read on the forward strand.
AGCTAGAGAGGATGGCCCAAGACAGATGAGGGTGTAAGCGATCCATCAATAGCCTTTACCTCTGGTGATGCCTGCCGCAGATACTCCTTGAGTTGTGGAGCACAACGTCCTCCCTTGGACTTGAAAATCTCCAAGAACCCAAGAGTGTGTTTGTCAAGTTCTTGGAAATCTTCGCTTTTGAGCGACAGAACACTGCCACAATCTAAAAGACAGGAAGGACAAATTAAGATTCAAAATAGTCGTTTTAGAGATACATTGAAGAATAGCAAAACACTAGTTCAGACTGGTTCGAAAAATATTGTTGCAATGGCCTCCAGATTTAACATAGGTTACTGCATCCAAATAGCTCTAATGAGGTGAATGCCAGTTTAACACTTTTTTCTGCCCAGTGTGATGTGGTATTTCTTTACTGTTTGGTTAGGATTTATAATGGTAAATTATGTTTTTTAAATTGCGTGGTTCTGGCATGGCTTCCATGTTTAAAGCGATAGTGCTTAAAAGGGCAAGACCACTTTGGTAGAGGTTTGTGTTGTGTATTTACCTTGCCATGATGTAACTCCAAAGGAGGACAAGAAATCAAAAATAATTGCTCCATTGATTAGAAATTGATCATTCAAAATATGCTCCTCATTGACTTACATTGTACGCTGAAACAGCTCTCAAAGTCACTATTTTAGCACATAAACAAACACAATCAAAGCTAATTCAGACAATATAGAACATCACCAAACCCAGTACTGTTTATTTTTTGAATAAAAATGTCAACTTCCTGCTGATTTTACTATTTGAAGATCCGGATCCACAGATCCAGTCGGGGTTTTCTTCTTAATAAAAATAGTAAAATCAACAGGTTGTGAGCTTGTAGATTGGCGATTTTTTTAAGCAACGCTGTTGTACGACAAAAGTATAAAATAGGGCTAAAGTACTTAATCAGACTTATTGATTTACTAATTATAAACATCACTTGGATACAATTATATTTTAATCGTGTGTAAATATGTTTCTACCAACGACTATAGTTTCAAAATTTGCGAGTCAGGCCTGCCTTATAGCCATGGATCACGAGCGTCATGGATAAACTGCAAACTAGTGTTTGCACTTTCTCCATTTATAGCCCGTACATCCACATAAACGTTCAGATTCCAAATATAAAGTGCTGACCTCATGGCCACGAATGTTACAAGTATGTACGGACCCTCAGATGTACACGTATCTTCCGTATTGTTCAATAAAAAGCATTTTAATCCGATCGGTGGCCATTTTCTTAGGTTTTTCGCCATATGCTAACTGTGACCCTATCGGTTGGGAAGTGTATTGCACTCTACATACGTTATAACTCTATGAGGAAATGGCCATCGATCGGATGAAAATGCTTTTTATTAAACAATACGGAAAATACGGGTACTTCTGAGATACCATATATAATTGTAACATCCGTGGCCATGGGTTAAGCACTTTATATTTGAAATCTGAACGTTTATTTAGATGTAAGGACCGTAAAGTTGAAAGTGCAAACACCAGGTTGAAGTTTCGTCATGACTATCATATCATATATGACAGTCATGTTTCAGGGCTATACTCGGGCAAATACACGCCACGGTCATGAACTAACAAGTTGGACAACATTTTAATTCCATAAACTAATTCAATTTACCTGTTATAGTAGATTAGAAGCATGGAAACATCCATGTCTGTAAGGTTCGCTCCTCCTGAGCCGTTAGTTCGACTTCCTGCAGCTCCCCGGTCCGTCTGAGTGTGTGTTCAAAACGGATAAGCTCCGCCTCCGCCTAACCCCATGTTGACGCAATGTTGGGTCAGTGGTTCTCAACCTGTGGATCGGGACCAGCCAGGGGTCCCCACATGATTTTTTTTTCTGGGGGGGGGGTCCCCAGATGACAGTGAAGGGACAATTTAAGTAACCTTTTTAATAAATGAAAAAGTAAAAATATAGCAAATAAAAAGACCATTGCTGCATCAAGAGTAATCAACAAACTATACAAAAAAAAAAAAGTCAAACATTGGCCAAATTCTCAAATAATATAAGAAAGAGGCAAACAGCCGATCTGCAAGTTGTGAGCTTGTAGATCGGCTGAAGTTGAAGGATAAAATTAATAATGATAATAATAACTGATATTAATGATGATGTTCACATCATGTAAAAACATTTAACATTTTTGTGCCTTTTGTTTTTTAACCTGTTGTTTTTTAACCTGATTTCCAAAAATGTAAAGTGTGCTATAAATAAAATGTATTATTATTATTTTTTTATTATTATTATTAATATTATTATTACTATTATTATGTATACTTTACATTACTGAGAATGTCTGCAGGTGGCACATCTCTGTGCAGTGTCTGAGCTCTGCCGTGTAAAGGGTGAAGAGAAGGGAGGCCAGCACAGTCCCCTGGGGGACTCTTGTGCTGCAGGTCACAGTGTCAGATGTAAAGTCCCTCAACCTGACGTATTGTGGTCTGTCAGTGAGGTAGTCCATGATCCAGGACACAAGGTGTGGGCCAACATGCATGCTGTTCAGTTTGTCTTTCAGAAGGGGAAGGAGGGGGAGGGGGGGGGGGGCTGTATGGTGTTAAAGGCGCTTCGAAAATCAAAAAATAATATCCTCACAGCACCACTTTCCTTGTCCAGGTATGTAGTCGAAGCTATTGAGGTCTGAATTAAAATCCCTGTATAAGGTCGCAGGCACCCCAACTTTAAGCTGGTAGAGCCTAGGGAAGTTGAATCGCATTCTTATGCTTTCCTCTGGGAAACACGTCCATGTAAGACACTACAAGACCATTCAACCCTAAGACCACTCAAAATGGTCTTAGGGTTTTAGATTCTTAGGACCATAGTGAAAGTGGAGATCTTCGCCATAAAAGTGTCAAAGAAATTAGACACATATCCACGTGTTCGCATGGACAAGCTCTACAACATATCAAAAGATGGGCCCGTAATACATTATCAAGTTAAAGCACGTTGAAGTGAAGCGGTAACACTAGGCCAGGGGTTCTCAAACTTTTTCATACCACGACCCCATATAATAAGGGAAATCTTTTGGCGACCCCAGCAAACCGCCCCCAAAATATCTCGCTAGAACCACATCATTTCTTTATCCGACATAGCGGTGCAGCTGTTGGTAGTAGGCTACTGGTGGTCTCTGGTTGTCTGTAATTGTTGTCTGACGGTAACGTTACGACGCAGTCTAAGTTAAACTCCGTGCGAGGGCTACAGATGAAACCACATGGATCCGCGGTTCTTGTATTTTGTACCCTCTCGCTTACGGACTAAGTAAATCGTTTTGAAGAGCTCAGCTAAATCATCTGTGTCCTCCTGTGTTGTTGCTACGCTGTGTGCATTGTGTGCAGTGTCAGTGTCGTGTCGGGGTGTGTGTGTGTGGTGTCGGGGTGTGTGAGAGAGAGAGAGAGAGAGGTTTCACGTTGGTCGTGGACGCAGCCCCCCCAAATTATACATGCATGATGTGTATTGAAGCACAGCCTATCGGCATCAGTTGATGCGCGAGACAGGACAAATACACAAACGACTGCCTGGTGTAAAATCCGAGTGAAGGACATCGTCTTTTTTTCCTTCCACTTTGGGTTGCGACCCATAGTTTGAGAATCGCTGCACTAGGCAATTAAGAGCCTAGGTTGTAAACCGTAGGTCTGTGTGGAAGGAAACTTATATTGGGCGAATCGGACACGCACTGATCGAGAATCTGATTTCGGATTCACTCCATGGGCTCCAGAAGGCTAACCCTAACCCAAGGGCAGCTAAGGTTAGGGTTAGCGAAGGTAGGGGGAGGAGGGGAGGGGAGGCGAAGGCATCCCCCCTCCCTCACCCGTCAAAAAAAGAATAAGGCAAATGTCATAGATTCAACATTGAATCAATGTTGGTATTTCAATAATTAAATGGGAGGAGGGGGGAGGGGGAGGAGGGGGTTGCCCCCCCTCCCCCCAACAAGAAAAAAAGAAAACGGCAAACTGCATGGATAAAACGTTGAATCAATGTTGTCATTTCAATCATTAAATGGGGGGAGGGGGGGTGTGAGGAGGGGTGTGCCTTCCCCCCTCCCCCCATCAAGAAAAAAGAAAAGAAAAAGGCAAACAGCATAGATTCAATGCTGATTCAATGTTGGCATTTCAATCATTGAATTTGCACCATAGATTCAACGCTGATTCAATGTTGGCATTTCAATCATTGAATTTTGCACTGCAATACAACAGTGATTCAATGTTGAAAAACCATCAGTCTTCAATCGTAACCAAAAATCAACCCTAACGACTATAATTCAACGTTGAATAACCATATTTTGCTATCTGGGTTACCTGTGTCTCGTTCCGGTAAAAAAAGTTGATACTTGCCCAGCTGTTGCACAGTGCAACAGCGAGTCTTCTATTGCCCAACAAGGTGGTGAATGACTTTCGAGGTGAGTAAAATGCAAGCTGTGTCAAGGTAGCAGCATAATGGATGATTTTCCCAGGGTGGGATGTCTGGGAGTCTGCACTCTGAAAACCTGACCTGTTAACTTCGACCCTCTCTTTCTCTCTCTCTCTCTCGCTCTCTCTCTCCACTCCTTTGTCTTTTCTCTGATCCTACTCTATCTCCCACCAAAAATCTATGCTTATCCAAGCCAGTCCCTGTACACTGTGCAATAACCATTCTCACTTTCTCTGTCTTCATCCAGCTCACTCTTTCACTGTCTCACTGTCTGTCTGTAGACTCTCTTTCTTTCCCACTTTCTTACCAACCTACACGCTCACAATGTGCCACGGACTAAACGCGTTGTGAGCTTGTAGCTTGTAGGTCTGCTATTTCTGCCGCGTGACACCATCACAGGCGACAGAGCATAAATCGGGCATTAGTTGTTCCCTCTCCATCTCTCTCCCCAACCCTACCATCTCATCAATCTATCTCTCCTTCCCCTATCTTAAACCTCTCTCTCTCTCTCTCTCTCTCTCTCTCTCTCTCTCTCTCTCTCTCTCTCTCTCTCTCTCTCTCTCTCTCGGGCGTGTTTACACTAACCCTCAGTCACCCAAACAAACGGTTAGCGTAGCGGTAGCGAGGACATTGGTGGCCTAGTTTTATCGTAGCGCTGAAGCTAATAAATCACCCATCTGCTGTAGCGTGTGTGATTTATGAGCAGCGAGTCCCCTGGCGCTCATTGATCGCTCTTTGTTTCATTGCGTCTCCATATGATGGCTTCTAATGAACGTGGCAGGGAAGGCTGTTATTTCAGCTAATAATACAGCGCTTTAACTCTGAATGTCACCCATGTGGGCCTGGCGCTTCCTTTAGCCGTGATTTCACAGCCTTTAACCACTTAAAACCCTATGTGCTTCGTTGACCGGCGTCCCCCAGGGGTCTATACTTGGTTAGTTGCAAATTATGTGATCTGCAAGTTCACAACATGTCGCAACGTGACGCGTTGTGAGCTTGTAGACCGGCTTCATGGACCTACTTGCAGATTATACCAGTGTCTACCTTATGTGGATTATGCGATTTACACGCACTGACATTTTGCACCTTAATCCCATGTACAACGCGTATTAACTAACGTCAATAAGTCTATCATGCACAGTATACGTCTGCTGCTATGCTCACGCACCTTTATATCCCATCTCAGGTACCATGTGTAAATATGTAGATAACTTGTTTTGTTTTTTGTGTTCTCTTGTTTGATCTCCTTAAAAGCGCCTTGGATAAAGGCACTATATAAATGCTCCATTTACCATTAACATTTTCACCAGCTTGGTTGTATAGACTTGAAAAGCAGTGCTGTGACCTTTTAAAGATGTTTGTTATTCAGAAGCACAGGGTCGCCCTCAACAACACGAGTACATTATAATGTTTAATAGACCTCTAAAGTCTGTTGTCATTTAATTGCTCCATTAAAGGGATTCCAGATCCAACTGTGTTCCAACTCAACATGAAAATGAACAGGGATACACCCAGATTATACTCCAATTCTAATCTTGACATATTTTGCGGGAGGGAGACAGTGTATGAGAGACAGACTGTAGGCAAGCTGAGAGGGAGACAGTGTATGAGAGACAGACTGTAGGAAATGCTTAGAGGGAGACAGTGTATGAGAGACAGACTGTAGGCAAGCTGAGAGGGAGACAGTGTATGAGAGACAGACTGTAGGAAAGCTGAGAGGGAGACAGTGTATGAGAGACAGACTGTAGGAAAGGTGAAAGGGAGACAGTGTATGAGAGACAGACTGTAGGAAAGCTGAGAGGGAGACAGTGTATGAGAGACAGACTGTAGGAAAGGTGAAAGGGAGACAGTGTATGAGAGACAGACTGTAGGAAAGGTGAAAGGGAGACAGTGTATGAGAGACAGACTGTAGGAAATCTGAGAGGGAGACGGTGTATGAGAGACAAACTGTAGGAAAGCTGAGAGGGAGACAGTGTAGGAGAGACAGACTGTAGGAAAGCTGAGAGGGAGACAGTGTAGGAGAGACAGACAGTACTTTAGCTAAGAGGGACACAGTGTACCAGAGGCAGACAGTAGGAATGCTGAGAGAGAGAGAGGGGAGAGCATTTGATCCACTGCCAGCAGGTGTAGCCCCCCCCCTCCCCCCTCCTCCTTCGTTCACAAGAGGCCCATCATGTCGCTTTCCATTTAACGACTTCCAGCAGGAAATATCTGAGATCAGTGTTATTGATATAATCATTACAGCACATCCCATAATTCTCCCCGATCAGGGAAGGCAATTTCATCCTCCATGCCCAGATATAATCAACGACCCTGGGACGGCGAGCACCACGCAATGCATGATGGGGGATGAGTGGTGGTGCTGCTGGGGGTTGGGGGTGGGGGGATGTTTCCTGTCTGTCTCCGTTGTCCAGAAACTACACGGATGATCATTAAAGGAATAACATTCAATTATCCTCTAAGCAGGGTTTACTCAAGTGATTGGCCTGTCAATGACGATGATGATGAGGAGGAGGGCGGGGGGTAGATGGAAATGGCTGTCTGGAGATCAGTCAGGGGGGCTTGATGGGATGGTTGCTGATCGCTCCACGTTCTCCGCGCTCCTCTCTTGACGTATTGCTCGTCAGCCCGGGCGGAGGCCCACCAGGAAATTTGATGAGGGAAAATTACCCTCCGCTCACATCTGAAGACGTTCGCGGGGTCCGAACGTGCCTAAGACCCCGGTTCTCATGCTTATAAACTGCGTCTGAACAATCCAGGTTTTACGGAGGGGATTGTGTGTGTGTGTGTGTGTGTGTGTGTGTGTGTGTGTGTGTGTGTGTGTGTGTGTGTGTGTGTGTGTGTGTGTGTGTGTGTGTGTGTGTGTGTGTGTGTGTGTGTGTGTGTGTGTGTGTGTGTGTGTGTGTGTGTGCGCGCGTGCGTGCGTGCGTTTCGCAATTGTACTTGATTACAGTACAGAGAAGATGTTCTTGTCTTGTTTGAGAAGGAGAGAGGGTAATGGAAACCGAGTGAAAAAGTCAAATGCATGTCTTTTTGAGAGAGACAGACAGAGACAGAGAGAGAGAGACTGTGCTTCCAGCATATGTCGAAAGGTACAGTATGTGTACAGAATATATGATGTACATTACAGTATAAGGATATAGATATTACCAAGGCATCCCGTCTCACGCACGGCTACATCAGGTTGGATATAACCTCAGGCAACGGTGAACGCTGTGTGATAATTTGTTCATCACGGACCCATATATTTATGAACAAAATCAATGATAAAATAACATTTGATCAAAACCTGAGCCACTTAAATAAATTGTATATCTTCAGTATGAATAATGTAGCAGATCTATAATCTCACAACGTGCTGTGATTACTGTCTTTGCCTCCAGTAAGCAACCTTGGGCTGAGATGGATTATACGCCATGACAAACGGTGGTGCAGTGGTTAGCACTGTTTCCTCACAGCCAAAAGGTCCTGGGTTTGAACCCCGGCAGGGGGCCTTTCTGTGTGGAGTTTGTGTGAGTTTCCTTCCTCCCTTGGTAGGCACTATACACATACTCCTGTCATTGTCCTTGAGCAAGGTACTGGCTTTACAACCGGAGTTGGTCCTAAGAGGGCGATGAATTGTGGCTGTACACTGCTCCTAAGTAGTTAGGATGGGTTAAATGCAGAGGACAAATTTCACCATGGGAATAATAAAGTATACCATAACCTTATATTAACATAAAGGTGTGTGTGTGTGTGTGTGTGTGTGTGTGTGCGTGTGCGTGCGTGCATGTGTGCACGCCCTGTGGTTTGCGTGCCGAGGGTTACATGTGTTCGTGTGCTTGTGTATTTTACTTAAAGAATGAGTGAAATAAGAAATAATTATAGAGAACGAACAATATGTGGCTTCATAAGTATTCACAGGTTTGTGTGTGTGTGCGTGTGCAAGAGAGAGAGAGAGAGAGAGGGAGAGAAATCAGGCATTTGAGAAAGAGAGACAGCAAACGAAACACAGAGCCGGAAAGCAGTGAAGTGTTGTGTGAGTGAGTGCGTGCCTTACAACTATGTTTTCATATGTCCACCTGTCAAACTGTCACCCCGCCCGTCACAACGCCACGCTCCCCCACTGTACAGACCCCCACCCTCCGATGATGCATTATGGCTATATGAGAGGAGACATTCCATTGGTGCTCAGGGGGCTAATCGGACTGTTTGGTCTTGTCATGAAGTGAAAGCGTGTGATTGCAGTTTCTCAACTCTAACCTCAGGGAGAGCAATTTGCGGGCGGAGGGGAGGGCTATGCCGCCCGGAGGTCACAGCTGATGAGGACTGACAGACCTCGACTGAAGAACAGAGAGAAACAGAGAAAAAAAGCATGGAGGAAGGACAGAACGACAGCAGAGGGCAGATTGTACAGTATACTGTAGAGGTATGGAGGCTGATATCACAGAAAATAATAGTTCTGCTGTACCTTAACCACATGAACCCTAGTGTCCCTAATCTGAGGGCGAACATTCAGCAAAAATGGCACATCACGATGTGACGCATTGTGAGCTTTTAGACTGATTAGTTTCAGTGCGCAACACCGGTTTACAACCAACTAGCTCCAAGGTTAGGTTTCAAAATGGTGAAATTGGCATTTATAAAATTGACGTCCTAAAACTTTGATGTCCTTAAAAGTATAGTACAAATAAACCTGTGTGTGGAGAGAGAGAGAGAGAGAGAGAGAGAGAGAGAGAGAGAGAGAGAGAGAGAGAGAGAGAGAGAGAGAGAGAGAGAGAGAGAGAGAGAGAGAGAGAGAGAGAGAGAGAGAGAGAGAGAGAGAGAGAGAGAGAGAGAGAGAGAGAGAGAGAGAGAGAGAGAGAGAGAAATTTCAACTAAATCACCATATGAGAATAAAATAAAGTGTTTTTGTCCTTGGATGACCCGCCCACATAGAAGATGTCAAAAGTGCATCGTGGGAGGCCGGAGAGGGCAGGTCACAGAATTTGAATGGGTCACCAATATGGTGTAACCCAGCAAAGACAACATGCCCTGCAGAAATGTACTGATGCAACTACTCGCTAATGTTGGACTCAAGGAGTGAATTTCTTGCTATGCCAGGATTGATCTGGGACCTATAATCAGATTGCCAGAAAAGAAAGGAGAAGAAAAAGAGGAACTGGTAATGGCTTTAGAGCAAAATAAAAATGTAATCACCAACTTTTGTCAGTCAGCTCAGAAAACTGCTCCCAGCTAACATTAGCCTTCTAGGCAATTGGTAGCCAGTGTGGTGATTCATTGAACTGAGTGGCCTATGTTTTTGTCAGGAGATGAGAGAAACTGAAAATAATAAATAACTAGCCTTACTACCACAATAATCCAGGAGAGGCCATTGAGTGTGAACTGGCCAAACAGATGGATTTAAAGACTCTATAAAGGACTTCAAGAAAGACAAGGGAGATAGCTGTATAAGAGACAAAGATGAAGCCATGAGGTAAGAAATAGCATTTTCCTCCAAGGAATGTGTGTGTGTGTGTGTGTGTGTGTGTGTGTGTGTGTGTGTGTGTGTGTGTGTGTGTGTGTGTGTGTGTGTGTGTGTGTGTGTGTGTGTGTGTGTGTGTGTGTGTGTGTGTGTGTGTGTGCGCGCGCCTATATAGCCCCCGGCACTGAATAAGCCTCTCTGTTTGTATGTATTAATTCACTATCAGATTATGGAAAACAACAAAATAAGCTACCATAGTTCTGCAGACGATATACAAATCTACATAACCGTATCAACTGAGGACTATGGTCCAATGTCTCAGCACAGCAGGATCTAGAAAAACTTGTTCATGCATTCATGTCCAGTAGACTTAGAGCTTTGAATGGTTTAGGGCCAAAATACATGTCAGATTTTGTGCAATATCATGAACCATCCAGATATGTCGGGTCATTTGGGAAAGGTCTGTTTTCTGTCCCTAAAACCAAAAATAAACGCGGGGAAGCAGCATTTCGTTTTTATGCACCACATACTGTACACTTGAACAAACCCCCAGAAAACTGCAGGTCTGCTGCCACTCTTATTTCGTTCTTTCTGTTTGCCTCTGCCTTTGATTGAGTTATTTTCCCTCTTTTTTTCTCTTCTGCACTGTAATTGTATCTGTTATTTTTTGTTTTATGCATCCTAATGTCATCGTATAATTGTGTTTCCTTTGCTTGATGTTCTGTGTAAAGCACAAAGCACATCGAATTGCCTTGTTGTTGAAATGTGCTATACAAATAAAACTGCCTTGCCTTGCCTAGAGATCACGCACATGCTTTGATATGGGTAAATCAGATTTGGGGACAGTTCACACACTGGACCTTGTCAGGGGTCCAGCTAGTTCTGTGGACAACCCGGCGTATAGTCTATTCATTGAAGCCACCAGATTTGTGGTACTTTGATTTGATAGGCAAGTTGTCACAGCCTTGGACTGTATCAGAGGCTGCATGCTGCAATTATGCATTATAAAGTCTGTTAACTCTGTTAATGAGTGAATTGATGTTAAGATGTAGGCCTATATTGTGACCACAGTCTACAGTATGTGAGCACCAGGGATTCAAATAACATTAGGTGAGCCACCACATTGGAAGCCCTTCTACCGGCCGGTAGTAGGGCTGACTTTTTATCCCAGTCCAGCCCTGAGGGAGGTTGTTCCACAGCATGGGAGCCAGGAGGGAGAAGAGTCTTAAGCCGCTTGCAGTGTTGGCCAGGGTGTCGTGGGGAAGGGAGGGACAGATGTCCTGTGTTAGATGATCTAAGTGGGAAGGGGTGTAGGGGTGGATCATGTCCTGAAGGTAAGGGGGGACATGCCTTTGAATGCTTTGCAGGCCATCATCACCAGTGTTCTGTACTGGGCATAGGCAGTAACCAGAAGCCAGTGAAAGGAACACAGAAGGGGAGAGATGTCAACATACAGTATAGGCATGTTGAAGACCATGTGCCACAGCGCATTCTGGGTCAGTTGTATGGGTTTGAGTGAGCATGCAGGCAGACCACCATGGAAGGAGATGCAGTAGTCAAGCCTGGCGATGACTGAGGCCTGGATGAGGAGCTTGGCAGTACTCCTTGGTGAGGAAGGGTCTGATCCTCCAGATGTGGTAAAGTTAGTAAACCTACAGGATCGAGTGAGCTCTGCAGTGTGTGTGCCTTGAAAGACAGCTGACTGTCCAGAACCACTCCCGGGCTCTTGGCAGATGGAGCAGGGACCACCGGGGAGCGGCGGATGCATGGGAGTGGGAAGATCATGCAGGGGGCAGGACTTACCCTGGTAGAAAAGAACCTCAGTCTTGTCCGCGTTGAGCTTGAGGTGGTGGGAGGACATCCAGTGTGAGATGTCAGCCAGGCAGTCAGCCAGCCTCCCCCTCTCTCTCTCTCTCTCTCTCTCTCTCTCTCTCTCTCTCTCTCTCTCTCTCTCTCTCTCTCTCTCTCTCTCTCTTCCCCCCCCCCTCCCCCTCCCTCCATGGCCCTCTGACCCGCCGCCAGGCCTTGCTTGTGTTCCAGGCCCTGCAGGGAGGATGAATACAGTTTCATCCTGAAGAGGAGGGGGCTGCTTGTATGGAGGCCTGCGTATAGCACAACACCACGCCATGATACTCTACACCCTGAGAGAGGGGGGGGGGGGGGGCAAGAGGATAAGACACTGACAGACAGGGAAAAAAAGATGAGAAGGGTCCCATGTCAGACAGTGGGTAAAACACTATCATAGTCAGAGCCAGTGGGGCTTTTTTTAACGAAGGGAATGGAATGGTAGAGCTGGGATAAAACATAGATGGACTTTATATTATTATAATTGCTATTGAGAGACACCACTGTATCGAAGAGACACTCTTCTATGAAGACCATGAAGCAAAAGCAGCAGAGCAGTTATTTTCTGTTGTTTTTTGTTGCACTTTTGTGTTTTGAGTGTTGAGTGTTCAGTGATCCACAATGAGAACAAGTCCCCAGGACTTTTTTTGTGTTAACTTGTCCTTGTAGCCTTAATGTCTTGACTGTGCCACGTGCCGTTTACATTTCTGACTAAAAAAGTATTCAATCAATCAAAACAAGCTGTTGGCTTTATTGTGTTTATAATCACATTGACGCATGTACTGTGTACTTAAGAAAATGGTCAATACAATTATTCAGGTCAATTCTTAAAAAGAACAGACTTCTGCGCTCACTGGAGTCTATTGGATTTCTCTCAGCTATCACAGTTACCTCGGGGTAATATTTTGACAGCGGCGGGAACATCAGTCGCATGCTTTGACTGCATGTTGTGAAGACAGTTCATGACTGTTATGAAGACGGACGAGAGGGGCATTTGCTGAAGCTTGCTTGTTTGATCTTACACAGTAGAATGGGGTGATTTTGTAAGCTTTTAAAGCATAACATTCGACACGCTACGTCGTTTCAAATAATAGATAAGTACACATTTGCATAAAGCAAGCGTATTTGTCCAGTCCTGTGTTTATAAGAGTATATCAACCACATTAAATCAGTGTCTCAAGTCATAATATAGCTGATTCGGCTCAGCTTTGTGAGCTTGTAGATCGGTTATTTTTTAAAGACTTGGTGGAGAGAGGAAAAAAGAGGTTACCCCAGTCAACGAAGTATGCAGGGTTTGTAAGTGGTTAAAGAAAAATATGCCCTTTAAGGAACATTATAGATTTTAAAAAATTGTGGTTAATTTGTGATTAATAACAATTAACTATGGGCAATCATACGATTAATCACAATTCAATATTTTAATTGATTGACAGCTATATATAGAAGATGATATTGACATGGGTCAAGTTGCAGCTGCCATGTGAGGGAGGACAGAGTAATTTAGGAGTGAGTGTTAGCATTTAGCCTGAGGGTCACACTCTCTCTGTCTGTGACCTTTGAACCTGCTGGTAGGAGAGATGTTATCGTAGGACAAGATAGTATCTTTTCACTGTTCTCACACACACACACACACACACACACACACACACACACACACACACACACACACACACACACACACACACACACACACAGTGGTGGAAAGTAACTTAGTACGTTAGTAAGTATCCTATTGCAGTACAATTTTGATGTACTTTTACTTTACTGGAGTATTTCCAATTGTTTGTCCACTACATCTCGTCAATATTGTACTTTTTACTCCACTGCAATTATTAGAAAACTTTAGCTGTTAGTTACTTTGTAGATTCGGATTATTATTACAAAGCATACATTAACCACTTCAGTCCTATTTAAACTTTGGCTATTTGAAAATAGCCGATCTACAGACACTTGTAGATCTGCTATTTTCAAAGCATTTGTATACATTTGGAAACTTGAAATGGGACATTAGCCATAATGAGTCATTTTACTTTTGGTACTTTAAGTACATTTTGATGCCAATACTTTTGTACTTTTACTAAGATTAAATTATGAATACCAGACTTTTACTTGTAACAGTATTTCTACATTGTGGTATTGATACTTTTACTCAAGCAAAACATGTGTGTACTTCTTCCACCACTACACACACACACACACACACACAACACACACACACACACACACACACACACACACACACACACACACACACACACACACACACACACACACACACATACACACACACACATGCACCCACTCATGGCTGACTCTCCCCCTGGCAACGCAGCGGTGTCACACAAAAGGCATTAATGAAATAAATACCATCTGCCTCTCGAGTGCTGCCGACCTCTGACCTGTCAAATAAGCAGGAAGAGCAGCATGTCCCATCTTTGATCCCGGCTTGTGGCAGCACTGTTGCGCCCCTCGCCAAAACACAGATAACATCTCTGACTCCCCCGTCGGTCCCACTGAAACGCATACCAGCCATCACTCACTGATACACACCATTTGTCTTTGCACATGATGTCTGATATACGACTTTAACTTTGGTTCAGCTTATCTGTGTGTATGTCGACCCACTCAGTGGTGAAAGAAGTACTCGGATTTTCTTTCTACTTAACTTAAAGTACAGTAGCAATACCTCAATATAAAACTAATCTGTTACAAGTAAAAGGCCTGTATTAAAATTTGGGTTGAGCAAAAGTACAGAAGTGTTACCATCAAAATATACTTACTAAAAGCACAAAAAAAAATCTACATTTCCAAAACTTTTTATCAGAAATAGCTGATCTACAAGTTCACATGTCTCATACCGTGTTGTGTGCTTGTAGAACGGATATTTTTGCGAATGCAGCGGAAGGAGGCGCGCCGAAGGCGCGCCTCCGCGCAAGTGGAGCTTACTATGAAACCGTGCTTGGCTTGTGTGTGTGTCTGCGTGTCTGTGTGTCTGTGTGCACTGCCTATGTGCAGCTGTGTGCAGCCAAGTAAATGTCCAATATAGACGTACCATACATCAAATGAAAGGTCTTTGAAAACTGAACACACCTGTCAAGGTTGCGTTTAAGCCCGCCCCTTCCCCCGGAAGCCACGCCCCGGAGAAGGCTTCTAAAAACTCCCCATTGAAACCCCATGTTAAATGAAAAGTGCCCGAATCGCTCCGAAACTTTTTCTACCCCCCCTAAGTCGGGGTCTACGAACAAATACTTTGGCCTCGGATTTTGGCTCCGCCCCCCGGAAGTGGGTGAAACAGGCACTTCAAACACTTTGTTGAATTGTTCAAAAACATTCAAAGTTTTTTTTGGGTGAATTTTTATTTTTCTAAGATGCTCCTTTTAACTTTTTTTAAACGCCTTAGTTTTCGAGCTGCGTTCGCTTACCGCGTTCGCACGTCTTACTTGTAGTATAGCTGAAGTATAAAGTAGGGCTTAAAGGGATATTTCACTTTCAAACATGTTTGGGGTCATTTTAACTAGAGGCTTTTGTGAGAACCCCAGACAGTTTTCAAGTTGCTTGGTTTAGTATTTAGATATTTGATACTCATTCATTTTATCGGACACGCCTATACAAACCCATTGTAACTTCAAACATTGTAACACCCGTCCTTGGTTCTGGTGACTAATATTGTCCTTGTAATGCATGAGGGTTGATTAGAAGTTTTGGGGGTAAACATTTTAAATAAATAAATACATTTAAAAAGTAAAAAAAAGTTTTTAGTCAGTTACAAATATCCCTTTAAGTGGTTAATGTACGTTTTGCATTAATAATCTAAATCTGCCAAGTAGCTAGTAGCCTAACTAAAGCTGTCAAATAAGTGGAGTGGAGTAAACGGTACAATATTTGCCTCTGACATAGTAGTGAAGTGTAACCCAGGTCATATAGACTGGTTACCAGAAGAGCTGAATTAATAAATGAGGATATTATGTCTACCTAACTTGACTGGCCTGTGAACAACACCCTGCTGCTGACAGAAAGCCAGCCAAGGATATGAAGACTGACAGATGAATTCCCCCAATCAGACAACACCCCTCAATTAGTTGTTCCGCCCCTCTCTGTCTCTGTCCAATTCTCTGCTGTGAATCCCTATACCCAAGAACCAGTGCCATCTATTAGAGAGTTACGCCAACTCTGTTCACTTCTTCGGGCCAGGTCTTCTACATACACATACATTGGCGAATAGTGACAAATCCCTAAACCGGAAGTTCATGGAATGCATTGAAGTCGACGGCTCCTTGTCACTATTTTCAGCTACATGAACCACGTGACCGACGCTGTTTCTGACCCCTCATTGGCGCAACTCTCTATAGAAGGCTCTGCCAAGAACCAACCTGGCAACCTCCACTAGAGGAGAGATCCCTGAGAGAGAGACAGAGCCACAGAGCCCTAATTAAGAACAAATAATACTTTTAACCTAAAATAAGTATATTGAAGCCACACAACACAAGACAGTACACACACCTTGCCCATCTTCACAGTGTTGCCAGAGGGCAAATAGTTCGTTTTTGATTACTTTGGTGAGTTATGAACTTTGTTTGCTACTTTAGCAGCTATAGCAGCCATGCTGTTAGCATGTTAGCAGCTAAATGACCATGCAATGCCAATGCAGAGTTAGCACAATTGTTTGGCTAGGGCTTGCATTGTTGTTCTAAGCTAACATACCTGGTTACTTATGTGAGATATATTGTGCACTCTAAATGGAACAGAGCTGTTTCATGTCACCACTGTAGATGACTGTGTGTTGCTTTTATTTCATTTTTGTACATTTTGTCATGCTTTAGCTTTTGATAAAATAGGTTTCTAAATAAAGGTATGTTCCACCTTCATTCCTAGTTGAGTGTGTGCTGGTGTAGCTGCTCTCTGTCTGCACCACCATTCCTGGTGGTTAGAGGAGCACTTTATTTGGATGTCAGTGGTGAGAAAAGCACTTTATTACAATGCATCTTATTTTATTTCATTATGAGAATGTATTTTATAAGAAGTTTGTTGTACTACAAAAGAGATTGTATTTTATTTGAATTGATTGAAAGACATTGTGAAACGCTGTCAAGAAATACTGTTAATTATAGTTTTTCATTGTGGTCCTGTATGCTTGTCATACAGGTCAGGTTTTTGGATGAGGCCAGAGTCTAGGTCTACCAAGGATGGCGAGCTACCAACCCAGGATCGAATGCATGTGAAGACCACCTTTTGATTTTCCTTGGAGACCACCACCTCTGCCCTAACTCTATGGTTTTACCAGTGTGGTAGGACAGAACTTTGCTCAAACACAGAACAGAACTGAACACAACACACTGATCTGCACAGTATCCATCCCATAATACTGCACTCCACAGTGTAGTTGGACTGTCAGTGGACTCACTCACATACACACCTCTGTGATTCATGGTGGGGTCATTGACTGAATTGATGTGTATTGATTTGAAGGTAATTGTAAAACCATACTGTGTTGGGTATAAGAGTTCATGGACCCATATTTCATAATTTAAAATACTCATACAGTTAAAAAGGATATTTACCATTTTAAAAGATATCTACAGTTAAAAGGATATTTAACTAAAACAGATACTTACCAGGGTGCACGCGTAGATCATAACCCATAGATTAAAACCTGTAGGATTCAAGGCCTAAACTTAAAGGGTATTTTCACCCAAAATATTCCAAGGGTTTAACAGTGGAATTTACAGTGATTTCATCACTGGTGTAAAGAGGTGACTATAAGTTGCATTGTACTGAGCTCATTCTTGTTACTGTTGTCCATTCTATGTCTGTTGTATGTGTGTATTTTGGTACCATTCCATTTATTTCTGTTTTCTATAATACAAGCCGGCCCTTCTTTACTACATCATACCTGTCTGGTCTCATCATTATTTACTCTTAAATGCTCCAGTAGTCGAACCTTACAGATCACTAGCCCAGGATTAATACCTTATATGGTAGTGGTCAAAGTCCATTATACACAAAGGTGTTACATAAAATTTGGCGAGCTAGCCAGGAGAAGCTGGAGCTCTTTGAAGGTACTGCCGTGTCGCCCCACCTGGTCAGCCTTGTTCTTTACCACGTTACTGAGATTCTTAAGCTGCTTATAGCAGGCCTTGCATTTCTCGTGCCGCTCTTCTCGTGTGATGTCCACTCCGACAGATGGTGGTGCTTTGAGTGTGTCTGAGATAAGGGGCCAGAAACGCTTCAAGATCAGCTTCAGAGACGGGTAACCTGTCTGGATGTAACTCTCGTATTTGCTCTGCAGTAGCTTTTCTATCTGCGGTAGGATGGAGGTACATAGGTCTAGTTTCCATAGTGCCGGTTTAAGGTTTAGAATGTTGAGAACGTCCACAATGATGCACATGTCATCAATGGCTACAGCGGTGTCCATGGCCACCTTCACATTGCCGCTGGCCCACGCAGCTCTCACCGTCTCCAAGTTCTTGATTCTGTTGGCCAACATCACACGCATGGTGTCGTGACCTTTACTCATCTGAGACAGGACCTCGTCATCGTTCAGGACAGTGGGGCTACGTGAGGATGGTAAGAAATCAGCCACGTTGAGCCCTATGGGCTTGTTCCTGGCAGAGGGGATGACATTAGGTGGTGCTCTGGGCTTGGCAAGGGACGCCTGGGTTTCCGAGCGGGGAGCAGGAAGGACCGAGACTGGGGGAGGAGGTCTTGCTGTGGGGATGGGACGCGGTGCTGAGGCGACCACCGTGGGTTCAACCCGTTGGACAGGAATGGACGACGCCATTGGGAGGATGTCCCTCAACTGGCCAGGCTGCTTGTTTGGTGTGAAGGTCTCGTGTGATGATCCGGTAGCAGAGTTTGGATGGATTCATTGTATGGATTCATCTCACGTTCAGCCCTCATCCACCCTGATGTGTGTTTTAAATGATTTGCTACTTTAGCAGCTATAGCAGCCATGCTGTTAGCATGTTAGCAGCTAATAGGCTAAATGACCATGCAATGCCAATGCAGAGTTAGCACAATTGTTTGGCTAGGGCTAGCATTGTTGTTCTAAGCTAACATACCTGGTTACTTATGTGAGATATATTGTGCACTCTAAATGGAACAGAGCTGTTTCATGTCACCACTGTAGATGACACTGTGTTGCTTTTATTTCATTTTTGTACATTTTGTCATGCTTTAGCTTTTGATAAAATAGGTTTCTAAATAAGGGTATCTTCCACCTTCATTCCTAGTTGAGTGTGTGCTGGTGTAGCTGCTCTGTCTGCACCACCATTCCTGGTGGTTAGAGGAGCACTTTATTTGGATGTCAGTGGTGAGAAAAGCACTTTATTTCATTATGAGAATGTATTTTATTTGATAAGAAGTTTGTTGTACTACAAAAGAGATTGTATTTTATTTGAATTGATTGAAAGACATTGTGAAACGCTGTCAAGAAATACTGTTAATTATAGTTTTTCATTGTGGTCCTGTATGCTTGTCATACAGGTCAGGTTTTTGGATGAGGCCAGAGTCTAGGTCTACCAAGGATGGCGAGCTACCAACCCAGGATCGAATGCATGTGAAGACCACCTTTTGATTTTCCTTGGAGACCACCACCTCTGCCCTAACTCTATGGTTTTACCAGTGTGGTAGGACAGAACTTTGCTCAAACACAGAACAGAACTGAACTGAACTGAACACACTGATCTGCACAGTATCCATCCCATAATACTGCACTCCACAGTGTAGTTGGACTGTCAGTGGACTCACTCACATACACACCTCTGTGATTCATGGTGGGGTCATTGACTGAATTGATGTGTATTGATTTGAAGGTAATTGTAAAACCATACTGTGTTGGGTATAAGTTCATGGATCCATATTTCATAATTTAAAATACTCATACAGTTAAAAAGGATATTTACAATTTAAAAAGATATCTACAGTTAAATGGATATTTAACTAAAACAGATACTTACCAGGGTGCACCCGTAGATCATAACCCATAGATTAAAACCTGTAGGATTCAAGGCCTAAACTTAAAGGGTATTTTCACCCAAAATATTCCAAAGGTTTAACAGTGGAATTTACAGTGATTTCATCACTGGTGTAAAGAGGTGACTAAGTTGCATTGTACTGAGCTCATTGTTACTGTTGTCCATTCTATGTCTGTTGTATGTGTGTATTTTGGTACCATTCCCTTTATTTCTGTTTTCTATAATACAAGTCGGCCCTTCTTTACTATATCATACATACCTGTCTGGTCTCATCATTATTTACTCTTAAATGCTCCAGTAGTCGAACCTTACAGATCACTAGCCCAGGATTAATACCTTATATGGTAGTGGTCAAAGTCCATTATACACAAAGGTGTTACAGAAGTATAAGTCTGAAGTATTGAAAAATGGAAGTACTGAAGTAAATTAAAACCTCAAAATTTGACTTAAGCACTGCTCCCAGTGAAACGCATACCTGCCATCACTCACTGATACACGCTATTTGTCTTTGCAGATGTTGTATGATACGACTTTAACTCTGGTTCAGCTTATCTGTGCATGTCGGCATTACGACAGGATTTACTGCGTTGTGATTAGCTGTAGTTTGAGCACCAAGCTCTTTCTTGCAGTGACCTGCCCGGTGTAAAAAGACCAAAGAGGTGTCGAAAGGAGAAAGGCTCTTATCTGATTAACCTTGAACCTGTGTTCTAGTCTAAATGACAGAGTTACAGAGATAACTCAAACTGCTTTCATGCCAGGAATGCAGGTATACCTGCTGACGGAAGCACAATTATTACCCAGTACCTTTTTGTAATAGTAATTTTAAGTACCCAATAAAGGTAAAGGACTGGAAAACAACAACAAATAGAAAAGTGCTCTCCTCCATCTCCGCCCGGCCTGCTCGCCTACCCAGGGCTGTGTCAGTTGTGGTGGGCTGCTGCTGGTTGGACTGAGGAAACTGCAGGGGGAAATGGAGTTTGTACGACAGGCGGTGCAACTGTTCACATTTGTGGCGCCTCCTGTGGGCATAAGTGAAAGTGATTTTGGAGGTGTGCTCTATAGAGGCCCCTCAACAGGTGATTCCAATTTGGGAATGATTGGATGTTGTGTCATCATACATGGCATGAGGTTCAAATGGCTTGATATCGGCCTTTCAGCGTTCCAACTCTCCAAAATGTCTGGTATCTGCCTGGAAAAGTCCACATTGGATAACCTCTACAAATGTGTTAGGTTTCCATGAACTGGATTCCTTCATGTAAATAGATATACATACTGTATGACTAGAATCAATGGTGTGTTTTACCATGTTACGCTACACATGTAGTATACCGTCCAAGAACATTTTTTAAACATTGTATACCCTCCAGTAACCATCTGAGGAAGAGTATCTGATACGTAGGTGGAGGGGCTGCGGCAGCAAGAATGTGTAGACTTCAGTTCAAATAGCCTTTTTCATGTGATAATGTGACGTCCGAGGTGATGTGTGGCTATTGTTTTGATTTCAGGGTTGAGTTAAGAAGTAATTCACACATTAACTTAACAATAGAGTGGTTATTTCATTTGGTGACCACGCGTGCACGTATATACGCGTACCTGCATGCGCATGTGCCGTGCGTGTGGGAATAATTATGGTATACCCTCCAAAAAAAAACTAGAACACACCACTGACTAGAATATAGTTTATACCAAACACACATCACAGATAAAGATTATTCCATGGCAGGACACAATATTTGCAAACAGTATTTGCTAACCAAAACTAATTTCTTAGATACAAAACAAAACATTGATCCATCTCAAGCAAGCATGCTGTAACAGCCATTGCAGCGATAATTTGTGATTCGCCTCCATTTGTATTCCAACATGATACATCATTCATCTAGAAACACTTAGATGGCAGCGTGGCTTGTGTAATGGCATCTAAAACAAAACCTTTGTAATATTTTGATGAGAAAATTCATCAGGAAACACACACACACACACACACACACACACACACACACACACACACACACACACACACAGACTAGCCACAGCCTCTCTCATCGCACAGTAAAATCCTGAATGTTAATTTAACTCGGATATTGTACAGATAGAACCCAATGGACCCTTGGTTACATTTGTACAATCTCCGAGTGAAATCACCACTGAGGACTTTACAGTGTATGGCTTTAACTTCATAAATGTCTCCATCTGTAGCAGGGTGTAGCAGAGTGGAGACAATCAGCTTCCATTGTCCTCTTGATTAAGTTTCATCTCGTAGAAGCGGCGCTGTGTGTGCGTGTGTGTGTGTGTGTGTGTGTGTGTGTAATCGCAGCCCCGGACGGCCCCAGCCTTCAGTGTGCCAAACAAAGAACTAGAGAAAACAAACACAGGTCTCGCAGCGTTCCTGCATTAAATATGTGATGTTTCAAAAAACGCGACCCGGCATTGACCCGCCCGACGTGTCGGGGGGGCTGTTGGATTGAACCCAGCTCACCGGCGACGCCTCGGGTTTCGGGCTGGCGCGTTGATTAGCTCCATAGCATTGAAATGGAGCTTGCAGCGATGCAGAGGAGAGCTAATTTCTCCTCCTGATCCTCGTTTCTCTCCATAATCTTGTCTTGTCCCCCCTCCTCCCTCTCGGCTTTCTGCTGTTTTATTTGCATGCAAAGAACTTGTGTGATGTTGCCGGAGGGAACATAGAGGAGAAGACCTTCTACTTGGAACATGAGCAGTATTATGGATGCTCTGTTTGAAGCAACTCACGTCTCAAAACACATAATTAATTGTGAATTAGCGCGGCATGCCGCGAGGCCACGCTAATGAAAATTGCACACACACACACACACACACAGTCGCAAACACGTACACAGTCTCAAACACACACATACTGTATATACACGTACGCATACATGGTCATGTACGCTCGCACACACACGTAAACACAAGCACACACACATATACTGTATACTGTATGTATGCATGGCTGTGCTCACATGTAAACACACACGCGTACGTATTCACTTTCATAAGCATCCACACACGTGTAAATGCTTACACACAGGATATATGCCCCCCACCACACACATGCATTCGTTGAATATACAGTAAACATACTTACCCCACACACACACACACACACACACACACACACACACACACACACACACACACGCACAAAGCCGTTCAGGCGGTTTCCAGGAAGTGTTTGCATGACTGGTCTAAATGCGGGTGACGTGAGTCTGGAAGTGAATCTTCTCCAGATCTCTGTGGAGACGCTGTGCAGTTCTCTGCTCAATTATTGAAATAAAGCCTGCTGCTCTGGACTGCATAATTTAACCCAAATAAATGAGACATATGAGAGCACAATGGTAACATAAGACGAGCTGTTCACTTCTGCTCTATAGCACTTTGTCCGTCAAAGTGTGTGTGTGTGTGTGTGTGTGTGTGTGTGTGGGGGTGTGCGCGTGTGTGTTTGTCCATTTTTGAGGGTCAATGTCCCCACAGTATAGAAGAAATACACATTACAAGGACACTTTCTCTTGAAATGTGGTTGATTTATAGTAAAAAATAACACACACATACGCATGTGGCATAGTAGAACAGCATTAGAATGAGAAAGTATTGCACATTATTAGCAATAACTCTGGTCTGATAGGAGCAGCAGTTAAATCAGATCCATCCCTCGTTACTGTACCTGTGTTTCCATCTGCCTGTTATCACAGTGATTTAACCAGCTTGCATCATTCTACCTGCATCACCTCTTAGTCTGATGGAAATATATTTGTATTGGATGAGAAAGGAATATATACAAGGAATATTATACTCTAATACACCTGAACACATGTACAGTAGGGACAAAAATGTTCTGCAACTGTGGCTGTCGGGTGGAAACCTTGTATGCTCAAAACCGTTACTTTTCAGGAAATGGAACGAAAATGTTCATACCTAGTGAAAATAGCAGATCTACAAGCTCACAACGCATCACATTGCGTTGTGACATCAATCTTAGTGGCTTCCATAGTTATAACAGAATTCGTTCATTATTCTTTGTAAAATTGCTTGTCTTCCATGTATGGATAAAAATTGAAAGACGTCGAGCTTCCATTATTTCGTCATCTATTAAGTAGTTGTTTTAAGGGGTGGGGGGGCACTTCTGTCTCTCTGTTTATCTATCCATCTCCATTTTCTCTAATGAGGGGATGGTTCAACTCTGGTGACATTGAGAAGGAAATGCGTTTATGGGATTAGAGCGGGATATGTTTCCGTTTTGATGGAGATTAAATTAAATCTGTCGTTATTGAGTTCTTTAATACGTTCAGGCATTATAGGGCCATCCTAATTACATCAAATGGAGAGAGAGAGAGATAGAGAGAGAGAGAGAGAGAGACAAGAGAAAGAATTAAAAGATGGAATGATGGACTAATGAGACTAGGTAATAATGTAAGGCTTCATTTATTCTCCATTGACGTGACCACCACCATCCAGTCTGTTTCTGTTGATTGACACGCTCATGTGTTGAAGTATAAATTGGTCTCCAGGCTTTAATCCGTCTGGAGGAGGGAGTGAGGGGGGCGGGGTCAAGGAGCAATGGGTTATCTTATTGAAAAGTTCAGTTCAAAGGACACTTGTAATGATGATCCACTCAATTGGGAGGATTACAGCCTCTTTGATGGTTTAAATAACTAACATATGTGATGTGTACCCCCCCCCCCCCCCAACCCGCATGTGTTCAGAACAGCTGTTCCCCCATATCGCATCGCCCTGACACTTCCCTACCGCCACCTATAACTACAGCAATATATGTCATATTATATGACATTTATGTCTTAAAATGTGCAACAATTCGTCAAGAATATATTTTAGAATATACATTAAATATACATGTTAAGTAATACTACTATATTATACATGTTTTGCCAAGTTAAAGCCACAATCTGGGGCTTATTTAAACACGTTGTTGTGGGCATGTCCTAACTGGAAAACCGTGAGGAACGTTGAATGGGAGGAGTAGGGCGGAGCAGCTACATCCTAACGGTGGGGGCTCGTCACTGGCAGGTGAGCCAGTAGGGCTAGGAGTGGAGGAATTAATTTGCGCTCTGACTAAATTGGGAGAAAAAAGGTGTAAAGATGTACATTTTCACAGAAAAAATACCATTGATGGTCCAGTTAACTGCTATACACAGTAAAATTCTTAATTTAACCTTGAAGAGTGTACAAATGTGGTTCCATCTTGGGAGTTAAATTAACCGAGGTCATTGTGGCGTTAACTCAGACTCCAGTAGATCTGGGATAAACAGATGACTTACCGGTAGTTACCACTGCAGTGCATTAGTGTGGCTCTGATTCTAGGCCTGAGTGACTGTTTAAAGCCACAATCCGTATGTCCTCTCAAGATGGAGAGAGGTAATCGCGATAGTAACTCCCCCGGGATTCGAACCTAGGTCTTTCGCATGGGAAACTAGACGTCTACCCATTGGCCTTGGGGGAGATATTGCGCTTATGATCTTCAAGCAGTACTACTTGTCAACCAGTATAGGTGTACTACCAAATACCAGGGTCTAAATGTCTCAATGGAAGAGTCCAACCACTGCAGATGTAGTAGTTATATTGTATTAACATGCTCTACCATACAGATGTACTAGTTATATTGTATTAACATACTCTACCATACAGATGTATTCGTTATATTGTATTAACATACTCAATCATACAGATATACTAGTTATATTATATTAACATATCATACCATACAGATGTACTAGTTATATTGTATTAACATACTCAATCATACAGATATAGTTATATTGTATTAACATATCATACCATACAGATGTATAGTTATATCGTATTAACATACTCTACCACACAGATGTACTAGTTATATTGTATTAACATTCCTTACCGTACATGTAGGCCTATACTACTTATTTTGTATTATTACACGGCCTGATTGAATTCTTGATTCTGATTGGTCAATCACTGAATTCAGCGGTCTGTTATTTGAACTCAATAACAGACTTCTGTCTAATCAAAGACTCAGAGCACCTGGCTCATATCAATCTGTGCTGCTTGATTTTGTGCTGTATCCAACAAACATTTAAAGTGAGAAATAGACAATGCAGTTACCCGAATATTGATTCTATTTGATCCCTTTGCTATCACATCGGGGTCTAATCACCCTGTCGGGGTTTGATTCTCAATAATGACCTGTTCCCCATTGATTATCCCTTGCTTAAAGGCATACTAGGTAACGTTTTCAACAAAACTAAAGTTAAATTGTATATCTTTTGTGAGTGGCAAAAGTTTCACAACACCCACTCCATGAATTTCACCCCCGGAAGCCTTTTATTTATATATTTTATATTGAACGTGGACTGGGGGGACTTTCCCGGGGAAATGACGTCATCTGGCCGGAAAACGGAGGTGGAAATGCACTGGTTTCCTGTTTGGCCAGGAACTACCGCAACGGTTTCCTGTTTGGCCAGGAACTATCGCGCTAATAACAAAAAGGAAACTCACGCTTATTTTAAGAGAATGTAGGATTAGAAGATCGAAAAAGAACAGAAAAAGAAAGCACAGCTCATGGTAACTAATGCTCCACTGGCTAAGAGAAACGATCCGTAGATAGTATAAAACAATTAAAAGATCGCTTTTTGAAACGCTTCCGGCTTCCGGTGAAAACGAATGGAATTCTGGGTAATCGAGGACTAGGGAAATTGTATGCAGTGACGGTAGTGACCAGCAGAGGTTGCTAAAAATCGTTAGTTGTGAATTTGCATTGTACAACTTTAACATACTCTACCATACAGATGTACTAGTTTATATTGTATTAACATACTATCAGATCATATCATACAGATTGGTTAAAACACTGGTTCATAATGTGGGGTCCGGGGACCCCCAGCAGTCCTTCAGGGGGTTCCAGGCCAGCTAAATGATTGATAGTTAGGAACCAAATAGACCCTTATTTGTCTATAACTCTGAGAGTGGAACCACATGGAACCTCAGAGTTAAACGAACACTGATGTTTTCACAGTGTAGATTGGGATCCCAGAGATAAAAATCTAATGGGGGTCCGTGGCCTAATGCATATCAAACTTGCGGTCCTTGAAATTAAAAAGGATCACTCGGTTAAAATAACGTTTTATTCATTAAAATGTGTTACGGACTGCAGCTTTTTAAAAATACCCAGTGGAGCAAACTGCTTCCTGTCTGGGACCGCCACGGGGGGTGGAGGGTGGGGGGTGGGGTACAGTACGTGATGTCACCCCGTGTGCCCGGCGTTTTACCCCTCGCAATTAAGAGCTCTTCTCGTCAGCGCTGGCGAGGCTAACTTAATCCATCTGTGTCACGGCGCGAGGTCCCCACGCAGGACCTAATCTAGGCTAAACGAAGCCGTAATCCAATTAATCTGTCACAGTGCGGAGCCCCCCTTTCCACCGTATTTGTGTTTTTTTTTTTTTTTTGCGCTGACACGTCCCATTTCCCTCTCCGGTGAAGTAACGAGGTGGAGGGACGGCTTTAATTTGGAGCGCCGAGCCGGCGTAATGAGACACGGTTTAGCACACGGTGATGATGAGGAGGGGGTGGGGGGTGGAGAGTAGTGAGGAAGAGGAGGAGGAGGGGGAATGAGATACAGAAGGAGGAGAGGAGTGGTCGGACGGTTTGTAGCGTTTTACCGTATTGTTTGACTATACATGTTGTCTAATGGCATGCACATTTCGTGTTTGTTCTGACAGACAGACAGACAGATAGAGTACATAGATAGATAGATAGATAACATTATGAGCAGTCATATGAGTTAGACAAGAGTTATATACAGCATATACTGTACGCTATCTCTGTCCCTTGCGATTCCTCTTCCTGGTTGTGAGTTCCAGCTAAATGTCAGTTCTTTTAATAATCAGGTGTGGTGTGCTTTTAAAAGTCAGAGGTGTTGAGAGTCTGAGGTCCTTATTAGGGGAGAGACAGACGTGGGAGTCCGTGCACCCACTCGCATTATGGGCTGCGTTGTAGAATAGCAGGGGATCCAAACGCCCGGCTTCTTAAATCACTGTAATGGAAATGCTTGACATTTAGAACACAGTAATAGGCTTCAAACAGAGAGCGAGATATGTTCTTTTTATATTGAATGATGGTCTTTAAAAAGCCATGCACTCTGTCAGAGCCACATCAGCCACATCATTACAGAATCGATCTTAAAATCCTTTTAATCACATATAAAGCACTGCACAGGACACTGTGGGGCCGCTCTGGTCCTCTGACCAAGGTCTTATAACTGTCCTAAAATCTAGGCTATAAACTGAGGGTGACCGAAGTCTCTTGCCTGATGTTCCCTCGCTCCTCTATCCTCATTTGAACTGCGAGTTCAACTCGGTCCACCATTACTGTGGAATTCCTTTGCTATTTTAATGTGTATACTGTCCCACTTCTGTGGAATTCCTTTGCTATTTTAATGTGTATACTGTCCCATTTTTGTGGAATTCCTTTGCTATTTTAATGTGTATACTGTCCCATTTTTGTGCAGCACTTTGTAACTGAAGTTTAAAAAAAGTGCTATATTCAGTAAGTTATTATTATTATTATCGGCCTACTCTGGAACGAGGCAAGTTGGAAATGCATGTCCCACTCGGTTATGCAATACCCGTTGACCGCGTTGTCAGAGTACCTGTTGTACCCGTATGTCTGTCTGTGTCTCTTTCATGCCCATATACTGTATGAAAATGTGTCTGTCTCTCTGTGTCCTTTTTATGGAGTTTGAAGTTGGTCGGTCCCATATATGGGCATAGCGTCATCATAGCATAATCATTGCGGGCCGCCATATTAAAAGGGTCAAGCCATCTGTCCTAATGCATGTATGCCTTAATATGCATTATCTATTGAAGGGAGCTCTCTCCACAATTAAAATCATAACTCGTTGAATTCTCAACTCATTTTCAAGCGGTTTGGTTTGTTACAAATGGTAGACGTGTAGTTGATATGATATGATATCGGACACTTGGTTAACAAAGAAATTTGGGTTTTCACCAAAACATCTTATCTTACCTAGATAATAACAGTAATGGTTATAAAACAGAAACAGTTTTATTCTCAAGGTACTTACAGTATATACAGATCAGGCATATTTCTTGCAGTGGAGCAAGCTGCCCCTCTGAAAGCGGCACTATGTAACTATGTCATTTTGTTAATATAACTTATACAATCGGGGTGGTTTTTTTTTTTGTCTCCCTGCTCTTCTATTGGGACATTTAGATCGGGTCAAAGGTCATGTCTCACATAGATACACATTTTGACCTGAAGGTCGAGATTCAATGTATCCCCTGAGCAAGCAGGCAGGCTCTATCAGCTCAATGGTAAAAATGTCAGCACTTGCACAGGAACCGGGTTCAAATCCGGGGTAGAAGAGGAAAGTTACATAGTGCAGCTTTAATATGACGGCGATATTGACATACAGCCCATACAGCCATATAGTGCCTACTCATTTATGTCTATGGCTGGAAATGCCCTCCCCTGGCGATGAAAAACGCGGTCAGTTGATTCTTTTAAAACTTATTTTCTGTATATTTTGTTTTGCAAGCACTTTGTCTTCCAATGTGTTTGCCTTCTGTGTACTTTTTATTGTTAATCCTATTCTTTCTGTTATTAACTTCCAATTTTACGGTTGTTCAGTTTTTATTTTTGTGTAATGATTTTTCATCTACAGGACCATGTAACTCTTGTTTTGAATGGCGCTTGATATAACAAAAAACAAAAACGATTTATCTCACCTTACATCACTACAGCACTTGTTTTGAACTGTACTGTTGTGAAAATGCCACGGATTTATGCGTCTTAGTTTTAAAGTTACAGATATCTTATCCGTTGTCACAACAGCTGTGGAACGGATCCTAAAACGCCTCCCAACATTTTTAAGAATAACTCATGTCATTGTGTGTGTGTGTGTGTGTGTGTGTGTGTGTGTGTGTGTTAGTTAATCATTGTCTCCTGTCCTTCACTAACAGCTGTAGCTGTAGTAGCAGGTGTCACACAGAATAAATAAGAATATGCCAATCCAAAGCTGACATGGACTGTTAATGTCTCTCTTTCTCTCTCGCTCTCTCTGGCTCGCTCCCTCCTCACCCCTCTCTTCTTCTTTTTCTTCTTCTTCTTTTTCTTCTTCATTATTCTCTCTATCTCTATCTCTATCTGTCTGTCTGTCTGTCTCTCTCCCACGCGCACACACGCACACACAGGTTCTGTCCTCTCCTATTTGCTGATATTTAAGAGAACTTCTCTCCAAACATTTTTTTTTTGCTGTGTGTTCCGATTTAACCGCGCACCCCACCCCCCCTCCTGCCCCCATACAGAGAGCTCCAATTATCTGGGCCACTCAGAACGGATGACTCATTCGTGTCATATTTAATTGTGCTGCTCAGAGAGTTTACAAAAGAATGGGCTCATTTCCATAATTGGGTATTTTTCCTGTTGGTAGAACTTTATCAAGACGTAAACAGGATGGACTCTTCAACGAGGTGTTCCTACCTTCAGGTGCAATTAACACCAACCTGTCACATGCAGGTGGAGCTAATTAGCGCAGAATCAGGCAGGGATTGTGTGTGTGTGTGTGTGTGTGTGTGTGTGTGTGTGTGTGCACACACATACGTATGGGGGTGTGTGGTTTTGTGCTGATTGCAGGCTGAAACATGACTAGCCAATTTGCACATGTAGTGTACTATGCTTTGCGAGTGTGTGTGTGTGTGTTTACATATGTGATGTCTGTGTGGGTGTACATTTCCTCTGTCCGTCTATCCGTCTGTCTGTCTGTCTCGGGGAGGTTCTACCAACATTTAGATGTGGCCTGACTCTGTTGTGGTTGGTTTGGTGTGTGTATGTGCGTGCGTGCGCTGAGGCCAATTTTCTCACAAGTAGTAGTTTGATCACACAGTAATTATGAGAGAACACACACACACACACACACACACACACACACACACACACACACACACACACACACACACACACACACACACACATACACACTAACTCATCAAGCTATCCGGCGTCATTAGGAAGTAGTTTCTGTTGTGTATGATGTGAGACCAGAGCTTGGTCAGAGAGAGAGAGAGAGAATGAGTGGGTATTTCTTCCAATAATTTGGGAATTGGAAGGTTCCCGGGTCTATTCCCATATTGTCCTTGAGCAAGACATTACATTACATTACATTACAGTCATTTAGCAGACGCTTTTATCCAAAGCGACTTACAATAAGTGTATTCAACATAGGTAGGGAACGAAAACTACTAATCACCAGAAGTCTTTAGTGCATTATCTGCAAAAACAAGCAACCAAGAGTATACCTAGCGCTAAGGTAAAAGTGCAATATATCAGCTACCTATTTCCTTAAACAGATGAGACAAAATAGCTAAATCAAATGAGCATGAGCTAAAACAAATAAATAAGACACTGTACCCCTAATTACTGCCGAACTGCTGTCGGTGTGAATGGGTGAATGTAATGCACATTGCAAAGCGCTTTGGATAAAGGTGCTACATGAATGCACCATTTATTCCACCCTTTCTTTCTCTGTCTCTGCCCCCTCTACCACAACGTGTCACCCAGTGTGAAACATAATGACATGCGTGTTCGTTTGATGGTGGAGGTATTTCGGTGTTCAGCAGGCCCAACGTTTCATAAATATACATTCATGATGAAGTTGACAGCTGAGAGCACTTAACCTCCAACACTGACCTGAGAACAGTCCATACAACCAACCACATCAAGGCGCGCTCTGTGTGTGTGTGTGTGTGTGTGTGTGTGTGTGTGTGTGTGTGTGTGTGTGTGTGTGTGTGTGTGTGTGTGTGTGTGTGTGTGTGTGTGTGTGTGTGTGTGTGTGTGTGTGTGTGTGTGTGTGTGTGTGTGTGCGTGCGTGCAGTTGGAATGGTATGTGTATATAAACTCTTTTTTTTTACAATATGTTTATTGATTTTGAATTATATTGTCTGTGTGTACATACTTTTACATGTATGCATCGTGGGTGTGTGCAGTTGTAATGGTGTTTGTGTCCGTCTGGTGGAGAGGGGGTTCCAGTGGGTCCCCAGCTAACTTTTTGATAGACCCTTACTGGTGTATAACTCTGAGAGTGTACAGATGTAATGGATTCACGGGTCCATTTGATTCCATCTGTACACTCTTTAGAGTTAGGGGGGTCCGTGGCCTATTAATGCATACCAAAATTCGGAATCCAACAGTAGACATCACAAGACGCCCCCCCCCAACCCCAGGACGGGAAGTAACACCAAAGAGACACATCAGGAAATAGGAAGTCACCATCTTGTTAACAGCGTAATTGCACATCTCAGCTCTCATGAGAGAGAGAGAAAGAGAGAGAGAGAAAGGGGAGAGGGGGGAGGGGGGCATATGGGAGCGTTTTGGTCCTGGGAGGTGTCTGTCTCTCTGCTGTGTGACAGCCAGAGATGGCGGTGGGGGCATTTTGGGGGGGACAGGGGCTCAGGGAGGTGGTGCCGGTTGGGGGGGGGGGTTGTTTCCAGGGAGGAAGAGAGAGCCGTTAGGTGAGATTAAGTCACTCAGCGTAACTAATGGCTTGCTACTCTGCACTGACACACGCCATTACCCTGCATTTAACACACACACACACACACACACACACACACACATCAGGGACGTTGTGTGTGTGTGCATGCGAAGAGATAGGTGGTGTGAATAATGTGAGTGTGTACACGCAGTGGGTATGTCTGTGTGTGTCTTTGTGGTCATCTGTGTGTGCATGCGTGCGCATGTGATAGTTCATGAGCTGGATGGGTGGGCTCAGTGAGGTAAAAAGCAGACTTTATTGGATAATTATGAGGAACCGAGCAGCTCTCATTTTCTCTCTCTCTCTCTCTCTCTCTCTCTCTCTCCCCCTCCATCGCTCTCTCTCCATCCCCTTCCATGGTGGCCTCATATACAGACAGAACACAAGCGGGGGGATAAAAGAGGCGTTGAGGGGAGACGACATCCCCAACCACAGCCTGCCCTCTTTAACTTCCTCCAGTGAGCCTGACTTCCTGTGTTGAAAGGAACGACCTCACTGTCCAGCACAACACATGCTGTGCTAGCGCCGACTCCCTGCTTGTTCCTATTCCTCACAAGTTTATATTTATATATATATGTATATGTGTGTGTGTATATATATATATATATATATATATATATATATATATATATATATATATATATATATATATATATATATATATATATATGTATATATGTATATTAGGGATGTAATGATACACATATTCATTGTGAATCGTTTGGTATGAGGCTTTTGGTTTGGCACGCACTACGAATTGAATGATACACAATTCTAATTCAAACGATGTGTTCTGCGCTCAACATGGCAGTCCAATCAACATCAGGCAAGTTGGAATGTTCTGTCTGACCCTCCCACCCCCCAAAATAAACACTACTTCAGTCACAGACAGAGACACGCTGAGAGTCGCTCCACACTAATAATGCCATAGATGGAGAGACCAGAAACAGAACATCAACAGGTCTGGTGTCCCCAGTGAATTATGAGGACGATGGCAAGAGATGGGTCGATAAAAAGACGGTATACGTGTTTTCTGCACAAGAGTAGGTTGCATCAGCAGACATCAACCCCAGGTGTAACAAACAGCAGCGGTAGCCCTTTAAATTAATGATTAAATCTGCATACATCGCATAGACTGTGTGGTATTTCGCTGCAGTGCATTGCATGTTTGCTCAAAATGCAGACATATACATGTGTACTGTATGTGACTGTGTGTGCACTTGTGGCTCTCATTCAAACACCAACGGATGGAAAAAAACGTGTGTAGTCAGCTGTCAGATTTTCTCTGAAAGCAAATATAAATGAACACTAAGTGTCTATGCTGTATATTTGACTCACCAATATACAGCGTTTTAGGTTTTTTTACTCGAAGTCCAGGTGATATTCTAATATACTAGGTTTCACTTTCCTAACGAAAGCAATGATGCTTTTTTTCTAATCTGGCCATTTAGTCCGGGTAGCTTAGTTGGTAGAGTTCTTGCCTTTGGACCACAAGGTCATGGGTTCGATCTCGGGCACTGTCAACTCAGCGTATGAGTAGCACGGCTTGGGTGCAAGACGTGCAGTAAGTATTGGGAGCTGATGGTAGCTGTGGCACTCCATTTCCCTGGGGTCTGGCACATTGTAACGGGGATAGACTCTTGGGTTCTCTGTTAATACGCTACCAACAATAAGCCTCTCCGACCTACTTACTTAGCTATTGATAATAGATGTTGCTAATTAATTGAAGCTAAATGACAGGACGGCTTTGTGCGCACCGCGCTGCTGCTAGCTAGAGGCACGCATTGCTTATTGTTTAAACATTAAATAAGCACACAGTTTACACATATTCATGCGTTTGTTGTTAAAAAGCAAACATAGCTCTATTTTGACTGTCTGTGCAGTGTGGAGATTCAGATGCATTCAGCGACTTTTTCCACACCTTTCAACCGACTGATCTCCTGACTTCAGTCGACTTTACAGTCTGTAGTAGTCTGGACAACAAAGTTTGGTGTGTACCCCACTTTACACTGTTCCTTCCCATCCCATTAAAACGTTTATTTCATTTGTATTTGTTTTTAACTCCCAGAAGATGGGTCAGATATAGCTCCATCGTTGTTCATACACTATGTAACTCATGGTCTGTGCTCAGGAGACAGAAGGTGCATCTGTTTTGTGTTGTGAGGATGACAGTGTGTTGTAAATCTCCTGAGGAGAAAAGATGAAGGAATGTGAATCACGGTACATTAGCTAACAGGTCGTAAAATTTACTAAAGAAAACCTAATATGGCCGCCTGACCACCCGTCCATCCAGGTGGGCCTGCATGCATGTATATATATATATATATATGAGAGAGAGAGAGAGAGAGAGAGAGAGAGAGAGAATAACAGAGGAGGGTAGAAAGGAAAAAGAGGAAGGCAGAAATAAAGGTGGACAGAGAGAAAGAAAAATAAAGCAAGAAAGAAAGACAGGCAAAGGAGAGAAAGAAGGGAAGCAATGAGATAAAGGCAGAGAGAAAGAATGAATGGGGGAGAAAACAAGAAAAGGAAAACAAAATCGACTCAAATTGAAAGAAAAGCACAGACAATAGAGAGAGTTGGTAGAAAGAGGAGAGCCGCAGCCCCAGCAGGCAGCTGGTGTGTGTTAAGAGTGTCGCAGCGTGTTATCGGTGGGACGCGACACAAGGCAGACCCCGGGCCAGCGGCCTTTTCTGTCAAACCGCCGTCCCACTGCCATGCAGACGCCGCGCAGCCACCAACCCGAGGCCTGCGGAGAACAGACACGCAGGGTTCACCCTCTAACTGGCTCTGTCTGACTGAGGAAGGCCTGCTCTTCGTCAGGGTCCACAGAGTGGCCCCCTGCCCCCCCGACGGGGCCAAGGAAACTCACAGTACGAGCGGGGGTTGAAGTTAAAAAGCGGCGTTTTCTTAAACGTTTTGTATCGGAGCAGCACAAAGACTTCCTGATTGGAAGTGAGTGTGGGTGGCGACTGTTTGGAGCTGTGAGTTGAAAGGGGTCCGAGACTGTGCTTATTGCATTGCATCATGTTAAGAGGAAGACCTGTACTGCGTTAGGAGAGAGAGAGAACACGGGGCAAGTATAGAAATTACACTCCCTGAATTTTGATATGCTCGCTGTCCCTTCAGTCCAAACACAAGCAGGAAAAATAGCTTTCATGTGTTGTGGTTCCCTCTGATTGGAGGCTGCTTAAGTCAAATCTCCCAACTGCAGGGACTTAGCCACATGAACCCTAGCATCCCTATTTTCTGGCCATGTCATAGTATGGGAATGTTCGGCACAAATAGGCGAACATTTTGTGAAAATAGCTGATCTACAAGCTCAGAACGCGTTGCAATGCAAGGTTTGGTGTAGAGGGGGAAATGGAGGGGGCCAAGTATAGACCCCTGGGGTCCATGGTCAACAAAGTATACAGGGTTTAAGTGGTTACATCTATTCTTATGGTGGACAAGTACTTTACCCGAGCGCAAATAAGTGGTTTTAGGCAAGAGCTGGAGGCAAGGTTATCTAGTGTTTTATATGGCTCTGGACTGTATGTTGACATGATTCCTTAAATTGTGTTGGTTTCATTGTTTTACATTTTTCTATCTTATATTTCAGTGATGTTACCTTCTTCAACATGTTACTGTACAGTATGTGACTTGTGTTTTGTGTGATTTGTCTGAACTTTGTCTGAAGGTTTTCCTGGTTAAATCAAAGTTAAATAAAATAAAATCGAATCCCAAGCCTGAAAGTAGATACCAAGAAGAGCCTGTTATGTGGGAAGGGATTCCCTCAGGTCGCTCTTTGCTGGCGAACAATTCTCTGCTTTTTCCGGGGAACGAAATGAGCTGTTGACTTTTGATCTGTCATGCTGGAGAGGAGACTTATATCAAAATATTGGATGTTATATCAAAACATCAAGGACTTGGAAGGGAGAAAACGAGGCTGTTCAGAATGTCTACCTTGCACAGAATCCCGGGATAATGAACGGAACCTGAATTAAGCAAGCAATAAATGAATAGATGTAAGCAGAGGGAGGGCAGGTGTATTTGTGGGTCTTTTGTGGAGTTAAAAGCTTGTCATGGCTCTGGTTCTGTCAGCCCTCAGTGCTCATAAATTCATTCAGTAGCTCTCAGACAAAAGTTCAGGTCGCACCTGCGGGCCGCAAATTGTTTTGTACCGAACCCCGCCGCAGTCATTGGATCCGAGTGACGAGAAAATTCCTCAGACATTGTGTGGGTCGACGTCGGGGGGGATAACAATAAAGGAGAAAGATGGAGGAGAAATTGACAGACACCTGGGAGGGAGAATACCACACAAAAGCTAATCCTGCATAAAAGGAGCAGAACATTACTTTCAAATTGCTCCCATTACGCCTGGTGCCTTTTGGAATCAGGTACCCATTAGTATTTCCCTGAGCACAGAGCCCGCCTCCATGCAGCCATGCAGGAGTAAAATGGTATTTCAAGATTCAAGATTCATTATTGTTACATCCCATTATGCAAGTATGGGAGATTAAAATGCTTGGTTTTTGGCTCCTTGACATTGCAGCAACGAGGAAAAATTGCAAGAAAATAGAAATAAAATAGCAATAGAAATGGCAGTAACGATCGCTGAACAAATACAATACTGTACATAATAAACATAATGTGCCAGGTGCCTACTGTATGTCTGTGGGATCATTTTAAACTAGAAAGGAGCGCTCCACTGAGTGTAGATCTCCACCAGGCCTGGTGGCATACCCGGGGCTATGTAATGTTGGTTTTCTACTGTATAAAGAGGCAGAATATGACATTGACAGGGATGATATGTGGCACTGAATCGAGCAAAAAAAAAAGAAGCCTATGTTGTTGGATGCTTGCAGTTGAATATAAACATTGTGTGGGTAAAATGACTGAGTACGTCATGGCAGAATGGCATTGATTACAATGTGCACTAAGTGTATATATGTTGATGATGTGTTCTTAGATGAGGTGTTGTATTATTAGACCGTATGTTGTCATCCGCTGAACAGAGCCCACAGAGCCATTGAGTGGCAAAATAAATGCAATTGTTGGGCCTAGCAGCAATGGATGTTACTATACAATATGTAATACTATTACTATATGTTGTTATTCACAGCATGGTCGAGTACCAGGAGGCACCGTTGAGCACCATGGATTGTTTTAATGGGGGAGAATGGAATTGGAGACGAAACTTCTATGTGCAACCACAAGCAGGGTAAGTGCTTAATGTATACTCCCTCATATGACACTATCACAACACAATGTTGTGTGTGGGGGTGCGTACACATGCACGTGTGTGGTCTAGTTCCACTCTATAGCATTGCGGACATTATATCCCATAGCCTGGACGGACGGTGGACGATAGGTAAAAAAATATGAAATAACGTAGTTGTCATTGACGGATTGGAAAAAGTATTCAGGTAGTGTTTTCATTGGCCTACTGGTAGCTTGAGCACTGATTGGTCCAGTAGTTTGCAAAATTAGCCGCAAACAAGCAGAGACACACACACACACACACACATTTACACAGACTGGGGTGAAAACATTATCTCCGCGGCCTTCAGCCTGGCAGAGATAACGTGTTGGGTGTAAGGTGTGAAGGTGCTGCCTTAATAATTGTGGTTGTTTGGATGCTTGTGCGTGTTTGTGAATGCACAGCTAGGTGTGTGTGTGTGTGTGTGTGTGTGTGTGTGTGTGTGTGTGTGTGTGTGTGCGTGTGCGTGTGCGTGGGTGCGCATGTGTGTGTGATAGGCAGACAGGCGAGAGGTCGTTAGTGTCCATTGTTCATAAGCCTGTTGCCATATACAGTACAGTAAATTATGACATTTTGCTGTCACCCATGTGTCTTTACCGTGACACTTCATGACAAATTGCTGCCCCAATCTGTGTGTTATTCACTTTCAGCCTGCTGGGAGAATGACCTGCCTCACAATAACCACTGATTGTAGATCAGTGATTTGGCTTGATTACACCAGTAACCCGGCAATTGTTGAACTGAGCTTGAACTTGCTTCAATCAATCACAAGTGCATGCAGTGTGAAATTCTAAAGGTGAGCTTAGAATGCAAGGTTCAAGAACACAACAAAACGTCTTCTCCCTGTAAAGCCTTGATTTATACTTTGTCATATACGACGGTGTCACGCTCCGAACAAGGCCGATCTACAATGCATCGCTGATGCAACGCTTTGTGGGCTTGTAGATCTGCTATGTATATGGAGCACGTCATCTTTGTACGACAAAGTGTAAATTAGGCATAAGAGTTGATTGATTAAAATATAATGTATGCATTGAAATGTATGCAAAGTAAATTGCAAATGCAATGCAAAAAAACTATAAAATGCCATATAAGCATCCTTCACAGCGTTTTATAATCTAGGCACACAATCACATCAATGGCTTAAAACAGCGTGGGGAATGCTGTCAGATATATAGGCAAAGGAAGGGTTTACAGTAGGGGTCTTCAATGCTTTTCAGGCCAAGGACCCCTTAGCTGAGAGAGAGATGAAGCAGGGAACCCCACTACTTATTGTATACAATTTTGACAAATGTTGACAGCACTGTAATCCGTGTTGTGTAAATTAATGTTTTATTTATTTATTGGATTCATGTTAATGTGTATTTTCAGACATTTAATCACTTAAACCTTCTGTGCTTGGTCTGCTCTTTTTTCACTCTACACCAAACCAAACATAGAAGATCTACGAGCTCTCAACGCCTCACAGCGTGTGCTTCTAAATCTTCTATTTTTGGCTAAAGTTCTTCAGAATAGGGATGCCAGGGTTCAAGTGGTTAATGTAGAAAAAAGTTCACATCACAATTTTATTTTGGCAGACCCCCTGTAGTAACTATGAGGACCCCCTAGGGGTCACAGACCCCATGTTGAAGACCTCTGGTTTACATCATGATTACTTAAACACAGGCTGGTGTGGCAGAGGTGTGGTATGTAGTCTAACTACTGTATATCAATCAAGTTGAAATGAAGACAAATGCAATCATTGGGGTTGCTTATAGAGAATGATCACATAATCATTAAGCCAGCCACTTATCCATCCATCCATCCATCCATCCATCCATCCATCCTACCTACCTACCTACCTACCTACCTACCTACCTACCTACCTACCTACCTACCTACCTACCTACCTACCTACCTACCAACCACCTATCTACCTACCTACCTACCCACCTACATACCACCTACCTACCTACCTACCTACCTATTTACCAACCCCCTACCTACCTACCTACCTACCTACCTACCTACCTATTTACCAACCCCCTACCTACCTACCTACCTATCTATCGACAGTGTTTGTACGATGGAGAACAGAGTGTTTAGTATATTGTTCTTCTCAGTGATGTCCAGACGTGATGCCAGATCTAATCTCTCTGCTGTCTGCTGGCATCTTCCCAGCTGACAAATAAAATATGTCATTTAAGGTGTGTGTGTGTGTGTGTGTGTGTGTGTGTGTGTGTGTGTGTGTGTGTGTGTGTGTGTGTGTGTGTGTGTGTGTGTGTGTGTGTGTGTGTGTGTGTGTGTGTGTGTGTGTGTGTGTGTGTGTGTGTGTGTGTGTGTGTGTCCGTCCCAGCCGATAGAGTGAACATGATGGAGCAAGAGAGGGAGAAGGATGATAATGACTTACTTTACTTTATTCTCCGGAGACACTTGTCTGTCTAATTGCTCAGAAGCCTGTTTACCACAGACAGAAAAACAGACAGAGAGACAGATGGAGGGAGGGGGGGGGGATAGAGAGAGACAGGGAGAGAGAGAGAGAGAGAGAGATGCATCATCAGCACTAGTCAGCTTAGGGCCTCAGATACGATCACTGGATGCATTTGGAGCAATGTATACAGGTTTCTTTTTATTGATTGATTGAATATTTTATTAGGCAAAAAATGTAAAACAGCACAGTTACATTTAAAATACTTTGTCTAAAAGGTCCGTTCATAAAAGTCCTTGCGGATATTATATATATATATATA
The DNA here is from genome assembly GCF_963280865.1 of Gymnoscopelus braueri. NCBI lineage: Eukaryota > Metazoa > Chordata > Actinopteri > Myctophiformes > Myctophidae > Gymnoscopelus > Gymnoscopelus braueri. Next base: position 29,263,743 of record NC_137618.1, read on the forward strand.
TATTTTTTTAGTGGTGGAACGTAGCTAAGTAAATTTACTCAAATACTATACTTAGGTATTGTTTTATCTGAAAGAAATGTTGTACTTTTTATTAGTCCACAACAATTATTTGACAGCTTTAGTTACTTTACTCAGATTTTCTTCACAGAATTCTTTTTACAACCTCTTGGTAAATGGTGTATTTGTATAGCGCCTTTACCCAAGGTGCTTTACAATGGCTGCGGGTACATGGACAGTTTCATTCGGAATGAATACACTTCTATTCGGAATGAATGAATGGATGAATTCATTCAGAATAGAAATGCTCATGTAAACACCTCAATTGGAATAGAATATTCCATTCCAGTCTGACCCGAATGAATTTTCATTCGGGTTTGGAGGGGTGGTATAGACCGCTTGAATCGGGATATACCAATCGGAATTGACCATGTAAACACTTTATTCCGAACGCTCCTCTCTGTTTGGAATACATGCATTCCTTTGCGCATGTCCGTGCTTATAGTGCTGTCAGAATTGTCCAAAAATGACCTATCAAATCTCTAATTCGGCCACGGTCGCTCCTGCGGGATAAAATGAATGATTCTATTCTATAGCGTCATTTAATAAGCCATGGTTAAGCCCAGACTTGTCCAGGAGAACGGACGCTCCAAGGATTGCTGGCCTAGGCTACACGTATATGGATCTTTTTCTAAACAGGTATTTTAGTCCTCAGTTTTTAAAAATAATCCCTGGCCACATGACAAAGATTTTTTTTTTAAATCCCTGTCCACACGTAAACGCATAAACGCATTGATCAGCTGCAAGTTTCAATTTTAAATCAGATTTTAAATTTATTTTATATATGAGGGGCCAAATATGTATACATTTTTAATCACATGTTATGGCCCAATACTGCAATAGCTGCATTGTTTTAATAGCATACGTGAACAAAAATAAATGAAAACTACATTATTAGGGCGCAGCTGCAGCGAAAACAGATGAGTTTTACTTAATCAATTCATTACATGGGCAGCCGGAACGGTCGTCCCAAAACACTACGCCCCGCGCACCTTTTGAGCGGGCCATCCACGGCCGCTCCATGGTCGCTGGATTTTGACCCGGGGCGATTGTGTTTTAGGGCGACAGACTCCGCATTCTCCGTGTGCTACTCGGTGCAGAAAGAGGGTTTTCGTCACAGTGAATGAGTTACAGCATGTTTCAAAGCTTTTTCATAATAATACAAGAAAAACGTGACACTCGGCATAATGAGTAGCTTATACTTTCTACTTAAGTATATTTTGATGCCAATACTTTTGTACTTTTGCCATAAATGAGCGTGCCTTGTTTCATAGACTGTAGTGTTGCTCTCTCTCTCTCTCCATTTATTATTATAATGACCATGAGCGGTCCGGTGTTTATGTATTATTATTTATTATTATAATGACCATGTGCCAATGCGCGATGACGTCATCGTACCTACATGAGAAATGTGACAAATAGTATAGACTAGCCTATATTTTACCGTGTCTGGTACCAATACAAAAAAATAAACTGGTCTGAACTTGTAGATCTGCTACTTTTGCATTAAAACGGCGATAACAAAGGAACACAGGCTTGTACCGCATACAACGCTGCCTGGCCAGGAGTCGGTGCGTTGCTTACCGGCCTGTCTACGACCGACAGACCTCCGCTGCGGAGGCACAAGGGGGCTATTCATTGCCTCCTCCCATGCCCACCAGGGGAAGCTCTGCTCCGGGTAGTGGCCCCTGGTCCATGCCCGGGCGTAGGCAGGAACCACTTTGCGCATGTCAAAAGTTATATTCCGAATGAATGCTTTGGTCATGTAAACGAGGAATACTTTTATTCAGGTCCCATGTAAACAGGTGAGTGGATCAGATTCCTCTATTCGGAATGAGTTCATTCGGAATGAATTCATTCTGAGTGAATACATGATGGTCCATGTACCCGCAGCCAATGTGCATTACATTCACCCATTCACACACCGGCAGCAGAGGAAACCATGCAAGGCACCAACCTGCTCTTTGGGAGCAATTAGGGGTTCAGTGTCTTGCTCAAGGATACTTGGACACACTCAGGGGGAGCCTGGGATCGAACCCCCCCCGGGTTGAAAGTGGTTAATGACTCTAAGCTGACCAACAGACCAGGTGTGTTGAACCTCCATTACCTGGAAACAAAAGATGAAAAGTGGATTGTTGTAATCCTAAATATGCAAATTAAAAACGGAAATTACATGACAACTTACATACACGCAGAAGTACAAAAAAACTGCACGTATACACATTCCAGAGCCTGCGGTCATTCATCACAGAGCAGTCTCAGTGTGGGAGTTTACATTGATAACACAGAGAGGATGAGAATACACATTGTGTGGAAACATCACGTCCGGTATTTCGCAAACACTCGCATCGATCAGATGCTGGCGTCCATGGAGAACACACCAGTAACAAACAGACCGATGCAAGATAAAAATAAACAGGAGGTCTTTGAGAGGACATGAGGACAGCTGTGTGCTGAGTAAGACCTGATTCTAAATGACCAGAAAATCCTCCTCCTCCTCCCCCTCCTCATCATCATCATCATCATCATCATCACCATCAACCAGAAGAAAGAATTAACCACACTAACCCTGGCATTCCTATTTTGCGCATGTCGCTATGTGAAAATGATCAAATATTTTCAACATTTTCAAGATTTGGTCATTTTGGTAATTTTCACTTTTTAGCGGTGCCAGCCGCTCTATGTGTGACTTTGTGTGTTTGTTTGTCCGTCTGTCCGTCCGGCACGGCATCAACAGCTGCACTGTGCACCTGATTGCAACACAAAGATGTAGGTGGGCCGCAAACACTTTTCAAGTGGGCCCTGACCCAGAAAAGGTTGAGAACCGCTGATTTAGGCCTATCGGTATGCAACTCGAGTCGATAAAGCGATGTCATTTTTATTTGGAACGAGGTTGTTTTTTTTCACTGTGAAGAAAAGGCATCAATGAGGCATCAACTATATGAATAGTTTTGATGTGAAATACTTGCCGGGGATTTTCGTATCATTTGTGACGCCCTCTGTGTGTAAAGACCTTCACACATCAAAGGTACCTGACCAAATGTCAAAATGTGATGAGTTGGGAGTGAGAATGCCACAACATATTATCCCTGCTGAGAAACGGCGATAAGGCTGTGTGTGTGTGTGTGTGTGTGTGTGTGTGTGTGTGTGTGTGTGTGTGTGTGTGTGTGTGTGTGTGTGTGTGTGTGTGTGTGTGTGTGTGTGTGTGTGTGTGTGTGTGTGTGTGTGTGTGTGTGTGTGTGTGTGTGTGTGTGTGTGTGTGTGCGCGCGCGTGCAGGAGCTTGTTATCACAGCTGCGTTGCTGTCAGATCCCAGCTCCTCTGCCGTCCTCGAACAAAAGGACCAGAAAAAAAATAAAGTGAATCCTTGAAACTTCACAGCCTTCGCTTCGGTACAGGAAGCAATTTTACTTCTTATTTTTTTGTACTCTTTCAGTGGAGGGTAAAACAAAAAAAAGCCAGCGTTGGCACTCAGCCAACGTTAACAGAGACGCAATAATGACACCCTTTTTTCCCTCGTCTCAACCTAGATTTTAATCGTTTCTGTACCTCCCTTCCAGCCTGCTTCTTTACAGGAAAGCTGTTATGGTGAAGCTGAGAACTCTGGACTCAATAATGAGTCTGTTTTGTAAAAGGTTGGTTTTGTTGATATTGCTGGTCTGTCTCAGCGCCCGTTACCTGGGAATTTATTTTCATTTTATTTTTTATCATCCAATTAGCTATAACGGTCCTGATCTAATGGGGTGAAACGGTAGACCAAACCGGTGTTTGCTGAACCAGACTCTGCTCTAAGGGAGGTCTCAGTCCAGCCATACTTGAAGCATTGTTACTTGTTGCTGGTGGAGTGGTCAAGGCTGTCCTACAGAACCACATAGAACCCTGCTGGTCTGGGAACAAACCCCACCACAACCTTCTATCCTGTGTCTGTTACACGCTCCCTCTCAGCTTTCCTACTGTCTGTCTCCTACACTGTCTCTCTCTACTGTCCGTCTCTCCAACACTGTCTTTCTCTCACTTTCCCTACTGCCTGTCTCCTACACATGTCTCTCTATCTTAGCGTTCCAACTGTCTGTCTGTCCTACACTGATTCCCTCTCAGCTTTCCTACTGTCTGTCTCTCCTCCACTGTCTCCCTCTCAGCTTTCCCAGGGCTTCCATCCTGGCGTACCCCGACCCAGAACACTCATCGTGGACGTTGTCATTTAGTTACGGTGTTTTTATGTGAGGGATAGGGATGATTGCAGGGATGTCTCTGTTACACTCTCCCTCTCAGCTTTCCTACTGTCTGTCTCCTGCACTGTCTCTCTCTACCGTCTGTCTGTCTGTCCAACACATTACATTACATTAAATTACAGTCATTTAGCAGACGCTTTTATCCAAAGCGATTTACAATAAGTGCATTCAACATACTGTAGGTAGACAAGAAAACTACTAATCACCAGAAGTCTTAAGTGCATTCTCTTCTAAAACAAGCAACTAAGAGCATACCTAGCGCTAAGGTAAAGTGCAATATATCGGCTACCTACTTTCTTAAACCGATGAAACAAATAGGAAAATCAAATGTGCAAGAGTTAAAACAAGTGTATCAAATAAACAAGATCCAATAAAACAAGAGCTCATACAAATAATTCACAGCAAGGGGAGGAAGGGTCAGGGTAGTGTTTCCTGAAGAGGTGGGTTTTCAGCCTGCGGCGAAAGATGGGCAGTGACTCTACTATCCTGACATCAGTGGGGAGTTCATTCCACCACTGTGGGAACAGAGAAAAGCTGTTACCGTGTAAATCAGCCAACACTATCTTTCTCTCACTCTTCCTACTGTCTGTCTCTCCTACACTGTCTCTCTATCTTAGTGTTCCAACTCTCTGTCTCTCCTACACTGATTCCCTCTCAGCTTTCCTACTATCTGTCTTTCCTCGGTCCTACACTGTCTCCCTCTCAGCTTTCCTACTGTCTATCTCTCTCAGATTTCCTACTGTTTGTCTATCCTACACTGTTTCCTTCTCATCTTTTCCACTGTCTGTCTCTCCTACATTGTCTCCTCTCAGCTTCTACCTGTCTCTCTTACACTGTCAATTTGGTACCACCCACCCATAAAACAAACATGGGCAAATTCTCCTTCTACAGCACTGCCACCCAGGATTGGAATAGTCTAACCCCATCCCTCAAAAAATGCAGTTCGCTGGGCTCATTTAAAAGAGCCTTAAAAACTCACCTTTCAGGAGGCCAAAAGAGGAGGTAGTACCATTTTCCCGTTAGACAGTTGACCCCCCCCCTGTTCTTGTACATATAGTTTCCCCCCCCCCCCCCCTTGTTGTACATAGTTTTATCTTTTTCTGTATTATTTGTATTGATATTGAACTGTGGTGCCACTATATATGTCTATGAATTGAATACCAAGGCCCTCATTGGAAACAAGTCCGCAAGGACTTTCATGAACAGACCTGTTAGACAAAGTATTGTAAATGTAATTGTGCTGTTTAACTTTGTTTTGCCTAATAAAATATTCAATTCAATTAAAAAAAAATCTAAAAATTCTAAATTCAATTCAATTCAATTCAAAGTCTCTCTCAGCTTTCCTACTGTCTGTCTCTCCTCCACTGTCTCCCTCTCAGCTTTCCCAGGGCTTCCATCCTGGCGTACTCTGACCCAGAACATGCATCGTGGACGTTGTGTCCATGTGAGGGATAGGGATGATTGCAGGGATTACCACACTCCATTGTGTGCTCACTCAGCAGGAGTGAGTTGGTTGGAAACACAGTTTTGTGGTTGAGTTGTGAATAAAAGAGTGTTCCTATAATAAAAAATAAAGTCATTGTCATGACTACTCCTCCAGATAAGAGAAACCCAACGTTCATTACAGAAACAGAATCAACTTTATTGTCACATCAAACGATTACAGGGTGTAAAAGAGCGGGTGGAATAATTTTTTGTGCAAGCTGTCAACATTGTAGTTTACAGGAAGAGTTTGAATAGAGAGAGAGAGAATAGAGAAGAAAGGAACACAGAACAAGTCAAATCATAGGAAGGCACAGTCAAATCAAATATGCAAAGTCTAATATACTCATGGGGCATGTTAAAACAAATAGCAATGGATAGATGGCACTACATAAGGCAGAAATGCATTTCTGCCTTATGTATTGCATTTCTGCCATGTATTGCATTTCTGCCATTTCCAGCAGGTTGTTGCTTTCAGGCATAAACCTTGTCCATGTCCATATTTCAACGTTGTATGGTGGTTGTTGTTTTTTTGTAAATGAATGGCCTACCTGCTTCATCGTACAAGAGAGTAGAGAAAGTAGAGAAAATAGCAATCTGCAAGCTCACAACATGTCACGTTGTGATGCGTTCTGAACTTGTAATTTTTGATAGATTTTGAAAGTGAAAGACTGTGGGATTTATACATATCTAACTATAATTCCAGTAAGCTCTGAGACCAACCCTGTGAGCCCAACCTGTGAGCCCAAACCTCTGAGCCCTGAGCTCTGAGACCAACCCTGTGAGCCCAACCTGTGAGCCCAAACCTCTGAGCCCTGAGCCCAAAATGTTTCTGCCCGGTTCTCCTCAGTGCCTGGAGCTATTGATCTCAAATTGCGCACAGCCATTGACCATTACCATGTGCATGGAACTGTGAAGCCCGTTTTTCCATTACATCAAATCTCAGCTTATTATTACCGTTTATGTGTCAAACAATGGCAGATCACGCTGCGCAAGGTTGCCAGGTTTCGCGAGACAAACAAGCAGCAAGGTCTATGAAAACAAGGCCAAACGAAGCGAGCCCTACAAGCAACAAGGTCTATGAAAAGAAGGCCAAACGAAGCACCGTCACACATATACATTGCCTCTTGGAAAACAGCCGCTCTACAAGCTCACAACGCGTCCCCACACCCATCTGCACTTTCACAACCAACGCCAAAAACACACTTCCACCAATATTGCCCCTAAACCGCTTACAATAGGCGAACATGGCAACACCAAAGTCTGTCACACCATAGACTCCGCCCACTCTGGGCCGGGGCGGGAGGCGGGAGGGGGCGGGCGACTAACATGCCTATGCCAGGGAGTCACATTTCATTCTACATCGTGGCTCCGTGGTGGTGTGTGTGAGATGATCGCACCACAACTTGGGTCCGCGCCCGTGTATGCGTGGACACGCACGTGCGCATGCACGTTGGGGAGGCACGTGTGACATGTCACAATGTACATTATTTGTGTTTGCGCGACGCCCGTGTGTGTGTTCGCGACGGGCCACGGGCCGCAGTACCGTGTGTGTGTGTGTGTGTGTGTGTGTGTGTGTGTGTGTGTGTGTGTGTGTGTGTGTGTGTGTGTGTGTGTGTGTGTGAGAGTGTGTGTGAGCGCTCGCAACGGGTCGCGCGCGTGTGTGTGTGTGTTGAACGTGCTTCGCCCAATTTACAATCTCAGCTGTTTATTCGCATTTTTATGTCAAACAGTCTCAATCAGACAATCTCGCCATGCTTATGATGGCTGGAGAGAGAGAGAGGGGGGAGAGAGAGAGAAAGAGAGGGGGAGAGAGAGAGCTGTGTGTGAGAGTGAGTGAGTGAGAGAGTGAGAGAGAGAGTGTGTGCATGAAATGCAATGCAATGCAATCTTTTCGTGCAAAGGTGGTAGCACGTCGCGTTTACGTAAATCTCTCCACCAGAGACACAAAAGTTAATCTCATCTAGCCATTACACCATGTCGACTCTCCGAAAATCTGTACAAGCTAACGATACGACCGTTCCACAATCTCGCCCCTAAACACGGTCGCCCAGGCTCGCACCGAACGGTCTGGGGTGAGCAATCTGCGCCTAATTGTCTCGCCCCTAAACACGGTCGCAACGAATGGTGGAGAGCGTTTCTTTGTTAAGGACGCCCATACATTCTCCACTGTTGAATGTGCACCCTTTACGTGCATATCTGCATGCACATAATTATATTGTTGTTAAGTTGAAATAATAGTTGTACAAGTTGTAATAACAGTGTTGTATAATTATTTTTGCTGTAGTAATCAATTCATTCTAATATAAGTACAATGCATGACAGAATATATATGTGTGTGTGTGTGTGTGTGTGTGTGTGTGTGTGTGTATATGCATATATGTATATGTATATATGTATGTATGCACAGTAGGACGTGCAATAACCCCACGTTTGCAACTACTTTTGCCTGCGCACTTCACCGGGTATGGTCTAGTTTAACCAATTAGGCAAATATTAACAAGAACTCGTTACTAAATACTAACTACAGTGGATCCATTGGAACACAGGTTATTTTGCCCATTTCCTAAACATTTACAGTTTTCCAGTGACAGTGTTGTACAGCAAGGGTTCTCAAACTTTTCAGGCCCCCCAAAGTAATCATAATAGTTTGAACTGGGGGCCCCTGGGGACCCCCCACCCTGATAAGCACTTGGAATTGTAGGTAGTTGAGGCATTACATTTAGTTTGACTCGGTTCCACAGATAAATATTGTGAAAATAGCCGAACTACAAGCTCACAACGCCAAGCATTGCACTGCGAGGCGTTGTGAGCTTTTACTGTAGATTGGCTATTTTCCACAATGTTGTAATATTTGACAATTTGGCCAATTTGGTATTAGAAAGGTCTTCAAAGTCCTTACATTTTTTTTTCTTTCACAGAATAAAATGTTTCATGGTCATGATTCACCAGGACCCTGGATGGCTTGATTCTAGGCTTAAAACAATTTATATGATTTTTTTTGGAAATCTCTATGGGAAAATGCATTGGCTTTTTTGGAGTGGAACCAGAAAATGGCCGCCACTGCTATGCCCTATAGCAGCAGTATACATGTATAAAACAGTAAAGTCTGTCTCTCCTGCTCTGTCTCGCTCAGATTTTCTACTGTGTCCCACTCAAGCCATTACATTTACTGTACTCTTGAGCAGCACCTGGTCTGCACAGAACACACATACTTACATGAGTCAACAATAAACCCATAAAGCCGCTACAGTTAGCTCAGATGCTTATAGACTTGAATCAAATCCATTCTGTTGAGTTGGGAGATGTTTGCTTTGTCTGAAGAGACTGAAATTCTGAAGGGGGGGGGGGGTTGTATTTTTCTTAATTTATGTTTTGGTTGATGTTGGCTTGTGCAAAGTGCTGGTTGCTATGCGCTCCCGGCTCGTTGCTGAGTAATTTGCAGCCCGGTTTACAATCAGGTTCCATCGTCTTCCCTTCTGTCACTGTTGAAGTTCTCCCATATTGCAGCTCAGTACGAGGCAGATTTTTAATTTCATACTCTTGCATATGCTCCGCTCCGCTCTGTGTGCTAACATTAGCGTCTCCCCGTCCTGTCTAAAATGGCCGACCAATGATGAATCACCAGTCAATTAGCCCCAGGAAACAGATGGGGAAGGCGTTCTCATCTGTCGCCACTTAAGAGAAAGTGAGTTTAGAGCAAAGTGTTTCTTTTAAAAAGAACGGATAATTGGTCTGATGAAAGGAAATAGGGGGGGGAAAAGTTTCTCCCACCAGTGGGAATATAAATGATGAGCTTTAAAAGTAGGAAGAGAAGTGGGACTGTGACAAGTCAGAGATTTCTTTGTGAACTGGTGCTATTTGAGTGTAATTAATCTCTCCCTGGCTGACCTGATGAGGCACACCACCGAGAAAAACTTTTTAAATGGAATGTTAACACTTCTGTTTTTCAGTGAATCGTATGAGATGTTATTCCCACAGTAAGAACATAAAACAAGATAGAGTCCGACAGTGTAGCTTTCAGCATGTGGATTTCAGTCTTCATGTGGTCAGTCTTTGACGTCAGTTGTCTATGACTTATCTTTGACCTACGCATCCATATTTGGGCAATGTTTCAGCCTGCTTCGACCGCCATTTACTTTCTCTTATAGACAGCTTGACTCTGAAGGAAGCTAGCCTATGACATCACCCACACCCAAATGTGGACAATCCGAGCCCTTTAGTCTTCCATTATACTGTAAGTGATTAAAAAAAATACGTTAAATATTAAAATATAGAACATATTTGAACAAAAATGATGGGGATTCCACAGTAGTCTAGTGACGGTGTGCACAAGAAATTTGTGAGATTAGCTCCGGACAGACAGACAGACAGACAGACAGAGGGGCGGCAGTGGCTCAGGAAGTAAAGCGGCCTCTTGGGAGCCGGTTCGCACAGAGTGCCGCACTATGAGCTTGTAGATCTGCAATTTTCTGAAAAATCATGAGCATGTTTGCAAATCTTTCAATATATATATTTTTAAAGCAAACATTTGTAACTCAAATCTTTGCTTCTGGGGATTCTACAAATATCTTCTAAATCCTAATCCTTGAAAAAAACAAATGTATTTGGCCGTTGACTCCCATCTCAAAATATTTTGTTCCAGGGACCCCCTGAAGCAAAGATTTGAGTTAAAAATGTTCGCTTTACAAAAGCATATTTATTCAAAGATTTGCAAAAACTTTCATGATTTTTCAAAAATATCCAAAGTATAAAATAATGGTTAAAGTGGTTACACAGATGCATTCCCGGTTTTAATTGGATAATATACAATAAATGCACCATTTACTGGACAGGCAGACTGCCATGCTGTAAAAATGCTGTCGGTAGGTTCAGACGCTTGGCCTCTTGTGCTAAGCAGCATTTAGAGCTTGGTTGATCCCACACCCTAACCAAGGTCCACCACTATTGCTGTGTCTATTTGGATTCTTTCACTATTTATGTCGATGCTGTTGTCTGTGAAAACACAATGAGTTTCCCACAGTATGATATCGTTGCTATCAGGCAGAAACCTTTGTATGCCCAAAACCGTTACTTTTCAAGAAATGGAAAAAGGAACCTGTGTTACAATGGATCCAATGTAGTTATTACAAATGTTACAAGCTCTTGTAAATACTTTCAAGGTTCAATATTATAAAGCCTATGCACAGACAGACTTAACCACTTTAACTTTCACTCTCAAAACAGCAAAAGTAGCAGATCTACAAGCTCATAATGCGATGCATTTTGAGCCTGTAGATCTGCTATTTTCACTGCTTTAGTGTGACTTTGTCGTACAACAGAGTAGGGCATTCATTTACGAGAAGATATCACAAGTTGAAATATGGAGAGATACAAGGTTTCTGCCCGACAGCAAGGATATGTGAAATATATTAAACTAATAAAGTGTGATTTAACACAAAGCCTGCGGCAGTGACTCAGCGGTCAGCAGATAATAACTGGCCTAAAGTGGAAACGTGGTTATTACAGCAACCAGGACCAGCAAAAACAGGCAGAACACCAAATAATTAAATAATACAAATTAACAACAAAAAGAAAACCTTTCAGTATGAAAGGCTCCATAATCACACAGAGGGCTTACAGCAGGTGAATGGTGTTAATGGTTGCACTGAAGTACAATCAGCCTATTCAGGACATCCGTGATTGAAACAACGCAAAACGTGATTTTTTTCCCCCTTATTTTTCCAGCAGTCTTTTATCTTCTGGTCCAATGTTCAATGTATCTGTGTTGTTACATCTAGTGTATGCAGCCCGCGGTACATAAGAGTACAATTATTTTGTTCTGGTTCCTCAGACATTTTAGCAGCAGCAATACTAAGAGATGCGCGATATTGACATTTTGTCCGATATCCGATAATATGCAGGGTCAAATCGGCTGATACGGATATATTACATTATTATATTATATTTATATTGAGCTCATTGCTTTTGCTTTTTTTTTTTTTTTTGACTGTAACGGTCACATTATTATTATGCGTCCTCTGTGAAATATTGATCAATATCGGTGAAAAAATAGCGGAATATTTTTTTTTATTAAATATCGGCCAATATCTATATGCTAGCGATAATATTGTGCATCACTAATAATAATAGTACAATATATCTGTACGTGTGTGTGTCCGTCTGTAGTTCCCGTATCTGGAGATCCGTCCTGCCAACCCGACGTCAGACTCGGCACCCACATCGGCGAGGACTCGAGGGAGTGCGGTGCCCGGCGTTGAGTCGGTCGGATAGGCGGTTGTCCAGAATCGCCGATCCAACCGATATACCCATATATATGTATTCATGTATGGAGATCCGGTTGTCTAGAACTGCCAATACGACTGCTATGCCCATATATGAGTATACCTATACATGGAGCCGATCGGCTTCAAACTTGGCGTGTGAATTGGCGAGGACCCGAGGTTGTGATGCACGACACTGGCACACGACACAAAGTATGAATCGTCTCTGTCGGGTGGAAACCTCATATGTCCAAAACTGTTACTTTTCAGGATTCAAATTCAAAAGCATCAAAAGTAGCAGATCTACAAGCTGCGCGCCACGTTTCGAGCTTGTGGATCTGCTACTTTTGATGCTTTTGTGTGACGCTGTAGTATGATCAAGTAGGGCGTACATTTACGGAAAAAAACACAAAAAGTTCAATTATGGAGATAAGAGGGTTTCTGCCCGACAGCGACGAAATCAGACTTGATGTGAACTGACGCTTGAATGGAAACGATTTAGCTTTTTCACAGTGGCTCTCCCTGCTGCTGAGGTACTACTGGCTTTTAGACACACATGACATGTGCACAGCATACACCCACATGCATGTAAACACACCCACGCACGCACACGCACGCACGCCCGCCCACATGCACACCCACACGCTCGCACGCACGCACACACGCACACACATACACATACACATACACACACACACACACACACACACACGCAAAAACACCTTGATATTACCGTATGCTCCAGGAACTCCGCCTCCAATCTCATTTCTCCAGCTGCACTGACCTGTGAAATAGCCGCAGACACTGTGTGGTCCTCAGCCCTGTGTGTAAAAGGTGCACCGTGCCTCATTCAGCCTCCAGTATTAACCCTTTGAACCTCCCTTTAATACCATGCTGCCTGGCTGGCTGCAAAGGCTGCAAGGCAGAAAGGCACAGGCAATGGCAGCTGGGTGTGAGTGTGAGACCTGCGCTTTATGTGCACACTTCCAAGTTTGAAGAGTGTGATTTATTGTACAGTATAGGGGTGTGTGTGTGTGTGTGTGTGTGTGTGTGTGTGTGTGTGTGTGTGTGTGTGTGTGTGTGTGCGTGTGCGTGTGCGCGTGTGCGTGTCTGTGTGTATGTCATTGAAGTTCCCAGTTTTATTTCCAGAGATGAAACGGTGTATTGAGCAGCACATAATCCTCTTCTGGTGGGGGAGAATCTTACTAAGAACTAACTTCCTTATTGTTATCACTGTAACTACAAAAAACTCTCTCTCTCTCTCTCTCTCTGATGTTCTTTCGTGAAGCGGTACAGAATCTCACCTGTCACTGTGCTAAATACTTTCTCTCACTGATAAAGGGATTAAAGCATGAGGAAGACGGGTGGAGAGATGCTCTGATGTCAAACAACATGAGCTACATCAGGCTTTCACACCGAGCCAAGTATCAGAGTGAATGATAGATAGATATTCAGATCCCCATTAGCTGACACACACAGGGCCACAGCTACTCTTCATGGGGCATTCAAAACACTTATATACATAATAGTGACAATAATAGGTAATTTACATATATGAATTGTTGCCTGTCTCTATTGTTTGATGTCAGGTAATACGGATTAAATTTGTATTCTTGCTAAATCCGGTGTGTGTGAATTGCATCATGTATGTATTGGCAATTAACATGCGCAGTCCCATCCAAATAAACAAATAAATAAATGAAATTCTACAAGATTTTATGCTAACCTGCATAAAGCATTACAAAATCACCTAGAGAGAGAGAGAGAGAGTAGAGACAGAGAGAGAGAGACAAAGAGAGATAGAGAGAGAGAGAGCGAGAGAGAGATGGAGAGGGAGATAGAGAGAGAGAGAGAGAGAGAGAGAGAGAAGAAGATGAGAGTGTCTCAAGGCTGTGTGTTTTGCATTCATGGGTTCTCTATCGGCTGGAGTGGCGTCACGGCCCGGAGCTTTCATTTTAATCATGTTGCAATTATCACAAATCCACTGCACTGAAAGTCCATTCCTTCCTTCCCATAATGCAACAGTGCTGAAACATCACTGGCGTTCTGGCAAATTATCTCTGTGACAAACGTGTCCCGTAAATGTCATGTAATACAGATAAAATAGACTCGCATATGAAAATGTATTCTACTGCTATGAAATTGTCTTGTCCAGTGATTCTGAAACTTTTTCATTTCAAGGACTCCCAGTTTACTATGCATTAGGGTCACAGACCCCCATAACTCTGAGAGTGTAGAACATGGAACCAAATGGACCTTTATACGGGCCCCATTTGGTTCCATGTGAAGCGGCTGACTCCAGTACGTACAAGCGATTCAGCAGGGTCCGTGGTAGGGGGGTTGTACCACGCAGTCAGTCAGTCACCAGGGGGGTTGTACCCATAGAGTTAAAAATAATAGAGAGGGCACCGGAAATCCACTTGTATGGAGTTGCTCACCCAGCGCATACTCCTTTTCACCCCCTCTTTCGGGTTGGGAAATGTGACGGGCGGAGCCTATTTGGGGCCTATGTGACGCGTTTTGCGTCACCTCCATGTGCAACCCTGTGCGCAAGCCCGTGCGCAAGCTTGTGAGTCGAGCCCATTGGTCGAAACCGTTTTCGCTCGTTCATGTGTCTGGCCCCAGCCATAAGAACCAATGAATGGCCAGCATGTCCAATGCTCCCTCTCGGTTTTGGGGGCTGGGTTGTACCACGCAGACAGTCAGTTACCAGGGGGGTTCTACCACGCAGACAGTCAGTCACCAGGGTGGTTATATTACGCAGACAGTCAATCACCAGGGCGGTTACTGTAATGCTAATTAGAGTGAAGTGGAAATATTTCTTGGCTCAACCTTTATGGAAGGTCAAGCTCTACGCTGTGGGACTGCAACACACCCAATAAAGTTATGGAGTCATAATAAAAATTAATTAATCTAAATGAGAGGAAATTAACGACGCCGTGGATAAGTGCAGCCGTTTTCCTCTGTTCCAAGGTCAGCTGGTGCCACCGGCGCTGGGACAACAGGGGTGGGGGGAGAGAGAGAGAGAGAGAGCAAGAAGGAGCTGGAAGATGAAAGAGAATGACGGATGCTGGGAGAGAGGGAGAGAGAGAGATGGATGGATGGATGGAGGAAGGAGAGAAGTTGAGAAGAAACTGATAGATGAAAAGAGAGGTATGGAGGGAGCTGAAACATTCAATCAAAAAGGGGTGCTCAGTCATCTCTCCGCCAGGCCGGGCGGCCAACCCATATTGATGATGTTAGTCTTGCACAAACATGAAGTCAGAGCCGGCCGGCCCTGACCAACTCGATGCCCGAGGCAAGATTTTTTTCTGTCCCCACCCCCCACCCTGCATTGCAACCAATTATACCATCACTCGTTGTGTTCGTACACTCACACTAAAATGACTGCATAGCTTAATGTCTTTGACATGATGCAGGCCTTCCACTAGTAGCCAGTTAGGGGGTCCAGAGAACACTTGGCCGTAAAAGCCCAAAATGTTGTGGCCTCTGGCACATTCCAATATGTGACCATTTTTTATATTCTTAATTTTACATGATAATTATAATTTTGACATAATGTATGTGTTCCCAGATTCAATTAATTTTGATTGCAATAAACTGCATAGTGCACATAAGATATATAAAAACAATGTTACTTCCATACTATTCCATCATTTGCAATGATAACATTAATGAGTTTGCCTACCCGATCGTGAACATAGTGAATTGTTGTAGTGTAGAATTAGGCATCTTGTGCATTTTAGCCCTTAGCCCTAAAAGTTTGTAAATAGCTATTCCTATTTAAAGATAACACGGATTGGCAACTCCCAAAAAAAATAACATGGAGAGGGGAACATTGTTGGTGCACCCCTATGTGTTGTATCAGAAACCTTGTATCTCCATATTTTCATTTTTTTCAGAAATGAAATTCGACGCCGTATGACAGTGCCGCACAAAAGTGCCGCACAAAAGTAACAAAAATAGCCGATCTACAAG
This sequence comes from Gymnoscopelus braueri, assembly GCF_963280865.1. Lineage (NCBI taxonomy): Eukaryota > Metazoa > Chordata > Actinopteri > Myctophiformes > Myctophidae > Gymnoscopelus > Gymnoscopelus braueri. Next base: position 29,279,754 of record NC_137618.1, read on the forward strand.
CTCACAACCTGGCGCATAGCGACACGTTGTGAGCTTATAGATCAGCTATTTTTGCATTTTTTTCAGTTTCAAAACATTTTGAACATTTTCACTTATAATGTCCAAAATAGGGCCGCCAGGTTGAAAGTGTGTCTGTGGGTTTTTATAAATATTTAACCATTGAAAAGTATTAACAAGTGTGACTAAATAATAACTACATTGGATTAATTGGAACGCAGGTTCTTTTAACCATTTCCTGAAAAGTAACAGTTTTCCACCCGACAGGGACGATATTTACATACTGGGACATAATTACAGTATAGAGGGAAACGAAGGCTTCTGTTCCTTTGTGTTTAAGTGTAGCTGCCAAGCGTTGGCTCACTCCAGTGACCAGTGGATACATGGCTCTGGGTCTATGTGTCTGCTGGAGTAAACACAGCCTGGGGTTCACAATCCTATTTGTTGGAAAGCTGAATTAATTGGTCACAGTGTGAATGTTTTGTGGTAAAATATGGGAGCTGGGAGCTGTGAAGATAACATGCTAAGAAGTTAATAGGTGTTAATTAACCAACTCTAGTCACCTCTTAATTAAACATCTCCTTCTGCCAGGGGAAACATACACACAACAACAATGGACGTTTTCCATAAGGACATGCATTTAGTGTGTGTGTGTGTGTGTGTGTGTGTGTGTGTGTGTGTGTGTGTGTGTGTGTGTGTGTGTGTGTGTGTGTGTGTGTGTGTGTGTGTGTGTGTGTGTGTGTGTCTTTCTAAGTCAGACATGTCCAAGGTCCGGCCCGGGGGCCAATTGTGGTATAAGGGCTGATTTTATATGGCCTGCGGGCGCGGCTTCCTTCCTAAAATGTATTATTCATTACCGTGTGAAATTCATACATTGAGTGTTTTGAACTTAGAAGCTATTTCTCAGTATTCTGAAGTATTCCTTGTGTTGTTTCATTCTCAAAATGTAAAATAAAGGATATTAAATTTGTATGTACATTTTTGTACAAATCTTTTCACACCTGGTTACATTTGGCTACGTTGCCATTTGAACCAAGGAGTATTTATTGGACTGTAAATATAATAGCAGTGCATGTTAATTGCTGAATTGTTTTAGTTTTTTTCACTGCACAGATGAGTGACTTTACTGCCAACAAAAGATTATTGATACTGCACTGTAGTTAAATACAATTGTTGTAATGAGATGCATTTGTGCCGTGACTTTGTTATGATTCATAAGTACAATATGACGAGAGATGCAGTCGGCCCCAAGGTATTTTCACATTGTCAAAAAAGTTTGGACACCCCTCTCCGAAATGGTGGTGGTGGTGTGTGTGTGTGTGCGCGCGTGCGAGCGTGCACAAGTGTGTTTGTGAAATAGGCCACATGTTGGGATACATTTTGGACAAAGCAGTTGATTGGAGACTCATGTTTGTTTGAGGACAGCATGAGTGTCCCCTGCTTGATGTGACTGGTGAGGGCTAAGCATGTTTCTGTACATATCTTGGTACATTTGATTGACCTTACAGTATTATCACAGGTTAATTAAGACAATTCATAACATGAATCCACCGTGGTGCATCCGCCTTTGTCGAGCGCCTACACGAACACAATTGGCCCGTGTTCGGGGAGGGAAGCCGGGCGGGCAGGTTATTAATTGTCATTGCACCTATACTCCTACGGGCTGGGGGGGGGGGGGGGGGGGGGGGGGAGTGTTGGGCAGGAGGAGTAGGACCAAGGCTCTAAGTCGTCCCGGTGGGGGCTCCTCACTGGTAGGTGAGTCAGTAGGATACAACAGCAGTGACAACAACACAGAAATGTGTGTGGGGAGGAGTCAATTGGCATAATGACTATATATTGGGGAGAAAAGGGGGTAAAAAGTAACCTCACTCCGTCAAATGGAAGAAGCTTGCGACACACATTTTGTTTCACAGCGTACTTGCATCTGAGACTTCGGGCGCAGAATCGATGACAGACGGAGTTTCATTTTTTCAAGATACTAGGCAGGTGATTGGATGATCCCGCCCCTAGCAGCCGCTGATTGGTTCGTATGCGCAGCGGTTCGGGCAGCTTTACTCTGTGAGCAATCCCAGACCCTCCTTCCTGAAACCAAATGCAATGCAATGCATGAGATTTCCGGAGGGAGGGGGTGTTTACCAGGCTAGGTAAAAAGCCCCAAAAACATGAACCTGGACCTTGTGTCCAGTGTCCATATTCTGAGGTGAACATTTGGCGCAAATAGCTGATATGCAAGCTCACAACGTGTCGTATCATGGCACATTGTGCGAGGATCTCTTTCCTGTGTATTTTCGGTTTATTTTTGTAAGCTGCAAGCTTTTCTGCCAAAGGGCAAATAGAAACAGGCTGGACTTCTGACGCATAAACACCATACCTCCCTTTACGATATCAATATCGAATCTCGTCGCTCAAAATTATTCAAAACCCCAACCCTAAAACTCTAATAGATTTGAACTAAGGTTCAAATAGACCAACTTTTTCAATTTAAATCATCTGAAGTTTCTAATATATCATATCACAAACTGAAATAAAACAATTGCTGGCATTTTAGTGGGATTGTGAGCTCCTGTATCTCTCAGTTGTACATCTTGTGATGTTCAGTTTATTTGAGTTCCTTGTGTCTGACGACCTGAGAGATCCTCCCTGAGGGGTGGGTAGCCAGTCTCTGAAGTTGGAAAAGCTAAGACACAGTTGAGTGCGTCTCTCTGCTAGATTGCACAAAGTCTCTGGGTACCCAGCTGAGTACCTCTGACCAGGTATGACTGTACAAGCCTGTTTCTGCGTGCTTTCCATCCTTTTAGCCTGGTCCGTGTTTGGATGGAAACGTGCAGTTCTGGATCATGGACAACACATTTCTTCATGCAGTGCGGAGCAAAAATCTTCCTCTTGACTTTGACTACCAGGCTTTCAGCATCAATCAATCAATCAATCAATCAATCAAGCAATCACTCAAGCAATCAATCAAAGAATCGACCTTCAGACTCACATTCCCCACCTAATTCGAATTACCTTTCTTGCCTTTTAATTTTAATGTTTTTGTTTGCTTAGTTTTTCGCTTTTTAACTAGTTATTCTCTTAATAAAGTTGTTTTTAATTGTTCTGTTTTTGTACAGTGACTTTGAGTACAGAGAAAAGCGCTATACAAATTGGATGTATTATTATTATTATATTATCTGATGCTATATTTACACATTTTTCTGGGTACCCCCTGGAACACCCTCAAGTACCCCTGGGGGTCCCCGGACCCCACTTTGAGAACCAATGCCTTATGGCATTATAAGACACAATTCTACAATGTTACATTCACTCCTCAATAACTCAAACCTGTAACATAAGAAACCTTTACAAAAAGAAAACATTGAAATAATTATCATTTTTAATGCAAGAGCCAAAATACATACAGTGTATTACATATGTATGTATATGCATGTATAATACAACAATGATTTGGTTCTTACAGGGGTCGCAAAATAATTTGGAGAGGTGGTCAGATGCTTTTCTGGATGTGCTAAAAAAGATAAGTAAATAAAAATAACTTGTAAGTTGTCTCAGTCAATTCCTAAGTCTTTTGGAGGGTACAGGGTAGTTGGGACTTCATTATGAGTTCATTCCAGGGTTCATTATGCTGTGCCAAACTCGAGAATTTGCTTTGTCCATGATTACCACTTTGGATTCATAGAAGTGTTATTTTTCCTTTTGTGTCTTGCCAGGGCACATGAATTTGCAGTCTTGAAGGCTTTTTTGTCTTTGAATTAGCTGCTAGATATTGGGCATGATCCATTATTTGTCTGATGGATAAATGAATAGATTTGCACTGTCTTCATAGAGACATCTCTATCTGGCAGACTAATATATGTATAAGACATTGGCTTTTTCATTAGAGCTGGTTACTTCATTCACTTCCTGCAGTGACTGAGTGTCAATTAATCAAACCAGACTTGATTGCGCTTTAGAGCCCCAGAGGACACAACTCTGTGGTCACTTGAGCTAATGGGAGGGAGAAACTTCAAGTACATTGAAAGTACATTGATTTCACGATAGCGATAATCAGGTCAAGGATGACTTCACTTCTGAGCTGACTGAAGTGTCCAACTATAACAAGTCCATTGACAGCAATGACAGATGTGACATGAGAGTCATAGACATTCTACATGGTCTGGAACACTGATGCAGATTAGGGGATGTGATGGATCACAGTCTCGGATGAACAGTGCAATCAGTATGGTTACGGTTAGTTCAAGGTTTCTTTATTGTTATGTCATGTCATCAGAGTAACATTCTGAGTAATTTTCAACCTTCAACCTTTGTTGAAGGATTTTAAACATTTAAATTAGTTATAAACATCCTATAAGATGTCATGCTCTTTTTTTAAACAAAAACATAATAATAATAATTACAATCAGGAGCACAACTGATTTTTAAGTACTGGCAGCCACTCCTTAATCATTTCAACAATTTGAATAAATCTGACCCTGGTACACTAGAACAACCTATCACAAGTTCCCACCTTCACTTACACATTTCCTCTCATCCTTCTTATACTGTATATACTTTCCCTTTTATGGAGGCATCGCATTGGGGGTGGTTGTCCAACAAGATGGGGGAACTCTATATTTATTTCAAACAGTTAGAGGCCAGGCCGCACAGTACAGGGTAGTTGAACAAAACTCTGGGTACTTTTTTTGTTGTTGCTATTTGCCGTTTGTTTTCTTAATTTACTATATTAGGTTGCTGTTGTTTTTCATTTTCGTTTCTGTTTTTCT